>NW_028270189.1:9725160-10090160 GCF_037043375.1 Chiloscyllium plagiosum | reverse complement strand
GTCAGTGCTCTTGACTGAGGAGAATCGGAATCTCGTGGTTTTACATATTTATTTAACTAGACAGTAGAAAGTCAGTGCCCTGAACTGAGAAGAGTCTAAAACACCTAGCTATATCTATTTTTTAACCAACCACCGCACAGTCGGTGCCACAAACTGAGGAGAGTCTAAATATCCTGGTTATACAAATTTGAACCAGACACCAAACAGTCAGTGCCCGAAACTGAGGAGGCTCAAAGCGTCCTTGTTATATACAATCAACCAGCCAGCACAGAGTCAGTGCCGCAAACTGAGGAGACTCAAAATACTCTGGTTAAAAAAGTTTTAATCAGCCACCATACAGTCAGTTCTCGAAAATGAGGAGATTATAAATCTCCTGATAATATTTAATTAACCAGCTCATTACATATGCTAAACAGACAGAACAGAGTCAGTGCCAATAACTGAGTAGACTCGAAATCTCCTGGTTGTGTATATTTAAATACTCAGCACAGAGTCAGTGCACTAGGAGACTCGAAATGCCCTGGTTATATATGTTTATTTAATCAGCCAGCATAGAATCAGTGCCCTAAACTGATGAGACTCTAAATCTCCTGTTTCTATATAATTATATAACCAGGCAGCACAGAGTCAGTGCCCTAATCTGAGGAGTCTATAAATATCCTTGTTATATATATTTAACCAGACATCACAGAATCAGTGCCCTTAACTGAGGAGACTCTAAATGTCCTGGTTGTATATATTTATTTAACTCACCAAAAGAAAGTCAGTGCCCTAAACTGAGAAGACTCAATCTCCTGGTTATGTATATATTAAACCAGCCAACACGCATTCAGTGCCCTAAACTAGAGACTCTCCATCTCCTGGTTGTATCCATTTATTTAACTATCCAGCACAGAGTCTGTGCCCCAAGCTGAGGAGAATGTAAATCTCCTGGATGTGCATGTTTATTTAACCATCCATCACAGAGTCTGTGCCATAGACTGAGGTGATTCTGAATCTCGTGGTTTTATATATATATATATATATATATATATATATATATATATATATATGTGTGTGTAAACAGACAGCACAGAGTCAGTGCCCTTGACTGAGGAAACACTAAAATTCATGGTTACATATATTTATTTCAGCAGGGTGTAGATTTGCTCGCTGAGTTTGATATCCGGCTGTTTCATTACCTGGCTCGTTAACATCATCAGTGGCGACCTCCAAGTGAAGCGAAGCTGTTGTCTCCAGCTTTCTATTTATAGCTTTCTCCTGGATGGGGTTTCTGGGGTTTGTGGTGGTGTCATTCCTGTTCATTTTCTGAGGGATTGATAGAAGGTATCCAGATCGATGTGGAAAAAGTGAGGACTGCAGATGCTGGAGATCAGAGCTTAAAAATGTGTTGCTGAATAAGCGCAGCAGGTAAGGCAGCATCAAAGGAACAGGAGAATCGACGTTTCGGTTATAAGCCCCTCTTTAGGAATGAGCAGGGTGTGCCAAGCAGGCTAAGATGAAAGGTAGGCGGGAGTGAGTTGGGGGAGGGGGGCTGGGAATACGATAGGTGGAAGGAGGTTAAAGTGAGGGTAATAGGCCGGAGAGGGGGAGGGGGGGGGGGAAGGTTGGGAAGAAAATTGCAGGTCAAGAAAGTGGTGCTGAGTCTGAGGGTTGGGACTGAAAAAAGCTGGGGGTGGGGAAATGAGAAAGCTGGAGAAATCTGCATTCATCCCTTGTGGTTGGAGGGTTCCTAGGCAGAAGATGAGGCGGTCTTCTCCAGGCGTCGTGTTGCCATGGTCTGGCGAGGGAGTTGGCCAAGGACCTGCATGTCCTTGACGGAGTGGGAGTGGGAGTTAAAGGGTTCAGCCAAGGGGCGGTTGGGTTGGTTGGTGCAGGTGTCCCAGAGGTGTTCCCTGAAACGTTCCGCAAGTAGACGTCCTGTCTCCCCAACGTACAGGAGGCCACATTGTGTGCAGTAAGTGATGTGTGTGGAGGTGCATGTGAATTTCTGATGGATATGGAAGGATCCCTTGGGGCCTTGGAAGGAAGTGAGGGGGGAGGTGTGGGTGCAAGTTTTGCACTTCTTGCGGTTGCAGGGGAAGGTGCCGGGAGTGGAGGTTGGGTTGGTGTCGGGTGTGAATCTGACGAGGGAGTCGCGGAGGAAGTGGTCTTTCCAGAACGCTGATAGGGGTGGGGAGGGAAATATATCCTTGGTGGTGGGGTCTGTTTGGAGTTGGCGGAAATAGATCTATGTGTTTGTTTATGGCGTTGTGGTTGGAGTGCCAGGCCTCTAGGAATTATCTGACATGTCTGTGCTTAGTCTGTTCCAGGATAGATGCGTTGTCCCAGTCGAAATGGTTTTTTTTTCATCCGTGTGTAGGGCTACGAGGGAGAGAGGGTCGTGTCTTTTTGTGGCTAGCTGGTGTTCGTGTATCCTAGTGGCTAACTTCGTTCCTGTTTGTCCTACGTAGTGTTTGTGGCAGTCCTTGCATGGGATTTTTGTAGACAACGTTGGTTTTGTCCATGGGATGTACTGGGTCTTTTAGGTTTGTTAGTTTTTGTTTGAGAGTGTTGTTGGCTTTGTGTGCTACTAGGATTCCGAGGGGTCTTAGTAGTCTGGCTGTCATTTATTTAACCAGGCAGCACAGAGTCAGTGCCCTAAACTGAGGAGACTGTAAATCTACTAGATATATAAATTTAGTTAACCCGCCAGCCCACAGTCAGTGCCCTAATCTGAGGAGTCTAAAGATATTCTGGTTACATATATTTAACCAGACATCACAGAATCAGTGACCTAAAATGAGCAGACTCTAAATGTCCTGGTTGTATATATTTATTAAACTCACCAGCAGAAAGTCAGTGCCCTAAACGGAGAAAACTCTAAATCTTCTGGTTATATATATTAAACGATCCAGCACACAGTCAGTGCCCGAAACTGAGGAGACTCTAAATCTCCTGGTTGTATCTATTTATTTAACCAGCTCTCACAGAGTCAGTGCCCTAAATTGTGGAGAATTTAAACCTCCTGGACGTACTTGTTTATTTAACCATCCAGCACAGAGTCAGTGCTCGAAACTGAGGAGATCCGGAATCTCGTTGTTTTACATATTTATTTAACTAGCCAGTAGAAATTCAGTGCCCTAAACTGAGGAGACTCTAAATCTCCTGGTAGTTTATATGTATTTATAAATTCAGCACATAGTCTGTGCCCTAAACTGAAGAGACTCTAAATCTCCTGGTTATATATATTAAACCATCCAACACACAGTCAGTGCCCTACGCTAGAGACTCTAAATCACCTGGTGGTATCTGTTTATTTAACCAGCCAGCACAGAGTCAGTGACCCAAACTGAGGAGACTCTAAATATCTTGGTTATACAAATTTGAACCAGCCACCACACAGGCAGTGCCCTAAGCTGAGGAGACTCAAAACGTCCTGTTTATATACAATTAACCAGCCAGGACAGAGTCAGTGCCCCAAACTGAGGAGACTCTAAATATCCTGGTTATAAAAGTTTTAACCAGCCACCACACAGTCAGTTCCCAAAAATGAAGAGACTCTAAATCTCCTGGTTATATTTAATTAACCAGCTCATTATATATATTAAACAGACATAACAGAGTCAGTGCCCATAACTGAGTAGAGTCTAAATCTCCTGGTTATATATTTTGAAATACACAGCATAGAGTCAGTGCCCTGGAATGAGCAGACTCTATATCTCCTGATTATATATTTATTTAACTAGCCAGCACAGAGTCAGTGCACTAAACTGTGGAAAATTTAAATCTCCTGGATATACATGTTTATTTAACCAGCCAGCACAGAGTCAGTGCCCTTGACTGAGGAAACACTAAAAGTCCTGGTTACATCTATCTATTTAACAAGGGTGTAGATTTGCTCGCTGAGGTGTAGGTTTGATATTCAGACGTTTCATTACCTGGCTAGGTAACATCATCAGTGGCGATCTCCAAGTGAAGCGAAGCTGTTGTCTCCTGATTTCTATTTATATCTTTCTCCTGGATGGGGTTTCTGGGGTTTGTGGTGATATCATTTCCTGTTAGTTTTCTGAGGGGTTGATAGATATCATCGAGATCTATGTGTTTGTTTATGGCGTTGAGGTTGGAGTGCCAGGCTTCTAGGATTTATCAGTCATGTCTTTGCCTACCCTGTCCCAGGATAGATGTGTTGTTCCAGTCGAAATTGTGATTTTTAACATCCGTGTGTAGGGTTATGAGGCAGAGAGGATCGTGTCTTTTTGTGGCTATCTGGTGTCCGAGTATCCTGGTGGCTAACTTTCTTCCAGTTTGTCCAACATAGTGTTTGTGGCAGTTCTTGCATGGAATTTTGTAGAAGACGTTTGTTTTGTCCATGTGATGTACTGAGTCTTTTCATTTTGTTAGTTTTTGCTTGAGTGTTGTTGGATTTGTATGCTACTAGGATTCCGAGGGGTCTTCGTAGTCTGGCTGTCATTTCTGAAACTTCTTTGATGTATGGTCAGGGGGTTGGGGTTTCTGGCTGTGTTTGGTCTGCTTGTCGTGGCTTCTTCTTGAGGAATCTGCGCACTATTTCTTTGGGTATCCATTCTTCTTGAATACGTTGTATCGGTGGTTCTCCTCTGTTTTCCGAAGTTCGTCTGTGCTGCAGTGTGTGGTGGCTCATTGGAATAGTGTTCTGATATAGCTTTGTTTGTGTGTGTTGGAATGGTTGCTGGTGTCGTCAAGTATTTGGTCTGTGTTTGTCAGTTTTCTGTATATGCAGGTTTGTAGTTCTCTGTTGTCCATTCCTAGACGTCACAGTCGAAAGAAGAGTCTCCTCAGTTTAGCGCACTGACTGTGTGGTGGCTGGTTAAATAAATGGATACATCCAGGAGATTTGGGGTCTCTTCAACTTAGGCCATTGACTCTGTGCTGGCTGGTTAAAGATATATAACCGGGGATATGGAGTCGGCTCATGTTAGGGCACTGGTTCTATGCTGGCTGGTAAAATAAATATACATAACCAGGAGATTTAAAGCCTGCTCATTCTTGGGCACTGACTCCCTGCTGGCTGGTAAAATAAATATACATAACCAGGAGATTTAGATTCTCCTCTGTTTGAGGCACTGAATTTTTGCTGTCTAGTTAAATAAATATATATAACCAGGAGATTCAGAATCTCCTCAGTCTAGGGCACGGACTCTGTGCTGCATGGCTAAATAAACATTTATATCCAAGAAATTTAAATTCTCCACTGTTTAGGGCACTGACTCTGTGCTGGCTAGTCTAATAAATCAACCATTAGATTCAGATTCTCCTCAGTCTATGGCACAAACTCTGTGCTGGATGGCTAAATAAACATGTATATCCAGGAGATTTAAATTCTCCACAGTTTAGGGCAGTGACTCTGTGCTGGTTGGTCTAATATATATAACCAGAAGATTTCGAGACTGCTCATTCTAGGGCACTGACTCTGTGCTGTGTATTTAAGTATACGTAATCAGGAGATTTAGACTCTACTCAGTTATGGGCACTGACTTTGTTCTGTCTGTTTAATATATATAACGAGCTGGTTAATTAAATATAACCAGGAGGTTTAGAGTCTCCTAAACTTAGGGCACTGACTATGGGCTGGCGGGTTAAATACATTTATATAACTAGGTGATTTACAGTTTCCTCACTTTAGTGCTCAGACTATGTGCTGTATAGATAAATGCATGGCGATTTAGAATCACCTCAGTTAAGGGCATTGACTCTGTTCTGCTGTTTAAATATATCCAACCAGCAGATTCTGAGTCTCCTCAGTTTAGGGCACAGACTCTATGCTGCCTCGTTAATATATATATATATATATAATCACATTTTGTGTCTCCTCAGGTTAGGGCACTGACTGTGTTGGCTGATTAAATATATACAACCAGGAGATTTAGAGTCTCCTCATTTTGGGGCACCGACTCTGTTCTGGCTGACTAAATAAATATACATAACCAGGAGATTTAGAGAGTGCTGATTGTCGGGCACTGACTCTGGACTGGCTGGTTAAGTAAAAACATATAACCAGGATATTTAGAGTCTCCTTAGTTTTGGGCACTGACTGAGGCTGGCGGGTTAAATAAATATATATAATCAGGAGATTTAGAGTCGCTTCAGTTTAGGGTTCAGACTATGTGATGGATGAATAAATACATAAATATATATATACATAGGAGAACGTCAGTACCAGAAACTGAGGAGACTCTAAATCTCCTGGTTATATATAATTAACCAGACAGCACAGAGTCAGTGCCTAACTGATGAGACTCTAAATTTCTGGTTATATATATTTAAACAGACAGCACACAGACAGTGCCCCTGACTGAGGACACTCTAAATCTCCTGTTGTTTTGAAATTAGTCAGCCAGCATAAAGTCAATGCTGACTCTGTGTTGGCTGGTTAAATAAATATATGTAACCAGGACATTTAGAGTCTCCTCAGTTTGGGGCACTGACTCTGGACTGGCTGGGTAAATCGATATATAACCAGGAGATGTAGAGTTTGCTCATTTTAGTGTTCAGACAATGTTCTGGCTGTGCCCATAACTGAGTAGACTCTAAAGCTCCTGGTTATGTATATTTAAATACACAGCACAGAGTCAGTGCCCGAAAATGACCAGACTCTAAATCTCCTGGTTATGTGTATTAAACAAGGCAGCACAGAGTCAGTGCCCTAAACTCTGGAGAATTTAAATCTCTTGGATATGCATGTTTATTTAACCATCCAGCACAGAGTTTGTGCCATAGACGGAGGAGAATCTGAATTTCGTGGTTATATATATTTAAACAAACAGCACCAAGTCAGTGCCCTTGACTGAGGAGACGCTAAATGTCCTGGTTATATATATTTATTTAACTAACCAGCAAAAAGTCAGTGCCCAAAAGTGAGAAGACTCTAAATCTCCTGGTTATATATATTTAACCAGCCGACGCAGAGTCAGTGCGCAAAACTTTGGAGACTCTAAATCTCATGGTTATACGTATTTTTTTAACCAGCCAACCCAGAGTCAGTGCTCCAAACAGAGGAGACTATAAATATCCTGATCATATTTTTTTTAAAATCCGCCAGCCCGCAGTCAGTGCCCTCACCTGAGGAGACTCTAAATCTCCTGGTTATATATATTTATTTAAATCACCAGCACAATGTCAGTGCCCTAAATTGTGGAGAATTAAAATCTCCTGGACATACATGTTTATTTAACCATCCAGCACAGAGTCAGTGCTCTTGACTGAGGAGAATCTGAATCCCGTGGTTTTACATATTTATTTAACTAGACAGTAGAAAATCAGTGCCCTGAACTAAGGAGACTCTAAATCACCTAGTTATATCTATTTTTTTAACCAGCCGTCCCAGAGTCATTGCCACAAACTGAGGAGCGTCTAAATATCCTGGTTATACAAATTTGAACCAGACACCACACAGTCAGTGCCCATAACTGAGGAGACCCAAAACGTCCTGGTTATATACAATTAACCAGCCAGCACAGACAGTGCCCCAAAATGAAGAGACTCTAAATCTCCTGGTTATGTATATCTGAATACGCTGCACAGAGTCAGTGCCATAGAATGAGCAGACTCTTAATCTCCTGTTTATGTTTCTGTATTTAACCAGCCAGCACGGTCAATGCCCTAAACATTCTCTAAATCTCCTGTTTATATGTATTTATTTAACTTGCCAGCACAGTCTCAATGCCTTGTAATGAGCAGACTCGAAATTTTTGGTGATATTTATTGATCCAGCCAGCACAGAGTCAGTGCCCTAGACTGAGAACATTCTGAATCTCCTAGTTAGATATGCTTATTAAACACACAGTCAGTGGCCGAAACTAGAGACTCTAAATCTCCTGGTTGTATCTATTTATTTAACCAGCCAGCACAGAGTCTGTGCCCGAAACTGAGGAGACTCTAAATCTCCTGGTTATATATAATTAACCAGCCAGCACAGAGTCAGTGCCTTAACTGCGGAGACGCTAAATCGCCTGGTTATATATATTTAAACAGACAGCACAGTCAGTTCCTTGAAATGAGGAGACGCTAAATCTCCTGATAATCAACCAGCCAGCACAGAGTCAGTGCCTTGAAATGAGGAGACTCTAAAACTCCTGGTAATTTATGAGTCTTTATCCATCCAGCACAGAGTCAGTACCCTAAACTGAGGAGACTCTAAATTTCTGGTTATATATATTTAATTAGACAGCACACAGACAGTGCCATTTACTGAGGTCACTCTAAATCTCCTGTTGTTTTGAAATTAGTCAGCCAGCATAAAGTCAGTGCTGACTCTGTGTTGGCTGGTTAAATAAATATATGTAACCAGGAAATATAGAGTCTGCTCATTTTAGGGTTCAGAAATGTGCTGCCTGTGGCCATAACTGAGTAGACTCTAAATCTCCTGAGTATGTATATGTTAGTACACAGCACAGAGTCAGTGCCCGAAAATGAGCAGACACTAACTCTCCTGGTTATATGTATTCAAAAAGCCAGCACAGAGTCAGTGCCCTAAAATGAGCAGACACTAAATCCCCTGGTTATATATATTAAACCAGTCAGCACAGAGTCAGTGCCTAAACTGGGGAGATTCTAAATCTCCTGATTATATATATTTATGTAGCCAGCCAGCACAATGTCAGTGCCCTAACGTGTGGAGAATTTAAATCTCCTGGATATGCATATTTAATTAACCACCCTGCACAGACTTTCTGCCTTGTCTGAGGAGAATCTGAATCTCGTGGTTATATATATTTAAACAGACAGCACAGAGTCAGTGCCCTCACCAGAGGAGACTCTACATCTCCAGGTTGTATATATATGTTTAACCAGTTAACACAGAGTTAACTGAGGCGACTCTAAATTTCCAGGTTATATATATATTTAAACCGATGGCACAGAGTCAGTGCCCTTAACTGAGGAGACTTTAAATCTCCTGGTAATTTATGTGCATTTATAAATTCAGCACATTGTTTAACCGGAAACTGAGGCGACTCTAAATCTGGTTATATCTAGTTATTTAATCCGCCAGACCGCAATCAGTGCATTAACTGAGGAGATTCTGAATCTCCTCGTTATATATGTTTATTTAATCATAGAGTTGTGAGCCAGTGTCCAAAACTGGGGAAACCCTAAATATCCTGATTTTATATATATATTTAAACAGCAGGCACAGAGCCATTGCCCTAAACTGAACAGACACTAAATCTCCTGGTTATAGCTATTTGTTTAACCAGCCAGCCCAGAGTCAGTATCGCAAACTGAGGAGACTCTAACCCTCCTGGCTATATACATTTAACCTGCCAGCACAGAGTCAGTGCCCTAAATTGAACAGAATTTAAATCTCCTGGTTACATGCAGATATTTAACCAGCCAGCACAGAGTCAGTGACCGAAAGTGAGGATTCTCTACATCCCCTGGTTATGTATATTGACCCAGCCAGCCCAGAGTCAGTGCTCGAACCTGAGGAAACACTAAATATCCAGGATACATGTATTTAAACAGGCAGCAAAGAGGCAGTGCCCGAAACGGAGGAGACTCGAAATCTCCCGGCTCTCTCTCTCTCTCTCTCTGTGTGTATATATATATATATATATTAATCCATCCAGCACATAATCTGAACCCTAAACAGGGGAGACTGTAAATCTCCTAGCTATATGTATTTATTTAAGCCACCAACCCACAGTCAGTGCCATAAACTGAGGAGACTCTAAATCTCCTGGATATATATATATTTATTTAATCAGCCAGATCTGAGAGAGTGCCCAAAACTGAGGAGACGCTAAATATACTGGTTTTATATATTTAACCAGAAGGCACAGTGTCAGTGCCCTAAACTGAACAGGTTCTAAATTTCCTGGTTATATGTATTCATTTAACCAGCCAGCCCAGAGTCAGTGCCCCAAACTGTAGAAACTGTAAATATCCTGGTTATAAAAGTTTTAACCAGCCACCACACAGTCAGTGCCTTAAAATGAGGAGTCTCTACATCTCCAGGTTATATTTAATTAACCATCTCGCACAAAGTCAGGGCCTGAAAATGAGCTCCTGTGAGGAGGTTGAGCAATTCATCAACTTCACCAAAACATTCCACCCTGGCCTTAAATTTACCTGGACCATCTCTGACACCTCCCTCCCCTTCCTGGACCTCTCCATCTCCATTAATGACGACCGACTTGACACTGACATTTTTTACAAACCCACCGACTCCCATAGCTACCTGGATTACATCTCTTCCCACCCTACCTCTTGCAAAAATGCCATCCCGTATTCCCAATTCCTCCACCTCCGCTGTATGTGCTCCCAGAAGGACCAGATCCACCATAGAACACACCAGATGGTCTCCTTCTTTAGAGACCGCAATTTCCCTTCCCTCGTGGTTAAAGATGCCCTCCAACGCATCTCGTCCACATCCCACACCTCCTCCCTCAGACCCCACCCCTCCAACCGTAACAAGGACAGAACACCCCTGGTGCTCACCTTCCACCCTACCAACCTTCACATAAACCAAATCATCCGCCGACATTTCAGCCAACTCCAAAAAGACCCCACCACCAAGGATATATTTTCCTCACCACCCCTTTCCGCCTTCGGCAAAGACCGTTCCCTCCGTGACTACCTGGTCAGGTCCACGCCCCCCTCCCATCCTGGCACCTCCCCTGCCACCGCAAGAACTGTAAAACCTGCGCCCACACCTCCTCCCTCACCTCTATCCAAGCCCCTAAAGGAGCCTTCCACATCCACCAAAGTTTTACTTGCACATCCACTAATATCATTTATTGTATCCGTTGCTCCCGATGTGGTCTCCTCTACATTTGGGAGACTGGGCGCCTCCTAGCAGAGCGCTTTATGGAACATCTCCGGGACACCCGCACCAATCAACCAACCGCCCTGTGGCCCAACATTTCAACTCCCCCTCCCTCTCTGCCGAGGACATGGAGGTCCTGGGCCTCCTTCACCGCACCTCCCTCACCATCAGACGCCTGGAGGAAGAACGCCTCATCTTCCGCCTCGGAACACTTCAACCCCAGGGCATCAATGTGGACTTCAAACAGTTTCCTCATTTCCCCTTCCCCCACCTCACCCTAGTTCCACACTTCCAGCTCAGCACTGTCCCCATGAGTTGTCCGGACTTGTCCTACCTGCCTATCTCTTTTTCCACCTATCCACTCCACCCTCTCCTCCCTGACCTATCACCTTTATCCCCTCCCCCACTCACCCATTGTACTCTATGCTACTTTCTCCCCACCCCCACCCTCCTCTAGTTTACCTCTCCACTCCTCAGTCTCACTGCCTTTAATCCCGATGAAGGGTTTTTACCCGAAACGTCGATTTTGCTGCTCCTTAGATGCTGCCTGAACTGCTCTTCCAGCACCACTGATCCAGAATCCACCCCTGTGTTCTCTGGAAATACCATGATGTTTAGATTGATTCTAATCTAAAAAGTGAGATAATGGAGTTTTACATAAATTCATGCGGCAAGACGTGTCTGATTGTGGACATGGATACCACTATTACGCATTGGATCACCTCCCATCTTTTGCCTGGCAGGTGCTCATGTGACTCAGCCAACTTTGTCTATCTTATACGTTGCAGGCAAGAATGCCCGGAGGCATGGTACATTGGGGAAACCGAGCAAAGGCTACGACAACAGATGAATGGGCACCGCACAACAGGAGGGTTCCCTCCCAGTTGGGGAACATTTTAGCGGTCCAGGACATTCAGCCTCGGACCTTCGGGTGACCATCCTCCAAGGTGGACTTCGGGACAGGCAGAAGAGAAATGTGGCCGAGCAGAGGCTGATAGCTAAGTTTGGTACCTATAGGGAGGGCCTCAACCGGGACCTTGGGTTCATGTCACATTACAGGTGATCACCATTGCACTACACACACACACACACACGCACACACACACACACACACAGATATTCCTACACACACACACACACACACACACGGACACAGGTACATACAGAGGCGCACACAGACACCCACGCACAGCTTTATAGACACGCACACTCCCACACTCACACATGCACCCCCTCACAGACTTAAGACACTCTGCACTCACTACACACACAGACACACACACACACTTTCTCACACTCACAACCCCCACCCCAGACAGACACACCCACACAGACAGACAAAGACCCACATGCACACATATATTTTGTGGGTGAATTTGTACTTGCATGCAGTTTTTGTACTTTGCTCAAAAACTGCATTCGTTCATGTAGAAATCTTGAGCTCAAAAACTGTATGAATTTATGTAAAAATTACTCCCTGACTCTTTTCTCTGACCGTCTGCCTCATGACCTTTTAAAATTCTGTAAGGCCATTCCTCAGCCCTGAAGCCCCAGGGAAATCTCGAAGCCTATTCAGCTTCGTGCTATTGTCCAAACAGTGCAAACCTTGCAAACCCTTTCAAATACTTTCTAAATTGCACCACGTTCGTTCCTGAATGCACGATCTGTTAGTGCTGAAGTGAAGCGACGCTGAAACATTAGTAATGACAATTTTGAGCGCTCTCTGCCTGTTGGGTAGCGTGGCCGAGTGGTCTAAGGCGCTGGCTTTAAGCTCCAGTCTCTATCGAGTCGTGGGTTCGAATCCCACCGCTACCAAGAGCGCGGCTGTTCTTCTGCAGGCAGAGGAACTTAGCAGGCCCTGTCCATTTTCGTTGTTGTGTTTGCAGCCGGTCAGGCCTCTTATCCAGACTGACTCTGAAAACAGTGGGACCCTTCGCTGTCGGAGCCCCCTCATCTGCACTGCTTTACGATGAATATGTGGAAACTTTGGTGCCAGTTTCTGTGTCTCAAATAGTCAGCACGTTTGGCTGCAAGTTTGGTGGTTCGAGCCTGCCCTTCGCACCAAGCCTCAATGATTTCAGTTCAAGCATTGAGACCAACCATGTACCGACACTGCAACCACGAGAACTCAGCAGAGTCCGCAGCTGGATGTGGCCCCAATCTCTCCAAGGCCCCGCTGCCAACAGAAAACGGCTACTGCAGCTTCAATCACCGGTTTCCTGCTCAGCCCGGGGACACAGCACATGGAAACTCCTTCCCCAGGAACGGCTCTTCCCGTGTGAGAAGGACAACAATTCCACTTTAAATTGAGAACGGCTTCAGAAGATTGTTCCTGTCCTTGGAGTGTTTCATAAACAAAACTCCTGTCTCGCAAATAAGAAGTGGGGAAATTTGTTGGCAGGAAGAATAGAGAAAGTGCTGACTGTGAGGACTCTGTCTCGGCAGCAGGTGGGATTCCTTACACCCGAAACAGGAATGATTGCGTTTCCTTAGGGAATTTCCCAATTGATTTAACGTCTGCCAGAGTGATTGGGAATCATTCCGGCCACCTAAAGATGAGGATAAAAATATGAAAATATTTATATTGAATCTTAAATCCAGACACAAGTGCTAAATAGATAATAATGTTCTGAACGAATACTAGCTGAGAAATGGAAAGTGTGGATGATGACATTTGTGATTGGGAGGAATGAACTGGATCCTTGCAAATTGCAATGCCAGGTGAAATATGCTCAGTATGAAATGACACACTAATTAATCGTGAGCCAGGCCCAGCTACTTTAGTCGGTACAGCATGAGATGCTTAATCTCAGGGCCGTAGGTTCAAGCCTCACGATGGGCCCTTTCACTCCTTTAAAGAAATCCAGCCCTCTGCTCCACTTGCAGGATTGCAACCCAGTGCAGGGGTCGTTTTTGACACGTGGATCCGACTGTGTTTGATCACACGTCGGTTTCTGAGTGAAAGTTGTCTCCACTTTCCTGGAAGTGCCAGAGACAAGTTTATCAGTGCAGCCGAATATACGATGAATTGTGTCTCTTTCAAAACGTCAGGTTCCACTCCAAACGTCCACCAAACAGAGTGCTCAGAGACACAGAACGCGAATGTCTACTTGTTGGGGGGACGGGGTCTGACAGTGACTGCTCAATGTCAAATGGTCCTGAACCAAAATGAAGTGATTCAGACCGTTCTGACGGAAACCGAGGGGAACTCGCCTGAACGTTTCACAATTCACACGGAAAATGATCTTGTGTGCTCATGGGGGTTCACGTAATGGACAGTTTATTGTCAGTAACAGGGATGGGGGTGGGGCAGGATTGTGAGGTTTCACAGTGGGACAGAAGTGATCTGGGTGAACGGGTAAGTCTCACATCCCCACAGTATGGAAGAGCTGATTGGTCCAGGATCACTTCCATCTTCTGTTTCGGAAGCAACAAATGAAATTGCTGAAAATCTCAGCATGTCTGCTCGCATTTTGGAAAGGAAAAGTGTTAAGACTTCGGGACTCGTGACATTTCTTTTTACATGTCCATCTCCCTCTGGATTTGTACAGTCTTCCTTTTATTGACTATCTTCTGACTTCCAACTTTATTCTCTTGTATTTTATTTTCCTCTCCAACCATTTTCCCAGCTTTTAAATTTGTATCAGATCTGTCCCATCTCTCACTTTGCCCATTTATGACCGAAGAACTTGGAAATGAACAATTAACTCTGTTTCTATTTCCTTAGATACCAGATGCCCAGAGACCGGAATGTATAGGATGACGGTTAGAGCTTTCAGCCCATAGTCTGCTCTGCCATTCGATCATGGCTAATATCGCGCTCAATCCCATTCGCCAGTCTTCTCCCTGTAACACTCATTCCCCTTGAATTTAGGACCCAGTCTTTTTTCCCAGACTGGATCTTCATCCGCCCCAAACCCCTCCACATCTGCTGGCGGCTGTTACACCGTGTCTCTGGGTGATCGCGCTGAGTTTCAGTCCCGCACGGCAAACCCAATCTGTTCTGAACAACGCAATCACCGCTGGGGGACAGCTCGATCAGGTCTCTGGCCCCACTGTGTTTGTGCGGGGGAGCAGTTATCACCTTCACCTCCCATGGGAAGGATCGGTCCTTCAAATATCCGGGCAGTAAAAACGATTGGCTTGTGTGTGAACATAGATGAAGGTAATTGCTTTCTGACCTGGTCAGTAAACCTTACTCTGTATGTCCCTGCCCATTCCTGCCGTTGTCGTGAAAAAGAATGCAAGTCCAATTAATTGCCGTGTACAGTTTTATTCGATACACATTCTTCCTTGTTCAGAATATAGGTGGATGTTTCCAGCACAGATAATTACTATTTTCAAGAATGCAGTCGGCGGGCCCTGATACCTTTCTGGAGAGTAGAAGCATCAGTTTCTGCAGAAAGTGGCCTCGTTCAGAGCTGAGCAGAAATATTGTTGTTCCCGCTTTCAGGGCGACAGTTTTCCAGATGGTGATCGATGGGGCTTTATTGCAGCCTCATCAGCAAACCTTGTTTTGCATTTACTCGCCCATCACTACTCTAGTGGTGAAAAGAAGTATCATTCCAAATAACTGCTGCGTGAATTTCTTTTCAAATGTCACTGCGCTGTGGCTGTGAATATGTGGCGATGTCTACAGCCCTGCTGGCCATCCTGTTTAAGAGTGCAGTTATGAACATTCCTCTGTCTCGGCGCTACAAGGAAAATTGCCCGCGCCTATTCAGCCTCGCCCTACATTCCAACCTCGGCAAACCTGGCAATCTGTTTGTCAGTATTTCCTGAGCATTTTCACGTGATATCCTTTTTTTTTCCAATCATGCTAATAACCCTGGCCAACATTGGTCTATTCGGAACGGAAATGTCAGTGTTGGATAAAGAGCAGCTGGCTCGGTGGCTCGGTTGTGACCTCGTTGTTCCATTTGGGTCACACCCGAAACATCTCTAGTTCAAACCAGGCAGGAGCTACTTTGTTCCCTTGGGACAGGTGGATTGGTGGGAATGGAGCGTTCCTGCTGGTTGTTCCCATCAGCAAACCTGGCTTTGAATTTGCTAGCCCACATCTGCTGCCATGGTGAAAAGGAATACCATTCCGATTAATTGCTGGGTCAAACTTTGTTCAGTTTCTCTCCTCGGATAAAGTGAGGACTGGAGATGATGAAACGCTCCTGAAACAAACGGCGGTTCTCCTGCTGCGCAGATGCTGTCTGACCAGCACCACACTCTCAACTAAGTTTCTCTCCTCCTGGGTCGACGATATGAGTCGAATTGTAGATCTTCTCCCGCCGTCCATTTTAAGGGTACAGTTACCAGCACTGATCCTTTCTGCACCAAAACTATCGCATTTGCTTTACATGTGAAGGCATCCTGGTTCAGTGACAAGGTAAGCTCTCATTTGCTCGGGTCACAGCGAACATTGGTTACCTGATGTCATCTCTGTCAAATGTATCCCAAAGTAGGCTCTGAAACGCCTCATTTGGACCGGAGCATTTCTAAACCTGCGTGAACCAAAACCAGAAACCTCAGTCATGATGTGGAGCAGTTCACATATTCGAGTTTCCAAGCAGAAGGCATGGTTACCGCTCATTCAGTCAACAACAGGAATGAGAAGATTTACATCCTCAGATGAACTGCTTGACTCATGCTCTCATACAGTCACTAATTCAGTTTTCTGGATAAATGTAAGGGCGTCTTCTGCCTTCCCTTGTAGTCTAGTAGCCAGCATTTGGCGCTCTCGCCGCCGTGACACGGGTTCTATTCCCGGTCAAGGAATGCGTGCTTTGTTCTGCACACACATCGTGGTAAGAATATTTCTGACCACTTTTCCAAAGTTGGCAGAACATCGGTTTTAAAGTTGAACAGAAAGCCAAGAGATGCAGATGTTGGAAATCTGAACCAAAAGCAAGAATTGACGTGCAAACTGAATAGTCCTGGCAACATCTGTGGAGAGAAACAGAGACAATGATACACAACGACAGAACCAGATTAGTTCTTCATTTCTAGACCACAATGCCGGGATAATGGTCAGTTTTATCTGTCGAATGAGGATTGTTATCAAAATCTTTTATTTTTTGCCAGTTAGCAGCCATGTCGACCCGAGATCTGATTCGTTCAGTGTCTACCTCCAGATGGGCCTCTAATTTCCTGTCTCTATCTCTGTGTATCTACCTCACCCTTTTTCATATTCTTTGACCCTTAATTTGCCAAGATCACTCATTTCCCATTCCTACTCTATGAAAAGCCTGACGTTCGGGGATAGTTTGAGAATGGAGCTGCTGAGAGGTTTTCTGGAACCTGGCAGGAGACTGCACAACATGGCTCACATTTTACGGATAATACGTCTGGCACTTGGATGTGATACAAGGGGCCATTTCTTCCTCAAAACATTGTAACCCTTTTGAAATTAAAGTTGCATTTCTTATCCAAAGGAAAATAAACTAACTATAGGAGAACGTGGAAACATTAATGATGCTGTAAAATGAATGAATGTCGACAGCAGAGAATGAGGGTGATCCACTCGTGGTTTCTGTGCCATGACCACAACATTCCACGGCCTTTCTGCAGTGTCTCCTGCCTCACCTCGTTATTCCCACCAAACTTGGAATGAAGGAGGGAGAATAAAAGTGGAGGAGAAGAAGGAGTGCTTTTGGAACAGCAGTAAGAAACTCTAGGTTGGCGTATTGGTTAGGAAGGACAACATGCACTGCTGGAACTAAACCAGGAAAAAGGAGTGGGTTTGCCAAACCATAACAGGCTCGAACTCAGGCAGGATGCTGAGTCGCTTCATCAGCAACACGATACTTTATAAAAGGTGAACCTCCGAGCTTTCAATACAACAAGCGGGCGCAACTGCGATTGGACCCTATGGTCAGCTGCTTACCAAGGAGGGGTTTTAAATAACTAAGCAACGTCCATATGTGCAGTTCATTAACCACATGACCACAGTAACTCGGAAATACATTTCTGTATCAATATTACTCAGTGTGATTTGCAATCAAACCCCTCTTTTGCAAAACCAGACATTTCACGATTGATCGTTCTTCAATGCAAAGGACATAAAAGGGAAATCTTCTCTTGCATTGGTTTCAAACAGATATTTGTATCTGTTTAAGCTGACAGGACAAAGGGAACATTTTTCATCCTCTTGGGGCGTATTGACGACTTTAATACACACAGAGGGAATTTCACACGAAGAGGAACAGTGTCATTGCCATGAATTGACCAGGAATGGTGTGTGAGCCAATGTAAACAGTTTGCAGTAAAGGCTAACCCATTAGCAGTGACACTGAGCCTTGCACCACCAGATGCAGACTCACTTCCTGCCTCATGCCTCCCAGTCATCATTGTCATTCACGTCAATTTCACTTCCCTGCTCCACTTCCAAACTTACTACCGATTGGAACCTATCACATTTAGGAACGCATTCCTGGAATAAAGATATCACACAATGGAATAGGACTCGCTGTCCATCCCTAAATCCCCCAGAGATGGAGGAGATGAGTTGCTTTTGTGAACCATTGAACTCCTTCACACGGAGGTACAGCCATTATGCTGCAAGCGCGGGAGTTCCTGGATTTAAACCCAGAGACACTGAAGGAACACAACATATTTCCAACTCAGGAAGGTGAGATGATTGGAGGGAGATTTGAAGGGGTCACTATCGTATCTGTCCGCTGTCATTGCCCTTCTACATGGTTCAAGCAATCACTGGGCTGATTCTGGAGGGATCCCGGTCTGTCTTCTGTGTGAAACGAGGAATGCGTTTTCAGTCAGACAATTCACATGAAGAGAATTAAACCTTCATTCCCTGAATTGGAACTATATCAATGTCTGGACGATACAAACTTTGACTCCTCAGCACGTGCCCCCGGTAATGCTGACAGTATCCAAAGCGACCTGAGTTGTACACACCCTTGTGCCTGTCCATCCCTTCATAACCACCTTCGGCAACAACGTTTCTCTCTTCAATTTTGCAAACGCTTCATATGATCGCCTTGGGGTTCAAAGTAAAGAAAGTGGCGCTGTGGTGATCTGATGTTGGTCAGTAGGTGCAATGCAGGAATGTACAGAACAGGTTTTGAGGCGTGAGATTGCACTGAAGGGATTCTACCACTAAAAGGCGCTGTTCATCTCGTCTGATTCTCCATCGCGGGATTCAAACCAACAGAGGTTTCTCTCTGGACTGGCTCAGGGTCTTGACTGGAAAAGGTCATGACGCAAGGTATGAAAAAATATTTCACTGGAGTGAATCAAAAAATCGCGGACTGACTGTGAATAAAATGATGGCAACTTCCAGCAGAGGCTCAGGCGACCCGGAAGCAGGTACCTGAGGGCAAATATGTTTCCTTGGCTATTGAAAGACATTGCTTCACGAAGTGGGACATCCGATGTGAAACAGTGACGATAATTATTTTTACTGATTGTTCACCTTGTGAATACTGTTTACCCCGATGTCCATGTTTCAATTTCATATCGACTACCTGTCGTACCTCCAGCTGCCGTTGGGCCAGTGACATAATGGATAATGCCTCTGACTTTTGGTGGTTCGAATCCTTCCTGATTTGTGTGCAATGTACTGCAGGGATTGGATCAGTGGGTCTCGAATTTGGTAGTAATGCACCTCAATGGGCGACAGATTTTCAGGAGCTGCAGACTTTGGATCAGTGTGTTTTCAAATTTGAAAGTTGCATGTGAGGCAATTGTCCATTTTAAATTCCAGCTCAACTCAACGTCTCTCATTGTCTGTAAAACTGACTTTAGTTGCGCCTAAAGCAGCCTTTTGTCGGAGAAACTTCTGTGTGTGTGTGTGTGTGTGTGTGTGGGTGGGGTGTAGGCGGCGGGGTGGGGCTTGGTCTTAAGTCGGTGGAGATCGGTACTGAAGCACAAGGAGCTGGTATAATCCCGAAACCTCTGCCCTCCTCGCCCCACCTCCGGGCACGTGTGTCTGTGACTCACTCTATGGATGAAAATGTGAATGGGTTGCTCGAGGGGATTTCACTTCAGTATGACGGTATATAACTCACTCCCATTGTTGTCTCGTTTAAGATCGCAGGGATAATCTTTTTCTGAATTTTGCGTTGAAAACAACAGAATACACAAAGTATCCTGTCAAAGCTGGACACTGGATCGAAAACAGATGGCTATCTGATGAGCCATACTGCACGATAGGCCGAATGGTATTTTCCTATTGTGTTAAAAAAAACCTCGAAGACAACGAGAAACTAATGTGCAGCGAAAATGAACCAAAATGAAATGCATAAGTGGTTTCATTGAGAATAAATGCGACAGCTTCTGTCGTCTTCCCTTTTAATCTCACGGTTAGGAGTTGGTGCATTTTCTGAGGGGGAAAGGGTGATTCCTGGTCAGGGAATGGGCGATGCGTTCTGCAAAGATATCTTGCTAACAGTATTTCTGACCGGTTTTCTGAAGCCGTCAGGTCATTGGTTTTGTCTCAAACGTTGTTAAGAATAACATGAAACAAAGGACTGCAGATGTTTGAAATCGGAACCAAAACCAAGGTTTGATAGAAAAACTTAGTACGACAGTGGAGAGAAACAGAGTTAATGCTTCATATCGGCGGAGCGAGGTTACTTAGATATTTCTGTATTATATTTTTGGTAAAATGATCAGTTTTCCCTGTCAGGATATTTACCAAAATCTTTCATTAGCTTACAACCATCAATGTTGAAAATTCAAAATGACTTTGTTGGCTGTAAGAATCCTTCCGTTGCTCGGAGATGGTGAAAAGCTGTGCTTAATAGTTACCTTTTTTTATTATTTGTTTCTGTCAGTCAGCAGCCATGTCGATTGGAGAATTGGTTCTTTCAGTATCTCCCTCAATATGCGTCTCCATATTTCTTTCTTTCTCTGTGCATGCACCTGACCCTCTTTCACATTCTCGAACTCTCCGTCTGCCCATGTTCCTCATTTCCCATTTCTGCTCTTTGAAAAGTCTGACATTCGGAGACAAATTGAGAGTGGACCAGCTAGCAGGCTTTCTGCCCTCTCGGTAGCATGTGTGGGATTAGGCTCACATTCTCCGAATAAAGTTCCCGAAACTTATGCCTGAGGTGAGGAGTCATTCCTTCCTCCAAATATTATGATCCTTTCGAGTTCTAAATAGAATTCATAATCCACAAGAAAAGAAACCGCACTCACAGTGCGAACCACAACGACAGGAGTGCAATGAAGTATTTCCTGTTGGTGTGGAATGAATGAATGTTGACAGCAGAGAATTAGGGTGAACAGCTATTGGTGTCTGCGCCATCACTGCAACATTCCCCGGCAAGCCTGCCATGTCTCCTGGCCCACCTCGTTATTCCCAACAAACTGGAAATGAACGAGGCGTAATAAAGGAGGAGTACAAGCAGAAGTTCTTGTCAAACGCAGGAAGGAAACTCCAGATTGAATGAATAGTTCGGAAGAAACAATATCCACTGGAGGAACTAAACCAGGGAACAGACGAGGGTCGAATCTGAAAATGTGTTGCTGGAAAAGCGCAGCAGGTCAGGCAGCATCCAAGGAGCAGGAGAATCGACGTTTCGGGCATGAGCCCTTCTTCAGGCCCTTCTTATTCCTGAAGAAGGGCTCATGCCCGAAACGTCGATTCTCCTGCTCCTTGGATGCTGCCTGACCTGTTGCGCTTTTCCAGCAACACATTTTCAGCTCTGATCTCCAGCATCTGCAGTACTCACTTTCTCCTATCAGACGAGGGTCACCAAAACAGGCCGAGGCTCAAACAGGACGCATGGTTGACTGACGGGCAACACTGACTTGGGAGATTTTGAAACAACCAAGCATTTGGTAAAATACACAGGCACCACTACGATGTGAAATCTTGGGGGGCTGTTTATGATGTCGGCAAGTGAACAAACTGAGTCACGGCACCACACCACAAGTGTTTTTTTTCATCCCAGTTCTTTAACCAATTGATAACAGTAACTCGGAATTGTGTTTGCTGTATTAATGTTGCTCAGTGAGAATTGCATTCAACCCCCACTTTTGCGAAGACAGTTTATGGCTGAACTTTCTGCACTGAAATTGTACAGAAAAATACAATCTCCTCTTCCACTGGCTTCAAACTGATATGTTCAACTGTTTAAACTGAGAGGATAAGGAGAATGTACTCATCATCTCGGGGTCCATTAACTCTGTTAATATACATAGGGAACCTCACAAAAAGAGGAACAGGGTCATTGTGCTAAACTGACCTGAACTGCGTGTGAGTTAGTGTAAACAATATGTAATAAAGATTTGGAGTTGCCAGTGTTAGACTGGGGTGGACAAAGTTAAATAATCACACAACATCAGGTTATAGTCCAACAGGCTTATTTGATAGTACTAGCTTTTGGAGCGCTGTACCTTCATCAGGTGGTTGTGGAGCCTAACATCATACGACACAGAATTTATAGCAAAAGATTACAGGGTGATGCGACTGAAATGACATATTTAAAAATAAAAGTGCATTGTCTGTTCAGTCTGTATACTTTTAGAAATACCATGTTAGATTTTATTCTTTCATATGTAAACAGTATGTAAAAATAGCTAAATTCTCAGGTAAATCTTTAACAATAGATGCCACCACAGCTCAGATTCAGCCTTGAAGGTGTGAGGTTGAAATCTGCCTGTGTCCCAATGTTCTGTCGTGGCAGAAGCTGGGGGTACCCTGCCTCATGGCTTTCAAGATGCATTTGACATCGGCAGTGAGGTTCCCGCATCGGATCCCATTGCCTAATATGATGGGACATCCTGGTGTGTTGGCTTTGTGTATTTTCGGAAGGCAGTAGAAGTGCCTTCAAGTGCATGGTATGAGGTTGATGGAACTCTGAAAGAGTGCATTTCAGAGCTTAGATCAGAGTGTTGCTGGAAAAGCACAGCAGGTCAGGTAGCATCCGAGGAGCAGGAAAATCGACGTTTCGGGTAAAAGTCCTTCATCAGGATTTCGCAGGTGCTGAGCACAGAAACAGACCCTCCATTCCAGCTCGTCCCTGCTGACCAGATAACTGAAATTAATCTAGTTATATTTGCCAACATTTGACCCTTACCCCATCAAACCCTCCCTGTCTGCATCCCATCCAGATGCCTTTTAAATAGAGTCATAGAGATTTACAGCATGGAAACAGACCCTGACATTACAAAGGGATATTGACAGACTGGGTAAATGGGCAAAGTTGTTCAGGTTAGATCAGTGAGCGATACAAACCTCCATGTCGAACAGATGTCCCAACCCAATCTTCCCCCACCTGCCAGTATCCGGCCCATATCCCACCAAACCCTTCCTATTCATATACCCATCCAAATGCCTCTTAAATTGCAATTGTATCAGCCTCCACCATTTCCTCTGGCAGCTCATTCCATACCACCCCCTGGGTGAAATTGTTGTCCCTTAGGTCTCTTTTATATCTTTCCTCTCTCACCCTAAACCCATGCCCGCTAGTTCTGGACACTCCGACCCCAAGGAAAAGACTTTATCTATTTATCCTCCTCATAATTTTGTCAACCTCTATAAGGTCACCCCTCAGCCTCCGACGCTCCAGGGAAAACAGCCCCAGCCTGTTCAGCCTCTCCCCTTAGCTTAAACTCTCCAACCCTGGCAACAATGTTGTGACTATACTAGACTTTGGCAAATCATTCCGCACACCCAAAACCTTCTGTGCATAAAAATTGTGTCTCAGATTCCTTTGTGTGTACCTGTACCTGCCTCCAGCTGAAACTCTCATTCCCCTCTATCTTGTCTGCTGTCACTGAGCCAATTGTGTCTTCATTCTGTTACTGACCCTTCAGTCCCAAGGGCATGAATTTTTCTCACAATTCCAATTGGAGACCTTCTCTCATCCACGTGAAGGAATTGAACCCTGACAATTCCATTTACGCTGTCTCCCATCAGTCTTCATAGGATCCATATTGCAGAGGTTAAACAGTGTTCCCAGCAAACTGTCCCGGGCAGCGGGAGTACAGGGTTCAGACAAAGTAAAACATTATTTAAACTGTACCCATTTAAATCTCCAGGTCAGGTAGAGAATACAGTTAGATGAGAGTAAACCTCCCTGTACACTGCAGCTTTTCACATTCCCAGGCCATGTTCGGTGTGGCGGTAGATACTGATCAAATCTCC
The DNA here is from genome assembly GCF_037043375.1 of Chiloscyllium plagiosum. Classification (NCBI taxonomy): domain Eukaryota; kingdom Metazoa; phylum Chordata; class Chondrichthyes; order Orectolobiformes; family Hemiscylliidae; genus Chiloscyllium; species Chiloscyllium plagiosum. Next base: position 10,066,263 of record NW_028270189.1, on the reverse strand, counting down.
CACTTCCTCCATCCTGTTCACATCAAACACACTCGGGGCAGTTCCATCACTGGGTTAGATACAGACTATGTGTTCAGCGGCAATTTCTCCACCTGAATCTCCCAGAGTCTGGGGAGAATGGGGTTCGATACAGAGTCAAGATCTGTCCATATTGTCCACATCGGACACTCCCAGGACAGGAACAACATGGGGCTATATACAGAGTAAAGATCCATCTGCACTGTACCTCCCAAACACACACAGGATGGGGACAGCACGGGGTGAGGTACAAAGTTAGGCAGCATTGTAGACAGTGCAGATGTTACCTTAACATTACAAAGGGATATTGATAGACTGGGTAAATGGGCAAAGCTGCATCACTTGTTCAGGTTAAATCAGTGAGAGATACATTTTTGTTCAGTGAGGGATATGAGCCAAAGGAAGGAATGTGGAGTTAGGCCACACATCAACCATGATGCCATTGACTGATGGAACAGGGTCGAGGGGCTGAATGGCCTCCTCCTGATCCTATGCTACAAACTGTCCCCATCAAACACTCTCAGGGCAGGGAAAGGATGGGGTTAGATACACAATAAAGCTGCCTTTACTGTATCCCCATCAACCCCTCCAAGGGCAGGGTCAGCACAGGATTAGATACTGAGTCAAGCTCTCTCTCTCTCCACACTGTCCCGATCAACCACTCCCAGGATTGTTTAACAGAGCTTTAATATTTGAAAATGCTCATTTTCCTCTGTTATTCCTTGCCCCTCAGTAACTCTGTATGTGTGTGTGTGTGTTTATGTGTGTGGGAGAGGGAGACAGAGAGAGAGGGAGAGGGAATGACCGGGGCCCTGCATTCGTGGGTCATGTCCTCTTGTACTCCAGTATTACACATTATTTTCTGGATCCGTGTACAGAAATCACAGAAAGCTAACGTAATGGTGTCATCAAATATTAGGATGATTTGCCAATTATTACCAGGACATGGGACTAGGGAAGTGAGGAAGCCTTGCTGTGTCTGCAGACTCAGTCTGCAGGGGTAGTGAGTGTTCAGGAAGGGAAAGGGATTGTTGTTTTCATTCGTTCATGGGATGTGAGCATCACTGGCTGGGCCCAGCATTTATCCCCCCATTCCCATCTGCCCTTGAGAAGGTGGGAGGGAGCTGCCTTATTGAACCGCTGCACTCCATCAAATTAATGTTTCTGGAGAAACAGAATGTAGCGGAAATTAAACTCCAGTTTTCTCTGTTCCTGCTCCCAATTTAATATTCACCCGTTCAGTTTATACTGAGTTAGAGACTGGAATTTCATCGATGGTCTCAGCGAGTCTATGTATTTCAGAACACAACAGGGAGTGAGGTTCAGTCTGAAATCCATCTGAGGGATTTGGGCTACTTTCTCGACAGAGTAGCATGTGCCAGTGAGTGAGTTACAGATCGGGGTATAGTCGAATGTGTGGCTCACATATTGACTAACCAATACTGGGAACGAATCTAATTGAGGAGTTTGAGCTTTTTATATATCGAATCACAGATACTTGAGAGTGAGACTCAGGCTGGAATATGTGGAAGGATTCGAGGAGGTTTATACATAGAATAACAAATGCCCAGGAGTGAGTTACTGACTGGAAACTTATAGAGATGATCGGGGTGATTCATATTTAGAATAACAGATGATTGAAAGTTAGTTGCACATTGGAATTTTATCGTGGGTTTTGGGGGTGTTCATTTATAGAAGAACAGATACTCATGAATGGTGCACAGACTGGAATGTAATCAAGGGGATTGGGGTGCTTTACATGTGGACTAACTGAGAACCCAATACTCGCTCTCTCATGCACAATCTCACTATTTTTCTTTCTCATGCAGAATCTCATCATCTGTCTCATACATTATACCAGTTTCTCACCTTCTCTCATACACAGTCTCACCATGTTTCCCTCTCATACAGAAACTATTTCTGTCTCACATGCACAGTCTCACTGTCTCTCTCTGTCACAATGTCACTCTTCCTCATCCTCAATCTTGCCAACTCTCTCATCGACAATCTCACTCTCTCCCATACTCAATCTCACTATCACTTTCTCCCATACACAATCTATACCAGTATGTTCCCGGCAGACAATTCATGTAAGCACAGCACGAGCATGGATGTTACAAAGAGGGAAAAGCAAGTGAGACGAGCAACATCAGTACAGTTTGTGATTATTGAACATTGGTCCCCCACTAACATGTAAGATTCTCTGACACCCGCCCCCCAGCCCGACACAGAGGACTGGGCAGATCGTGGGTTTATTAGCTGAGGCTCTGTCTCAGAATATTCTTGCTGCTAGTGTGACTCCCAGATATAACTCTCCATGTCCATCTTCTATTTCTATATTTCCATCAAATGTGCCTATTTCTCTGTGTGTGTGTGTCCATCTGAGTGAAAGGTTTGAGTGTCAATGATTTTATGCTGGAACTCCTAACTCTCTCACACATACAGACACAATCTCACACATGAGCTGACACCTATACATGCACTAACACATACGTAAACAAACAGTAACACATACACACTCACACATACATGCTCATACACTCACACGCTACCATACTCACACGTTTTCACACACCCACACACATGCACACTTACGTTCTCTCACTCGTTCTCACTCACTCTTCCACTCAGTATAGGTTCAGGAGGTCTATGTATCAAATAACAGATACCCAGGAGTGAATTACAGCATGGAACCTAATTGAGGGTTCCGTGTGGACTTACACAGAGAGTAACAGGTACCGGGGATTGAGTGCAGACAGGAATCTAATTGAGTTCGGGACGATTTATGGAATAACATAGAGTTCAGAAGAGAGTTACAGACAAGAATCTAATCGGTGTTGGCGTGGGGAGTGGGGGATGGGGTGATGTGGGGTTCTGGAGTAGACATTGTATACATAATGACAGATACCGGGGAGTGAGTTACAGATTTGAATCTAATCGAGCTTTGGGGGTTGATTCATCCACCCAGTAACTGATGCCTGGGAATGAGTTGTAAGTGTATCGGGATGCTTTATACATAGTGTGTCAGGTACCCAGGACTGTGTTACAGACTGGAATCGAACTGAATAGTTCAATGTGGTTTTTATACAGAGTAACAGTTATTCAGGAGTGAGTTATCGAGATGATAGAAATTATAGAGTCACACAGCACGGAAACAGGTCCTTCGATTCAACTGGTCCATGCTGACCCGTTTTCCTGCACTGTGCTTACCCCCATTTGCACCATTTGGGGTGTTTCAGAAAAGGAAGCACAGACTTATGGAAGTGAGTTACACATTGGAATCGAATCGATTGGGTTCATGGTAGTTTTTCTACAGAATAAAACATACCGAGCCATGAATTGCAGATCAAAGTCTGACTGAGGTTTTGAGGTGGTTTATGTAGACAGCCATGGATAAATTGAAATCAGTTACAGAATGGAATTTTATCAAGGGATGCGGGGTGGTTTATATGTAGAATAACAGATCCCCAGGAGTGTGTTACAGACTGGAATCTAATCAAAGGTTTTGGGGTGGTTTATATTTGGAATAACCGATAAACAAGTGTGAGTTACAGAATGGAATCGAATTGATGGATCAGGAGGTTTATTTATAAAAAGAACAGATACTCAACTGTGAGTTGCAAACTGGAATCTACTTGTGGGCTTTGAGGAGGGTTATATGTAGAATAACTGATACCCAGGAGTGACTTACAGGCTGGAATCTATTCCATTGGTTTGAGATGGTCTACATAAATTGCCACAGATACATGCAAGTGAGTTACATACTGGAATCCTATTGAGGAATTCAGGATGGTTTGTATATCGAACAACGGAAGGCCATGATTGTCACAGTTTGGAATCTAACTGAGGGTTTTGTGGTGATTTGTGCATAAAAAAAAACAGAGACCCGAGAGTGAGTTACAGACGGGAAGTAGTCAAAGTGGTCGGGCTGGTTTATACACAGAATACTAGAAACGCGAGAGTGTGTTATAGACTGGAATAGAATTGAGGGGAGTGGATTATTTATATACAGAACAACCGGATATGATAGGAGAGAAATCAAGGGAGAATGTACCCACCATAGACCAACTTAACAATGAGCTGAGCCAGACAGGATTCAACTCCTGTATGTGGAGGTTTCCATGTGTTCTGCAAGATGGGAGAGAAACAGGCAGACCCTCACACAGTGAGCACCAGGCAGGAAGGGACAGAAGGAGATTCGAATTTCCAAATGGCATCAGATCAGGACAGTGTTAGATTTAAACATTGACTCGGCAGAGATAACTTGGAAAGGGAATTGGAGAGAGGTTAAATCACAGGAAGTTAACCTGCTCGTTCCACCAACAAATGATGTGTTCCCTGTTATACCAGGAATCCGTGTGGGACAGTGAGGAAAAGGTATCAGATTATTGTTAGTCTGCACTGAGACATTTTAATTGATCTGTGATCAGTTTCCTTTTATAGTCATAGAGTCATAGAGATGTACAGCATGGAAACAGACCATTCAGTCCAACCCGTCCATGCCGACCATTACGTCTTGAAGTCATAAACTTCACTACTTCAGGTGACTCCCCATTTGCCTACTTTGAACACCGTTCCCCTCTGTTTTCCCCATTCACTGAAGATATTAATATCCTTTTTTTCTGGGGCGGAAGTGAGAACTGCAGATGCTGGAGATTGAATTCGAGGGATTCATGATGAAGGGCTTTTGCCCGAAACGTCGATTTTCCTGCTCCTCGGATACTGCCTGAGCTGCTGTGTTTTTCCAGCACCACAATCTCGACTCCTTTTATAATAGCACTATCCCCATGCTGGTTACAGTGTTGTCTATCTCGCACTGTCTTATTTATCTTCAATCCTGTATAACTACAATGACACCAACAAACACACAACGTTACATCCTACAGCTTTGTTTATTTGCAGATGCATTATTTTCTTTTATTTGTAGACAACACACAATTTGAACTCCCAGCACGTCAGAGTGGGATTTGATAAACACTTGATTTAGGGATGGGGTAGAACCACACAGGATTCAGACATGGAAATGGCTTTTGACACCCCCTCTCTCCCTTGCTGACAGAATTCCATAGCCAAATGTGTCAGGCAGACATGTTAGGTGTGTTCCCGGCAGCCAGTTTGTGTTAGCACAGCACTGACGTTGACTTTATAAGCCTGGAAAAGCAAGAGAGACTGACAATATCATTACAGTTTGAAAATATTGAACATTGGTCCCACACTAACATGTCAGATTCTCTGGGTTTTTAAAATTCATTTGTGGGACTTGGCCGTCTCTGGCTTGGCCAGCCTTGATAGCCCATCCATATTTGCTCTTGAGAAGGTGGTGCTGAGCTGCCTTCTTGAATCGCTGCAGCCCACTTGCTGTGAGTTCACCCATAGTGTCGATAGGGAGGGATTTCCAGGATTTTGACCCAACAATTGTAAAGGAATACCGGTATATTTCCAAGTGAGGGTGGTGAGTGTCTTGGAGGGCAACTTGAAGCTGGTGGTGTTCCTAAGTAGCTGCTGCCCTTGCCATAGAGTCATAGAGATGTACAGCACGAAAATAGACCCTTCGGTCCAACCTGTCCATGCTGACCATATATCCCAAAAATAACATAGAATACTTTGTGAGGAGCTAAAATGATCCGTCTGCGCCTGGTTTGGAACTAGATTATACCAGAACGGGATTGCATCAGCAACTGGGAAAAGTAAATCCATGCCACAGCAGGAGGGTGACAATGAGGGGACCTGAATTTCTCCAACACAGAGATTTGCATCCTGATGTAATATTAAGTGTTATACCGACTCCCGAGTTGAAATATCGTGCAGTTAAATTATACATTTTAAAACTTCTGATGTTTCATTGTTTTACATGATTACGCTGAGTCAAATGTTTCCAACTCCTGAATTGCATCTTAGACTGGAGGCTATCTTGAGGAAAGGAATGATGTGAAATGTCAGCAAGTATAGAACTGCAATGGATTGTGGTCAGTCAGTGCAGTGGATCTCATAAACCCAGTGTTCTCACATTCCTGCGTGTATCTGTGTTTGTGCAGTTGTATTGATAGCAGCGCATTTCCTCCTTCCTACTTTAGGGAGTAAAAGGGTTTTGAGCTGGTTAATCTCCTTTACACCGTGTGGGTTTCAGATTCTGTTAGCTCTGACTGTTGAATGTCCAGAATCCGCTGTTGGCTTGGGTAACTGTTGAGGAGCACGGATTGATTTTTCCAATTAGAGGAGTGATGAAGATTTGAGGAATATTTGTCTTCTTATGAAATCATGCAGCACAGAAACGGCACCTTTGTCAACTCCTCAATACTGACCAGATATATAAAATTAACCTTGTTCCATTTGCCAGCGTTTGGCCCATGTCCTTCTAAATCCTTCCTGTTTATATACCCATCCCTTTTAAACGTTTTAATCTTATCCACCATATCTCAGCTCGTTCCATCCATGTCTCGGTTCAAAGCTGTAATCTGCAGTGGGGTCTGCTGTTTGTGGATGGTGGGGGGGGAGGTGTCCCTATGAGGACAGACAAGTGCAACGGTCAGGTGTACATTCTCGGATTCCAAAGTAAAGGATCTATTTAGAATTAAAAATAAATACCAGTTCCTTCGGACATGGTAAACATTGGATTTGTTATTACATTCTTCATTCCGCTTTCTGTGTCCCACCTGCATGTAGTTTTTGATTTTTTCTGAATGAGTACAGAGCTACACACTGAGGATGACTTTCCTTTCTGACCGTGGTTATCAACTCGACTGCAAAATATACAACAAACCTGAGCATTCCTTAAACCCACAGGGACCATGACCCATTCTCACTGAGAGAGCACATCATTTTCTGTCAAATGACCCTCGAAGATTTCCAATAGCTTCCCCCCGAATGTTCAGGTTGGATAATATTTATTAAATTTCAGTTCTCCGCCATTCTGATTGGTATAGCTCCCCCACCCCATAATCTGTCTCTGATCCTGGGTGTTCCTGCTTTTCCTCTGATTCTGGAAAATTTGGCAGCTGTTGTAACCGCTTATTCTTCTGTTGTTTTCTGCTGGATAAACTGGAGGGTTTTTAAATCTCTCTTTCCTACAACACAGTTCATAGCTTCACCTGGCTAATCCCAAACTGTTCCTTTACCTTCCCCCACTTTGACAGTGATCCTGGATTTATTTTTCGGTAATGAAGATGGGCTGACCTCTCAGTGAGGTAGGTAGTAATCATAACTCAAGATTATCATGGAAACAGACAAGGATGAGGGGGAAATCAAAGTTCTAAACCGAGGGAATAAGATCAGGTGTGATTGGACAAAGAGCAGAAACTTTTAACTAAATCCATGTCAGAGCAGTGGGATGCATTGAAGGCGGAAACTGGGAAATTACAGGGTCACCATGTTCAATGAAAGATAAAACTTGATACTTGGAAATGCTGTGAACTCTGCATATCAGGGGATTTCCAGGATAAGTTCACTGGTCATGCAAAACTTGTTGGAAATTGGAATTCAATCCATGAATGAGAGCTGATGCACTTGGAGGGACACAAAACCCAAGGGTTACATTATGAATTGTAGAAACCTGGGAAACACTGAATCAGGGGGATCTTGGTGCACATGAAGACCTTAAAGTCGTAGGACAGGTCGATGAAATGGTTGAGAAGGTATTGGGATTTTTTGGCTTTTAAATGCAAGACATAGAGTTTAGGAGCAGCGACAATATGTATAAAATATTGGCTCGGCTACAGCTAGAATGTTGGAGTACTTTGATTGTCTTAAAGAAGGTGGAGACTTTCCAGGAAGACTCTAAGGTAGTAAAGTTTTGGGTATGAAGGGAGGTTGGATGGACTGGGATTGTTTTCCTTGGAGCAGGGAGATTGATAGGCGGCATCATTTAAACGTATATTGTTATAAGGAGCATAGACAGCACAGAAGCAATTATGTTTTCCCCTTTGTGATCAGTCAATGACCAGGGGCATAGATACAGAGAGGCAGGGGTTGAGTATTCCACCAATAGTATTGTGACAATGTGGAACTTACTTCCTGTAAGGGTAGGAGAAGCAGATCCCCGATAGCATAGAACTCTTTAAATGTGCACTTGTAATGCCCGGGTTATGGACTTAATGCTGGAAAACTGGATGAGAATTCTGAGGCATTTGTTTCATGGATTCTATCGGGCAAAGCGCATTTTTATTTTCTGTGCTGTAAGTCTCTATGTCTCTAAACCTTCTCCATCTCCCAGCTGGACCATTGTATTTTCAACCAGTACTTCCCCCAGAGCCATTGACTCCAACAATGATACTGACTGCCATTATCCCAAATTATGTTACTGTTCGGGATATCTTTCATTGTTGCAGCATCTCTGCCAGTTCAGCAACTTTCCCAGTGATGCAGCATTCCATGCTAGTCCCTTTGAAATTGCAGCAGCCCCTCCAACATTGAGTAAGCCATCCTCAGGCATTTCACACTGTTCAGCTATAGACACCATGTAATGTGTCTTGCCTCTCAAGGTATTCGACTGGCTCTGCTGATAGACAGGGTTCCTCTTCAATCATCTCTGTCATTTACCATTTTTTAATAAACCCTGATTTGATTTAATTTATTATTATATTGTCACGTTTACCTCTGTATTGTGGGAAAGAAACTTGTTTTGCTTGCAGTGCAGTGAATCTTCAGTGCAAAGACACAAATGCCACCGGGCGATTGAACAGAGTGAGGGATACAGAGGTACAGCTACAAGGAAGGTGCACAAGAAGCAAGATCAACATTAGGTTTAAAATTTGAGGTCCATTCAGAATTCAAATAGCAGTGGGGAAGAAGCTAGTCTTGAACATGTTGTTCTGTGTGTTTATGGTTTTGTATCTCCTGACTGACGGAAGAGGTTGGAGGAGAGTTTAACCGGGGTGGGAGGGTCTTTAATAGTGTTGGCTGACTTTCTGCGGCAACTAGAAATGTACATTCAGTCAATGGGTGGAAGGTTGGGCTTGTGTATGATTTGCCCTGTGTTCACAACTCACTGTAGTTTCTTACAGTCCTGGGCACAGCAGTAGCAGAGCACTTGGTACATTTCTGTTTGATCACGAGTTTCATTCCCTCTTATTTCCTTTCATCTACACTTATAGGACTACACAAACAAATGTAGGTGAGACTGAAACTAATGTTCACTTCTTTCAATGTAGGTACCTGTCCACAAGAAATCTTCTGTAACACTGAAGTTACAGTGTATGCCTGAACAGTTTATTTTGTTGAAGGTGCACTGGGGATCTGCCCGAGCATCTCCCTAACACCCAGTTTACCTCGACTTTCTGCCTTTGTATATGTCACCTACATCTTTACATTTTAAACGGAACGATGAACAGCATATTATTAATTTTCAAAAACTTGCAGGAATCCAATTGAAAGTAAATAATCCAGTATCAAATCACTGCAAATATCTTCTTGGATTTTATGTTTTGATAATTGAGGAGCATTAATGCAGCTTTGCTGGAGTTGGCAATTTTCTTTTACTGTCACCTCGACGTCCGTGTATCCACAATGTTGATTCAACCGACAGGATCTGCCCCTCATTCTCCATCATATTTACAGATGATTGGGGTAAGCACTTGACCAGATTTACAATGATCCCACCTCCCTCATCTTTAATTGTGCTTCGAGAGTAAGCATTTGTCACATTTTTACACCATGTATTATCACTGCCTCGGATCATTATCACTTTGCAGTTGAACTGCATCTGCTCTCAAACTGATCATTAAAAAAAACTTTCTCTACCTTTCTGCATCCCCTTTTTCTCTTTCATAACAATCGATTTATATATGCCCTTTTTTGATATTTAACAGCTGTGATGTCTTTTATTCCCCCTCATAAATTATTACTAGAATTCACTGTCGAGATTTACTTCGCTTTTCAGAAGTTAGGGAATGGCCTCAGGCACACACACACACACACGCACACAGACACACACACATACAGAGTCTCAGAGAGAGGGGCACACACACACAGATACACACGCATACAGACACACTCACACACACACATAGAGTCTCAGAGAGAGGGACACACACACACACACATAGGGAATACGAAATGAAAAAAAGAGTGGTTAAACTTTTAGTACTTCCCTATTGTGTGGAGCCATCCAATTCTCTCACCATATTATCCAGCTGTATTGATACTTCTTGGGGGAAGCATGGCTACGTGTGGTGTAAATTCATCCTGCTAAATGTTACATGTTTTGGTGGGTACCTTTATGACTAGTATCCTAGATTCCAACTGCTGTTCACCGGTTGCCTGTTTCTATTCAAGCTAGAAATTGGCAAGTTACACATTTAAAGTTTACATCACAATTCTTTTAATACTGGGTGATCGCATATCCCTGTCATAGCACGTATACAGATTGACTTTAAATTTATGCAGAAAAGAGTGTTCATTAACATGAAATCATTTTTCCATTATCCTTCTGACAGTGAATTTCGTGGCTATTATGATCCTCTCCCAGGGAAAGTGTGGCCTCGCTATCTACACAACACGCTATCTGGTGGCCATAGCAGCAGCAGATCTACTGGTCATTATCAGTGAGGTCAGACTGAAGCAAATACATTTTTATTATTTCCCGGTATGTTTCCTGGACATCATTCCTGTGTGCAGTGTTATCTATGTCCTGACCCATGCATCCATAGACTGTTCTGTCTGGTCCACTGTCGCATTTACCTTTGATCGGTTCGTCAGCTTTTGTTGCCACAAACTGAAAACTAAATATTGCGCTGTGTAAAACGCATCTGCAATTCTCTCAATAACCGGTATTCTGTTATGTTTAAAAAATGTTCCTTGGTACTTTAGATTTGAGGCCAGAAAGATAATCAGAAACATACCATTTTACTGCAGGAATAAGCGAAGCGACTTCACTGACTCTCGCTGGATTGGATTCCACTCATTTGCTGTGGCTCTAACCCCATTGGTGCCATTCTATTTCATTGTGTTCCTCAATGAACTTGCAGCGTGGGTTGGTACCTGGGACTTCGATGTTGTGGCTATTACGGAGACATGGCTAGAACAGGGACAGGATTGGCTGTTGCAGGTTCCAGGATTTAAATGTTTTAGTAGGGTCAGAGGTGGGGGTAAAAGAGGGGGAGGTGTGGCATTGCTTGTCAAAGATAGTATTACAGTGGTGGAAAGGACGATGGATGAGGACTTGCCATCTGAGGTAGTTTGGGCTGAGGTTCGGAATAGGAAAGGTGAGGTCACCCTGTTAGGAGTCTTTTACAGGCCTCCCAATAGTCCTAGAAACGTAGAAGAAAGGATAGGGAAGGTGATTCAGGAGATGAGTGACAGTAATAGGGTGGTGGTTATGGGGGACTTTAACTTTCCTGATATTGATTGGGAAAGCTATAGCTCAAGTTCGTAAGATGGGTCAGTGTTTGTTCAATGTGTGCAGGAGAGTTTCCTGACACAATATGTAGACAGACCAACAAGAGGCGAGGCCATACTGGATTTGGTTCTGGGTAACGAACCAGGCCAGGTGTTAGAATTAGAGGTAGGTGAGCACTTTGGGGATAGTGACCATAATTCGGTGATTTTTACTCTCGTGATGGAGAGGGATAAGTGTGCACTACAGGGCAAGAGTTATAGCTGGGGTCAGGGAAATTATGATGCGGTGAGGCATGACTTAGGATGTGTGGCCTGGAAAAGTAGGCTCCAAGGCAAGAGTGTAAATGATATGTGGAGCTTGTTCAAGGAGCAACTATTGAGTGTCCTTGATAATTATGTACCTGTCAGGCAGGGAGGAAAGGGTCGTGCGAGGGAGCCGTGGTTTAATAAGGAATTGGAATCCCTTGTTAAATGGAAGAGGGCGGCCTATCTCAAGATGAGACGTGAAGGATCAATTTGGGGCGATTGAGAGTTATAGGGTAGCCAGGAAGGACCTGAAGAGAGAGTTAAGAGCAGCAAGGAGGGGACATGACAGGTCCTTAGTCGGTAGGATTAGGGAAAACCCTAAGGCTTTCTATAGGTATGTTAGGAATAAAAGAATGACTAGGGTAGGAATAGGTCCAGTCAAGGATAGTAGTGGGAAGTTGCGTGTGGAGGCGGAAGAGATTGGGGAGACACTGAATGAATACTTTTCTTCAGTATTTACTCAGGAACAGGGCATTGTCGTCGATGTGAATACTGAGTCACAAATAAGTAGAATGGATGGCTTTGAGGTATGTAGAGAAGAGGTGTTGGAAATCCTGGAAAAGGTGAAAATAGTTAAGTCCCCTGGGCCTGATGGCATTTATCCTAGGATTCTCTGGGAAGCAAGGGAGGAGATTGCAGAGCCATTGGCCTTGATTTTTATGTCCTCTTTGTCTACAGGAGTAGTGCCAGAAGACTGGAGGATAGCAAATGTGGTTCCCTTGTTCAAAAAGGGGAGTAGGGATAACCCTAGTAACTATAGGCCGGTGAGTCTCACTTCTGTTGTGGGCAAAGTCTTAGAGAGAATTGTAAGGGATAGGATTTATGCACATCTGGATAGGAATAATGTGATCAAGGATAGTCAGCATGGTTTTGTGAAGGGCAGGTCGTGCCTCACAAACCTTATTGAATTCTTTGAAAAGGTGACGAAGGAGGTTGATGAGGGGAAAGCGGTAGATGTGGTATATATGGATTTTAGTAAGGCGTTTGATAAGGTTCCCCATGGTAGGCTACTGCAGAAAATACGGAGATATGGCATTGAGGGTGAGTTGGAGGTTTGGATTAGGAATTGGCTGGATGGAAGAAGACAGAGGGTAGTAGTTGATGGCAAAGTTTCTTCATGGAGTGCCGTCACTAGCGGTGGTCCGCAAGGATCTGTTTTGGGACCATTGCTGTTTGTCATTTTTATAAATGACCTGGAAGAGGGGTTAGAAGGTTGGGTGAGCAAGTTTGCAGATGATACGAAAGTCGGAGGAGTTGTTGACAGTGAGGAAGGATGTGGCAGGTTACAGCAGGATATAGAGAAGCTGCAGAGCTGGGCAGTAAGGTGGCAAATGGAATTCAATGTAGCTAAATGTGAGGTGATTCACTTTGGGAAGAATAACAAAAAGATGGGGTACTGGGCTAATGGTCGGATACTTGGTAGTGTGGATGAGCAGAGGGATCTTGGTGTCCATGTACACAGATCTCTGAAAGTTGCCACCCAGGTAAATAGTGCGGTGAGGAAGGCATATGGCGTACTGGCTTTTATTGGTAGAGGAATTGAGTTCCGGAGTCCTGAGGTCATGATGCAGTTGTATAAAACTCTGGTGCGGCCGCATCTGGAATATTGTGTGCAGTTTTGGTCGCCATACTATAGGAAGGATGTGGAGGCACTGGAACGGGTGCAGAGGAGGTTTACCAGGATGTTGCCTGGTATGGAAGGAAGATCGTATGAGGATAGACTGAGACACTTGGGGCTGTTTTCATTAGAGAAAAGAAGGTTTAGGGGTGACTTGATTGAGGTGTACAAGATGATTAGGGGGTTAGATAGGGTTGACAGTGTGAACCTTTTCCCGCGTATGGAGTCGGGTATTACAAGGGGGCATAGCTTTAAATTAAGGGGGGGTAGATATAGGACTGAAGTTAGGGGTAGGTTCTTCACTCAGCGAGTCGTAAGTTCATGGAATGCCCTGCCAGCAGCAGTGGTGGACTCTCCCTCTTTATGGGCATTTAAGCGGGCATTGGATAGGTATATGGAGGATAGTGGGTTAGTATAGGTTAGGTGGGCTTGGATCGGCGCAACATCGAGGGCCAAAGGGCCTGTACTGCGCTGTATTCTTCTATCTTTCTATCTATCTATCTAATGTCCTGACAATCACACGCATTTTATTTAAATCAAGTCAAGTCCGTAATGGACCGAGGGGTCAGAGTAAGGAAGGGAAGCAGGTTGACCCCGAAATGAAGAGTAGAATTAAGGTAGTCATTTTACTCTTCACCATATCTGGAAACTTTATCCTTCTCTGGCTGGTATATGTTTTATATATCCTTGATGTCCCAGATCATTTAAATGATTATGACTATGAAATCTTTGAACTTGTTGGGTACATGCTGCGCAATGTAAGTTGCTGCACGAACACCTTATTTATATGGCAGCTCTGCCCACGTTCAGAACTCAGTTCAATAGAGCGGTGAAATATCCAGTTTCCAGGCTTTTTGAACTAATCACTGCATAAATCTGACAAAAGCTCAAAGTCCCATGGGTAATGGGCAAGAAATGATCATGGAGGACCAAAGGGAACCCTTCTAGAGATGCAAATCTGTCAGAGAGGTCAGAGAAGATAGAATATTTAGCAGACATCAAGAGAACCTAAAGAAGATGGAGATAAGGACACAGGTTTCCCATTCAGGGAGCAGAGGTAATATTTCTGTACTGGAAGAGGGTCACTGGACATGAAACATTCACTCTGATTACTCTCCCATAGATGCTGCCAAACCTGCCGAGTCTTTGCAACAATTCCTGTTTTGCTTTGTTTAAAATTTTGCGGACCAGTGAGAATGAGCTAGAGACACTGCATAGACCAAAGGTCAGTGGAGCAAGGGAAAGAGTCATGATTTTTCCAAGATAACCAGGAGGGAAGTAGCAGGAACAGGGTCTCTGCTTCCTCCTGTATCAGAGGAAGTGATCCAGGGTGTCCACTCCAACTCTGCTGCTTCGGTTTTCAGCTTTTTCCATCCAAGAAAATAAACAACGTTTCTGTTTTCAAAATGAAAATCCTTGTCGATGCTGGACTGCTTCTTATGCTTCAATAAAATCATCCCAATTATTCATGTCATTCTGATTCTCCCACCAGTTGCTGGTACTGGGGGTCTTCTGTTCTCCAGCTGCCTAGTGAGAGTGCTCGGGTGATTGGGAGGTGGGGGAGATGAGGGGTGGAGTGGGGATAATCCAGACAGATCATATCCATAAACATGATGATTGCGAACATTAAGTATCTCAGTCCAAGGAACCTGTCTAAAGGATTGGGAGAAAATCTGGAGACAGTTCCAGGAACTGAGTCTACATTCAGCACAGGGGTCAATGTCATCGCCTGACAGCAGATCACACACTCCATACCTTCCCGGGTATTATCTCAGACAGTTCCCAATCTCAGTTTTAAATCCGAGCTTTTGGCTAACTTCGAACCAGATCTCAGCATCAAGTGTGTTTGTTTGTGTTTAATTACTGCATCAATTCACATGCTGTTTAAATCTTCCTACACCCTGTACTTACATCATTACTGGAAATTTCAGACTCAGACTTGACATGGTAACCATGATTTTATTGTCAGGAGGCTTCATGTCGCTGAAGTGCCTGCTATCCATTAGGTAACACCATGTGGTTTCCATCTGAACTGCGCTGTCTCCAGTAACATCAAATTGGTTTCAAATTGGTCTTGCCTAAAAATCTGTATTTTAAAGTTATCTTGCTATCAGATATGTCAATGATTTCACCCAGCCTGAAGCATCTATGAGTGTGCACGGCCTCTATCTCTGTAAGTACCTCCAACCCGGAAACGTTCCCTGTTTCAGGAATCCATCCCAATAAGCAGCATTGGTCTTTACAGTCACCTAGCAACTCATTCAGAGTGGAAGAGAGTCATCCTCAATGTGAGAGATCCCAGTGATGCTGTGTGTAGAATGTGTTACAGAGCGATTTTGTGATTGAGGATCCAAAGGGATATTCATATCTTCAATGAAAGGGAAAATCTGGCCGAGAGAGTTTCACAGCAGACTACCTGTGGGCTGCACGGTGGCACAGGTGGGCTGCACGGTGGCACAGTGGTTAGCACTGCTGCCTCACAGCGCCAGAGACCCGGGTTCAATTCCCGACTCAGGCGACTGACTGTGTGGAGTTTGCACATTCTCCCCGTGTCTGCGTGGGTTTCCTCCGGGTGCTCCGGTTTGCTCCCACACTCCAAAAATGTGCAGATTAGGTGAATTGGTCACGCTAAATATGCCTGTAGTGTTAGGTTCAGGGGTCAATGTAGGGGAATAGGTCTGGGTGGGTGCGCTTCAGCGGATCGGTGTGGACTTGTTGGGCCGAAGGGCCTGTTTCCACACTGTAAAGTAATCTAATCTAATCTACCTCCCTGTCCTTATCCGGTCTGCTGGAAATAGCTGACAATGTATCATGTGTCCTCCTCCTCATTGACTCCACTATCAGTTACATTTCTGATACCATAAATCCCTCTGGATAATGATATTAAATAACTTCTCACTATTTTCATCCGAGTCATTCTGTTCTTTATATTTCTGTTCCTCCTACAAACGTGAACCACATGTTGTCATTGTACCATCCTCCACCACTTCCTCTGACAGCTCATTAGCTTCACTCTGCAAGTCCCGGGGATGACAGGACTGTCCCATGAGAGGGTGGTTTATCTGGGCATGTATTCAGGACAATGAGAGGGGGATCTGATGGAACTGTATCCAATTCTAACGGTTGGACAGACTAGATACAGGGGGTGGGCTGCATCCCCTTGGCAGGTGTTCTCATAACAAGCATCACAGTTTCAGGGCATGGGCTCACCCATTTCTAACACAGAGGAAGAGAATTATCTTCACACAGAGTGATCAACCTGAGGAATTCTCTCCCACAGAAGGCTGTGGAGCACAGGTTACTGAGTATATTCAGGAAAGATATTGATAATGTATTTTTACTGGTTAATGCCATCATGGGGTTTGGAGAGAAATTGGGAATATAGCAATGAGACAGAGAGTCAGACATGACAACACTGAATGGGAGAGCAGGCTACAAGGGCAGAATGGCTTCTTCTGGTTTCTGTGTTTCTGTCAGTTTAATGTCCTTCTGAAAATCTCGCCCTGAAAAGTATCAGTGATTAAATCGAGGAAGCACATCAGTAGCTGTTTTCGTTCAAACGTTCCTGCATCTTGAAAATGTGATTTTCTTTGCAGAGACGATGAACAGTCAGTGTGAGGATCAAAGTGGGCCACAGGATTCCTGATGCTGTCTCAGTGAAACAGTCACAGGAAGGCTTCCTTATTGTCGATGGCTAATCACCTGCAATAAAGACCGACACTTCATGGAACTTCCGGATTGTTCACGGTCCCTGGATGTGAATGTTCTGTGTGATTTTCGGGCAATATAAATGTAGCAGAAATACACTGAATATCCTCATTTAAACAGAGGAGTGAGCAGTTATAAAGCACTTTCTGTTTTATATCTTAAGGGTATCCCAAAATGTTTTACAGGTAATCGAACTTTTCTGGAATTTATCTGGCATTGTAGGGAATGGAGGGAATTTTAGAAACAGGGCGACTTACAGACACTAATAAAGAGCCAGAGCCACAGGATGAGATTGTCCTGGAGATGTTTCAGAGCTCAATCTGTGACCCACACAAGACCGGGACACCAGTGGATGGAAGACAATCAGGTTTTGGTCATATGGAGAAAGTGTTTTATGGTCTCTGTGATTGTTATCGTTCTAGACTACCAAAAGGCCTTTGCTAAGGTGCCTCATGGGAGGCTGCTGAGTAAGGTGAAGGCCCATACTGTTCGAGGTGAGCCACTGGCATGGATTCAGGTTTGGCTGAAGGCAGAGAGGTGGGATAAAAGGTTCTTCTTCAGAATGGCAGTTAGTGAGAAGTGGTGTCCCGCAGGGTTCAGTGTTGGGGCTGCAGCTGTTCACTTTATATATTAATGATCTGGATGAAGGGACTGGGAGCATTCTGGCGAAGTTTGCCGATAAGACGAAGTTAGGTGGACAGGAGGTAATACTGAGGAGGTTTGAGGCTGCAGAAAGATTAAGACAGTTCAGGAGGGTAGTCCAGAAATGGCTAATGAAATTCAATGTGCAGAAATGCGAGGTCTAAGAATCTAAGAGCAGCAAGGAGGGAACATGAAAGGTCCTTAGTTGGTAGGATTAGGGAAAATCCTAAGGCTTTCTATAGGCATGTCAGGAATAAAAGAATGACTAGGGTAGGAATAGGTCCTGTCAAGGATAGTAGTGGGAAGTTGCGTGTGGAGGCTGAAGAGATTGGGGAGACACTGAATGAATACTTTTCGTCAGTATTCACTCAGGAACAGGACATTGTTGTCGATGTGAATACTGAGTCACAATTAAGTAGAATGGATGGCTTTGAGGTATGTAGAGAAGAGGTGTTGGAAATTCTGGAAAGGGAGAAAATAGATAAGTCCCCTGGGCCTGATGACATTTATCCTAGGATTCTCTGGGAAGCAAGGGAGGAGATTGCAGAGCCATTGGCCTTGATTTTTGTGTCCTCGTTGTCTACAGGAGTAGTGGCAGAAGATTGGAGGCTAGCAAATGTGGTTCCCTTGTTCAAGAAGGGGAGTAGAGATAACCCTAGTAACTATAGGCCGGTGAGTCTCACTTCTGTTGTGGGCAAAATCTTAGAGAGAATTGTAAGGGATCGGATTTATGAACATCTGGATAGGAATAATGTGATCAAGGATAGTCAGCATGGTTTTGTGAAGGGCAGGTCGTGCCTCACAAACCTTATTGAATTCTTTGAGAAGGTGACTAAGGAGGTGGACGAGGGGAAAGTGGTAGATGTGGTGTATATGGATGTTAGTAAGGCGTTTGATAAAGTTCCCCATGGTAGACTACTGCAAAAAATACGGAGATATGGCATTGATGGTGAGTTGGAGGTTTGGATTAGGAGTTTCTGGCTGGAAGAAGACAGAGCGTAATAGTTGATGGCAAAGGTTCATCTTGGAGTGCCGTTAGTAGCGGTGTTCCGCAAGGATCTGTTTTGGGACCAGTGCTGTTTGTCATTTTTATAAATGACCTGGAGGAGGGGTTAGAAGGTTGGGTGAGCAAGTTTGCGGATGATACGAAAGTCGGAGGAGTTGTAGACAGTGAGGAAGGATGTGGCAGGTTACAGCGGGATATAGATAAGCTGCAGAACTGGGCAGAAAGGTGACAAATGGAGTTCAATGTAACTAAGTGTGAGGTGATTCACTTTGGTAAGAGTAACAAAAAGATGGGGTACTGGGCTAATTGTCGGATACTTGGTAGTGTGGATGAGCAGAGGGATCTTGGTGTCCATGTACACAGATCTTTGAGAGTTGCCACCCTGGTAAATAGTGCGGTGAAGAAGGCATATGTCGTACTGGCTTTTATTGGGAGAGCAATTGAGTTCCGGAGTACTGAGGTCATGTTGCAGTTGTATAAGACTCTGGTGCGGCCGCATCTGGAGTATTGTGTGCAGTTTTTGTCGCCATACTATAGGAAGGATGTGGAGGCACTGGAACGGGTGCAGAGGAGGTTTACCAGGATGTTGCCTGGTATGGTAGGAAGATCGTATGAAGAAAGGCTGAGGCACTTGGGGTTGTTTTCATTGGAGAAAAGAAGGTGTCGGGGTGACTTGATAGAGGTGTACAAGATGATTAGGGGTTTAGATAAGTTCGACAGTGAGAATCTTTTTCCACGTATGGAGTCAGCTATTACAAGGGGGCATAGGTTTAAATTAAGCGGGGGTAGGTATAGGACAGATGTTAGGGGTAGGTTCTTTACTCAGCGAGTCGTGAGTTCATGGAATGCCCTGCTCGTAGCAGTGGTGGACTCTCCCTCATTATGGGCATTTAAGCAGGCATTGGATAGGCATATGGAGGATAGTGGGCTAGTGTAGGTTAGGTGGGCTTGGATCGGCGCAACATCGAGGGCCGAAGGGCCTGTACTGCGCTGTATTCTTCTATGTTCTATGTTTTGCACTTTGGAAAACAAAATACAGGCATAGACTATTTTTAAACCGAGAGAAAAGTTCTGAAACTAAAGTACAAAGGGATCTGGGAGTGCTTTTCCAGGATTCTCTGAAGGTTGACTTGTAGATTGAATCTGTGGTTAAGGAAACAAATGCAATGTTGTCATTTATCTCAAGGGGGTTGGAATGTAAAAGCAGCGATGTGCTTTTGAGACTTTATAAAGCTTGGTTAAGCCCCATTTAGAATATTGTGTCCAATTTTGAGCCCCACACCTCAGGAACGACATACTGACACTGGAGTATGTCCAGCGGAGATTCACACGGATGATCCCTGGAATGGTAGGCCTAACATACGAATGGCTGAGGATCCTGGGATTGTATTCATTAGAATTTAGAAGGTTGAGGGGAGATCTGATAGAAACTTACAAGATAATGCATGCCTTAGAAAGGGTAGATGCTGGGAAGTTGTTTCTGTTAGGCGGGGAGACTGGGACCCGTGGGCACAGCTTTAAAATTAGAGGGAGTCAATTTGGAATGGAAATGAGAAGACATGGAAAGGATCTCGCGGGGAATTAAGGCCTACAGAGAGAGTGTGGGTAAGTGGAATTGAAACGCCCATCAGCCATGATTAAATGGCGGAATGGACTCAATGGGCTGAATGGCCTTGCTTCCACTCCGAAGTCTTATTTTATGGTCTTATGGTCCTTGTCCTGGAAGGGTTTCATGGGCGAGATGTAAAGGGAGTTTTGCTCCTCATCTAACTCCATACTATACCTGTCCTGGGATTGGTTGATGGGGACAGTGTAGAGGAAGCTATACTCTGTACCTTATCCCATGCAGACCCTTTTGTTCTGTGGGAGTTTGATGGGGACAGTATCGGATGATTTAAACAAAACCTAACCTCACGCTGAACATGGCCTGAGTTTCCAAAGGGTTCCAGTCTATTATTAGGTTACTAGACAATGAGCCTCCAGAAGCAAATAAAATATTTTCTCCCGATCTAACCCAGCTGTTTTTGTCACTACCTCTCAAACTTATATCATTTTAGATTTTCTAAATTCTAGTGACACCATCCTGGGCTTGTGTCATTTCCCTGGACATTGAACCCGTGCTGTCCAGCTGTAGTTCTGTGAATCTTCGCTGCATTCACTTGCACATGGACTCCCAAGTCCCCACTCGTTCTTGCCTTTCCCTGTTTATAAAGTCACTGTCAGTGCTGTGCTAACATGAAATGGCTGATTTGAATAAACCTAAAATGTCTAACTGACTGACATTTCTGAAAACATTTGTTCTGCTTTGCAGATTAAAACACACCTTACACTTTGTACATTACCATCTCTCGGCCTCCTGCAGATGAAATAAAGCGAGATGTGAACCGATGTATTTTGGATGTTAGAGGAGGGACAATCTAAACTAAATGGTACAATGTTAATCTGGGTGCAGGAACAGAGAAGGCTTCAGTTTGAGTTTGGAATTCAGTCAACACAGGAGAGGGGCAAATGAATGAAAAGCCTTTTCCATTCATACATTCCGGCATTGTAGACATGTTAATTTACAAATTAAACTGCAAAAGCAGGATATGGAGAACTATGTTACAAAGTTTCAATTGCTTAAGATGTGGATTCAAGAATCTGTTTAAAGTCAATGCCCTGAGATAATTAAAAATGTCTGCAGTCTGTCTGACTTTCCAAACTTCAACCATTAAAAACGATAGGAATACACAAAAGGTAACATGACAGGACTGCTACTGAATTGTAGGTATGTGGCCTTGTTCAGAATCTGTCAGTTTTGGCGTAAAATTAAGCGCACCTTATCCAGAAAACAGGCATTTTCCAAGTGTCCCACTGACGCACTTTGTGTATTTGAATCTTCATTGACTGCCAGGGCCATTCGTTAACATGTCTCCCTCTGTGCTGTCAGGAACAAACAAACACAAGAAAAAGGAGCTGGAGTCAGGAATTCGGCCCATCGGGTCTGCTCCGATATTTAATACAGTCATGGCTGAACTCATCTATGAAGTGCTTTGAGAGGTTAGGAATTGCACACATTAACTCCAGCCTCCCAGAATGTCTTGGTCCACTAAGATTCACCTCCCATTGCAATAGATCCATACAAATGCCATCTTCCTCCCCTTCACTCATCCCTGGAACGTCTGGATAACAAGGACACCGACGTCAGACTCCGAGATATTGACTTTAGCTCTGCCTTGATCACCATACTGCCAACAAGACTCATCGACACAGTCTGAGCCCTTGGACTCTTTCCTCACCTCTGCAACTGGATCCTCAACTTTCTGACCTGCAGATCAGAATCAATAAGGATAGTTGAGAACACCTCCTCTATGATAATCCGCAATACTGGTGCACTGCAAGGCTGTGTACTCAGCCCCCTTCTATATTTCTTACCCTCTCATGACTGTATGGCCAAATTAAGCTTCAACTCCATTCACAGATTAGCTAATGACACCACCATAGTGGGTAGGATCTCAAGCAACGGTGAGACAGAGTACAGGAAAGAGGCATGGTGTAAAGACAACAATCTCCCACAACGTCAGCAAGACAAAGGAACTGGTCATTGACTTCAGGAAGTGGACTGAAGGACATACCTTCAGTCTCTGTCATTGGTGCTGAGGTGGAGGTGATTGAGAGCTTCAAGTTCTGAGGAATTAATATTACCAGCAATCAGTCTATCCATGTCAACTTGACAGCCAAGAAAGCTCATCAATGCCCCTACTTCCTCAGAAGGTGAAGGAAATTTAGCATTTCAGCAATGATTCTGACCAATTTTTATATTGCACTGTAGAAAGTATCCTATGCAGATGGTATGGTACCTGCTCTGCCCGTACTGCAAGAAATTACAGAGCGGCATGAACCCAACCCAGTCCATAATCCAAAATCACATTTCCTTTCTTCTGACTCGGTTTCGACTTCCCACTGCTTTAGGAAAGCAGCAATCATAATCAAAGGCCCCTCCCACTCCTGCAATACTCTCTTCCACCCTCTTCCATTGGACAGAAGGTACAAAAGTTTGTGAGCATGTACCAATAGGTTCAGGAGCCGTTTCTTCCCTGCTGTTATCAGACGTATGACTGGGCCTGTCACATATTAGAGTTCATCCTTCTTTACACATGTTCTATGGCCACAACACTATATGAACCCGATGTCCTTATATAAGGCATGATTTGTACTGGATATCACGCACAACAATACTTTTCACTGTGTCTCGGTATATGTCAGAATCAATTATCAAGTAAAATCAAAGCTCCTCACCAATAGGTTTGGGTCTGGTCTAGTCTATAACACCTTAAACCCATGTCTCCTGTAGCCTGGGTAAAATACTTCGACTATCCATTATATCCATGCCTGTCAGAAGTTGGTAAGGAGCTATTAGATCACCCTCAGTCTCGACATTAAAGTGAAAACAATGATTTATTAAATTGTCCCCCATCATTCAGGATGGGATGTGGCAGGACTGCAGAGCTTATGCCTGATCCATGGGTGCAGGAGTCACTTAGCCTTGTCTATCTGTTGCTGTTCATGGTTTCTGGCATACAATAATTTCTGCTTTGTGCCTTCACCAGTTGACAACTTATTTTTAGATTTACCCAGTGAATGCACTCCTGCACTCTTCATTTAACAAGGTTTGATAACTGGCTCCATGTCATAACCTTCCCATTCATCTGTTTCCCCAGCCCCTCCATTTCTTCGTTGTCACATCTTTTGAATGTACTTCTTTTAGAGCTTTGCTAAATGTATGCACTGCATATTTTGGGCTCTCATTGAATTAAAAGAGGCAGAAGAACTGGTTAATACTTACAGACAGTCCCTAACACACTTATTAAAAGGCAGAGCTCATAGGAACAGCTGAAACAAAAATAAACTAGGTTTCTTCAGGATTAAACTGCTTTTTTACTGTAGAGAACAGAGAGCGCTCTTGAGCAGCTGAAGACTTCTCTGTATCTTGTTCAGGGTCCCAAGCTGTTTAGCTGCCTGATAACCAATCACATCACTGTTGGCAGGCAGGCAGCCTTTGTCATTGGTGAACTAGTGGCCAATTATCAATTTGCATTTTGTTTCAAACCAAAGTTCCATCTGTGAATAACTCCGTTCATCTCCAACCAGACTTCAATCAATGGGTCACTCTCAGGTGAATTGCTGTCAAACCGTGCAGCAATCTTCCAATAATCGGCTGTTTGTAAGGTCACTGTTTTCACATTTTTGTCCAAATTAAACTGAAGACTTTTGAAAAAAAATTCTTTGATTTGCAGTCGCCCTGAGAAAACTAAAAAGCCATTTCAAAAACGCATTTACTTGCAAAATACATGATGCACAAAATTAAAAAAATGCAATCTATTTATTCTTTCTCCTTTCTGACAATGCTATGCAATCATAGCATTCTTTAAATCTTTCACAATTACCAATATCTCCTCTTGGGACAATCCACCTGAATTCCCATTAAGTTATCCAGTAATGTGTATGACGTTTTCATAAAATGGTGACAACAAAAGATTCGATCGGAACAGTCTTGCATTGTTTATTTGAACCTTTTTAAAGAAGGCCAGTAGATTACAATCTGTGTAATTTAGTATTTCATTGTTCTTTGTTGGATAGACTTCAAAGTGCTGAAGAGCCAACAGTCATCCCAAAGCCCCCTTTCCTATGGGAGAGTACTTTTCCAATGCCTGGTATTGTTTCTAATAGCAGCATCCTCCAGTTTTCACAATTCCTAACTCATCATCCTGGAACAAGACAGCACTTCGCCCCAATTCACCAGCGTCAGCGGCCATTTGGATAAGACTGGAAAACTGAGGGAGGCCAAAAGTGGTTCATTGATTCAAACTGCTTTCACCTTTCAAATGTAACCTCGCACTCTGCTCACTAAGCCACTTTTTCTTATTTCCATCACAAATTTGTTAAAGGCACAGCCATCCAACTAAAATCATGGACAACTTTCGAGTAAAATCAAATAATCCTTAAAAATCTATTAATTTCTCATTTAGTTTTAGGAACAAGGAATTCTCTTAGTGTATTCACTTTTGCTCTCTCCATCAATATCTGTCTGTGTTTTTGTGTGTGTATGCCTGTGAGATTGTATTTGTATGTGTGTCTCTCTATGTGCTGCTGTATGTTTTTCTGCACATCTCTGTGCATGTGTCTCTGAGTATCTATATGTATTGGCATCTGTCACACACACACAGACACACATACACACACAAACACGCATCAACGTGACCATAAGCATTGTGTCACTTTAAACATAAGAGAAATAGACAGAGATACAGATTAAGGCGAGTTGAAGCCCCATTTCAATACATAAAATTCCCAAAACAACAGGGAACCCGCTGCACAGAGATACAGACACAAAGATACATAAAAATGGAGACACTCACGAATACACACAATGAGACACACACATAATCAAAAAGACACAGATAGTCAAACAGAGATAGATGGGTAGACACAGATGGAAACGCAGAGACAGAAACACACACGATAATGCGCACACACATTCAGAGAGACACGTGCAAAAAGACAGACAGAATCGGTGTGCAGTGAGTGAGAGTGCCATGAGCATTACCATCTGTAACACAGTCTGTGCCCAATCAGCTCATTCCTAGCTTTTACAGATGGAATGTCCATGAGAAAGTGCAACAGTCGCGGGATGTCCCTCAGCCCATTGTCAGGGAAGAGGGGAATCTATTTACAATCTCATGGTCATTTGTACAATAAATAGACTGGTAAAACAGATCCGTGTAATCACTGCGTGTCCGTCTGTGAAATGGATTGATGATGATGGAGAGTAGTTGTGTTCTCCATAATTAGGTGGAATAAATTTTCAGTGCAGCTTGCTCAGCACCACAGCCACAAACAACCCCTGTCTCCACCACTGACACTCAGTGGCAGCAGTGTGTACCATAGACAAGATGTACTGGAGAAATTCCCCAAGGTTCCTTCCAGAGCAGCTTCCAGACCCACGGCACTATCATGTGGAATGCTGAACACAGCAGATACACGGGAACACCACCAGTTGACAATTTCACATCAAGCCACTCCCCACCCTGGCTGGGAAATACATCTCAGTCCCACAAGTGCCATTGGTTGGAAATCCTGGAACTCCCTCCCTTACATCATTGTGGGTTTATCTGCAGTAAATGAATGGCAGCAGTTCAAGGCAATACCTCACCGTCACCTTCACCAGAGCAATTATATCGGAGCAATCCGTGGTGACCCAGCAGCAATGAACCAAACACATTAATGAATCACAAATTAAAGCTCAGTATTTGGGACCCGTATGCTCCAGTGTTGAGCTTCTGAATAAATTGGGTCTATATTCTAGAAAATTGAAAGGCGATTACATTTGAATGTATCAGATTGTGATGAGGCGTGAGAGAGGAGATGCTGAGAAATTAATCCTGTGGGTCTGGGAATCTAAAATGCAAGAACACAGTCTCAGAAGTTGCTGGAAAAGCTCAGCAGGTCAGGCAGCATCTGTGCAGAGAAATCAGCGTTAATGTTACAGCATCCGCTGTTCATTCGGACCCCCTCTCAGGGTAAGGGGCAGATTATTTGGAACTGAGCTGAGGACAAAGCGCTTCACTCTAAGGCCTCTGAGTCTATAATATTCTCTCTCGTTGAGGACTGTGGATGCCCCCTCACTGAGTACATTTCAGATTGGAATAGACAGATTGCCGGTGTCTCAGGGAGTCACAGGATTTGGGGTGTGGATAGGAAACCGGATTTGAAATCTCAAACCAGCTCTGATTGGATTGACTGCGAGAACAGACTGAACAGTTTAAACAGGCTGTATAGTCTCCTCCTGCTAAATTTTCCTGAGCTCTTAGATGTTTACTGAACCAACTCCCAATCCCATTAGATTTGGTTCCATGAAACCGTTTATCATTAAACCTCTGCAGCATCCACCCTAATGCAAACTATCTCATTCTTTCTTTAGCGTTACCCCCATTCCAATTGCTCAGAAATCATTACTTTTCTAACTTCCTTCCGCTCTGCTGAATCCCCTCACCCTCATAACACACGGGTTAAACTTTCCCTTCTCCCTACAGATGCTGTCTGACCTTATCAGATTTCTCAGCATGGCCTGTGTTTATATCAGAGGGAATGACATCTCCCTGTTCCTGTTTCTGTGAGAGGATACATTCCCCAATCCGACTCCTTGATGTTCCGTTTGTTTACAGAGAAAAGAGGGATCGCTCTGTCCAAATTCATAACATGCACAGAAGGGCATCAATATATTGTGATGGTATTAACAATAAAACATCTTAAACCAAATGAAATCCATGAAGAAATGGAATGTTGCAATGGGGTCTGTAAGGGACAGGAATTCAATCCGCCCTCCCCCTGTTGTTATTGGGCATGATGCTCCTGACCCACTAATACACAGTTTCTGATTGAATGCACAAGCAACCACTCTCCATCCATTTCATTCAGAATAAGATCAATAACAGGACGGATTAAAACAAACTACAAACTGTGGTGAATGCTGCATGTAGGGAGTCATGTTACTGTAGAGTTTTTAACAGCACTGAGATCAGGCTGTTCGGCCCATCATTCACATACCAGTCTAACCGTCTGGACTCCCTCTCGAAACCTCTCCAATTACCCAGATCCCTATCTGATTGAAGACTGTCGGTGTGGGGTTTGCACATTCTCCCCGTGTCTGTGTGGGTTTCCACCGGGTGCTCCGGTTTCCTCCCACATTCCAATGATGTGCAGGTTAGGGTGGGTTGGCCATGCTAAATTGTCCATAGTGTCCATGGTTGTGTAGATTAGGTGGATTCGCCATGGGAAATGCGGGGTTACAGGGAGAGGGTAGCGGGGGTGAGTCCTGGTGGGATGCATGATGGGCCGAATGGCCGGTTTCCACACTGTAGGGATTCTATGATTCCATGCTCCTTCCCATCTGCCTCTATGGATGAGGGAGACTATCACCTGACCAAATATCCCCTTCGGTGGCTCAACGTTTGCTTTGTTTCCAACAAAGAACTGCAGATGCTGCAGATCTGAGAGACAGCACAGAAATTGCTGGTGATTGTTCTGCAGAACTGAAGGCTTCTGATTCTGGTGCTGTCAGACCTGCTGGGCTTCCCCAGCAATTTCTTGTTTGGATTTCAGCCCCAATCCAGTTGGTAATGATCACGGCCTTTTTAAGTGTGTTTGGGAATGGGGAGGGAGCTGCTAGCAGGGTGATGGTGGGGATAGTGGTGAGCATAGCTGCCTTCCAAGCAGTTGACCCGGGTTCGATTCTGCTTCTGGTGATGGTCTGCATTCAGTGAGAAGGAGCGCCGTGGGTTGGAAAGAGCTTGTCGTTGTGCTTCGGGTTGGCTGCTCAGTCAAATCTACAATCGGGAACTCAATCCACACAGAGTAATATAAGCTCAGAAACAAATCATTCAGTCCAACGCATCCATGCCAATCTGATATCCGATGTCAATCTCATCCTATTTGTCAGAATTTGGCCCATGTTCCTCTGAACCCTTTTTAATTCATACACCCACCCAGATGCCTTTTAAATGTTGTAATTGTACCAGCCTCCACTACGTCCTCTGGCAGCTCATGCACACAGTGCCCTCTGCGTGAAAAATGTTCCCCTTCGGTCCCTTTTAGTTTCCCCACTCAACTTTAACATATGCCATCTGCTTCTGGACTCCCCCACCACATGGAAATCACCTTGCCTTTTCACCCTATTGAGTTCCTTCATGATTTTGTGAACCTCTGTGAGGTTAACACTCAGCCACTGATGCTCCAGGGATAATAGCCTCAACCTATACAGTCTTACCCTTCAGCACAAACGCTCCAACCTTGGCAACAGCCTTGTAAATGTTTTCTGAACCCTCTCAAGATTCACGACACCCTTCTTATAGGAGGGAGTTCAGAATTACACACTATATCCCAAAAGTGGTCAACCAATACCTCAACATGACCTCCCAACACCTTTCCACAATTAACTGAGCAATAAAGACAAAAATGACAAACGCCTTCTTCAGTATCCTATCGAAATGTTAGTCCACCTTCAACGATCTATGAAGCTGCACTCCAGGTCTATTTGTTTAGCAACATCCCTAGTACCTTGTCATTCAGTGTATATATCCTGCTCTCTTTTGCCTTTCCAAAATGCAGCACCTCACATTTATCGAAATTAATCTCCATCGGCCACTCCTCAGCCCATTGGCCCATCTGATCAAGATCCCGTTGTCCTCTGCGGTAACCATCTTCACTGTCCTCCACACCTCCAATTTTACTGTCATCTGCAAACTTACTATCCATTCGTCCTATGGTCACATTCAAATCATTGATATAAATGACAAAACAACAATGGACCCAGCACCGATCCTTGTGGCACATCGCTGGTCACAGGCCTCCAGTCTGAAAAGCAACCCTCCCCCACCACCCTCTGTCTTCTACCTTCGAGTCAGTTCTCTACCCAAATGGTAATTCTACTGCCCCAACATACAAATTTGAAATTATGACACCAGTCGCAAAAGTACAACAAGAATCTATTCCTGATTACAAAAGTTTGGCACTGGTGCTGTTTACCCTTGGAATATACCTGGAGCAGAGCAAGAATAGATAATTCTGTCAGCGGACGACTAAATGGGAGAATTGTTGCAGGGAAATACTGAATGGAAGAACTAGTGCACAGTGGAGCTAAATTAGAGAATCAGCTAGGACATCAGTAAATGGAAGAATTAGTACAGGGGGATGAATAAGTGGGAGATTTGGTGGGAAAAAACAAATGCGAGATGAGGTGCACAGTGCCATTACATTGGAAAACTGGTGTGAGTTTCAATATATAAGAAAAGTGGAGCACAGCATGTCTAAATTGGGGAATAGGGGCCAGGGAATCAATCAAAAGAAGAAATATTGCAAGCATCGGTAAATTGGAGATTCAGTTCAGTGCATCACTAAATGAAAACAATTCAGCAGGTCACCCGTACGTGGAAGAAATGTTTCAGGGAACAATTAAATGGAAGGAATTGAGGCAGGGCAACAATAATTGGAGAATTCATGCAGGTGCCCTTAAACTGGGCAGGATAATACTCAATGGGAGAGTTGGTTCAGTTTCAGGATTTGAGCAGGATTGGTAAATGGGAGAAATGGTGCAGAGCAGCGGAGCCATAAACAGTCATACAATCACAGAGATGTACAACATGGAAACAGACAATTCAGTCCAACTTGTCTATGACTCAATTTTAGAATTCTGGCAGTGCTCCACGAAATTGGAGAAATATTTCAAGGAACTACTAAATGGAAGAATTGGACAAGGGCTAATCGAAATAAGAGAATTTGGAACAGGGCATCGGATAATGGCAAATTGGTGCAGTTAGCAACAAATGGGACAATTTCAGTTCAGCAGTAAATGGGAGAATTGGTGCAGTGTAGATTAAATGGGAGAATTGGGGCAGGAGAATACTTGATGTGGGAATGAGAGTCGGGCACCCCTAAATTGGGCGAGGGCAATATGAGGATTGGTGTAAGGCAAAACTGAATGGAGAACTTGTTCAGGACGTCAGTAATTGGGGGAAATGGTGCTATGTAACGATGAATTGGAGAATTGGTGCGGGCCATCAGTAAATGAGAGACCTGGAGTACTGTGGAGCTAAATTAAAGAATTGGTGCATGGCAACAGTAAATGGGAGAATTAGAGTAGCGCACCCTTAATTGGTAGAATCGGGCTCGGGCATCAGTAAATGGAAGAATTAGTACAGGGATATGAGTAAATGGGTGATTTGGTGTAAACAATAAATGGGAGATCTGGTGCACAGTGCAGTTACATTAGAAAATTGGTGGGAGTGCCAATATATTGGCAAATTGGAGCAGAGCATGTCTAAATTGGGGAATAGGGGGCAGGGAATCAATAAAAAGAAGAAATGTTGCAAGCATTGATAAATTGGAGATTCAGTTCAGTGCATCACTAAATGAAAACAATTCAGCAGAGCACCCGTACGTGGAAGATGTGTGTCAGGGAACAATTAAATGGAAGGAACTGATGCAGGGAAACAATAATTGGAGAATTCATGTCGGTGCCATTAAATTCTAAGTGGGAGGACTGAGGCAGGATAACCTCAATGGGAGAGTTAGTGAAATTCCCGAATTAGTGCAGGATTGGTAAATGGGAGAATTGGTGCAGGGAAGCGGAGCACTAATTACAGCCTTAGAGATGTACAGGACGGAAACAGACCCTTTCGTCCAACTTGTCCACGCCTAAATTTAAGAATTCTGGCAGTTCTCCACTAAACTGGAGAATCATTGGAAGAAGCTACGAAATGCAAAAATTGTAAAAGGGCTTATTAAAATGTGAGAATTTTAGGGCAGCAGGGCATCAGATAATGGGTGCATTAGTGCCGTTCAGCACTAAATGGGTGAGTTATGCTGTGTTGCACTAAATGGGAGAATTGGGGCAGGACATTACCTTTTGGGAGATTTAGAATAGGGCTCCCTGAAATTTGACGAGGGCATCAGTCAATCTGAGGACTGGTGTAAGGCACAACTGAGTGGAGAACTCATTCAGGACATCAGTAATTGGGGGGAAATGGTGTTAAGCAACACTGAATTGGAGAATTGGTGTGGGGTATCAGTAAATGAGAGACCTGGTGCACAGTGGAGCTATATTGGTGCATGACAACAGAGAATTGGTGCATGACAACAGTGAATGGGAGAATTAGAGTAGCGCACCCTTAAATGGTAGAATCAGCATATTGAAGAATTAGTACAGGCATATGAATAAATGGGAGATTTGGTGAAATTTGGCGAAGGCATCAGTCAATATGAGAATTGGTGAAAGGCAAAACTGAGTGGAGAACTTGTTCAGGACGTCAGTAATTGGGGGAAATGGTGCTAAGCAACACTGAATTGGAGAATTGGTGCGGGCCATCAGTAAATGAGAGACCTGGTGCACAGTGGAGCTAAATTAGAGAATTAGTGCGTGACAACAGTAAATGGGAGAATTGGAGTAGCGCACCCTTAAATGGTAGAATCTGGCTCGGGCATCAGTAAATGGAAGAATTAGTACAGGGTATGAGTAAATGGGAGATTTGGTGGGAATCAATAAATGGGAGATTCGGTGCACAGTGCCATTAATTAGAAAATTGGTGGGAGTGCCAATATATTGGAAAATTGGAGCAGAGCATGTCTAAATTGGGGAATACGGGCCAGGGATTCAATAAAAAGAAGAAATGTCGCAAGTATTAGTAAATTGGAGACTCAATTCAGTGCATTACTGAATGAAAACCAAATCTGCAGGGCATGCGTACGTTGAAGATGTGTGTCAGGGAACATCTAAATGGAAGGAATTGGTGCATGGCAACAATAATTGGAGAATTCATTAAATTCTAAGTGGGAGGACTGGGGCAGGATAACCTCAATGGGTGAGTTGGTGCAGTTCCCGGATTTGTACGGGATTGGTAAATGGGAGAATTGGTACAGGGAAGCAGAGCCCTAAATAGAGCCGCAGAGATATACAGTTGCTTTAGCTCCCACAACAGTGACTGCACCGCACAAGGACTACAGTTGCCATGAAGCACATTCAGAAATTCTGAATGTGTGAAAATACATTTATAAATACAAATCAAGCCTTTGCAATGAATAAAAGATCCCAAAACAGGGCAGGAAATTGATATCTGTCGATCTCATCTCACCGGAGAGAAATCAGGGGGTAAAAACTGTGTTTTTGATGTGATTGATACCTGAACAATTAAACACCAGTTCAGTTAAAGAGGTAATTCACATCCAATGAAGTAAACTATTACTGACCAAATAAACATAGTCCAGTTCTGGATGCAATAACAGCAGAATACGATCACATTACCCCATTGGAATGTGTGTGTCACCATAGTTTTACCAGACCACAGGGGCTGCTCTCTTCATTACAGAGAGAAGCAACTCATGATGATTTGACCAGAGGGCCCAGACCTCAGGCAAAGGAAGAATTTGAGAAGAAGAGTCCTTCATGGTAACCTCAAACTGGTAATGGGAATTGAACCCACACTGTTTGCATCACACCCCTCTGTAAACCAACAATACAGCCAACTTAGCTAAACTGATTCCCCCTAACTGGAGTGTCACATGCGGGGATGAATAATTGAATCCCTTGCTACATACAGTGCAGGTTAACAGCCTCTTCCCACAATGTGTTTGTTGATGTTTCGTCAAATCATTGCTACTCATAAAGCTCTTCTCACAGTCAGAGCATTTACATGTTCTCTCATTGATGTGAACAAAGCCATAGCTGCTGAGGTTGGAGAACCGAGTGAACCGCTTCCCACACAAGGAGCAGGTAAAAGGTGTGAATGTGCTGGTGCTCACTGAATACAGATGACTAAATGAATCCCTTCCTACATTCAGTGCAGGCGTACAGTCTCTCTCTCTCTCTCTCTCTCTCTCTCTCTCTCTCTCTCTCTCTCTCTCTCTCTCTCTCTCACTCTCTCTCTCTCTCTCCCTCTCTCCAGTATGGCCACGCTCATGTATTTGAAGCTTTGCTGATTTAATAAATCCCTTCTCACACACAGAGCAGATGATTGGTCTCTCTCCAGTGTCAACTCAACGGTTGACATTAGGCTGAACTGGGAAGTTTATTCCTTCCCAAACAGAGCAGACAACACTTCTCTCCCGATGATGAAGACGTTTGTCTGACATTAGGCTGGATCCCCAAGTTAATACCTTCCCACACATGGAACAGCTGAATACCTTCTCCCCCATGGGAACAGGTTGATGTTAAATTATGGCTGAAACATTTGTTGCTGGAAAAGCGCAGCAGGTCAGGCAGCATCAAAGGAACAGGAGAATCGACGTTTCGGTCATAAGCCCTTCTTCAGGAATGAGGAGGGTGTGCCAAGCAGGCTAAGATAAAAGGTAGGGAGGAGGGACTTGGGGGAGGGACGTTGGGAATGCGATAGGTGGAAGGAGGTTAAGGTGAGGGTGTTCGGCTGGAGAGGTGGTGGGGTGGAGAGGTTGGGAAGAAGATTGCAGGTCAAGAAGGCGGTGCTGAGTCTGAGGGTTGGGACTGAGTAAGGCCGGGGGAGGGGAAATGAAGAAGCTGGAGAAATCTGCATTCATCCCTTGTGGTTGGAGGGTTCCTAGGCGGAAGATGAGGCGTTCTTCCTCCAGGCGTGGTGTTGCTGATTGAGGACGTGGCTGAAGAGCTTCAGGGCAGAGGAGATGATCTGGGGGGTGCAGTTAGAGAGGGACTTACTGAGATCCTTGTAGAGGGAGGAGGAGAGCTTCTTCAAGGAAGGCATCCTTGCAAGAGGATTTGCAGTAGGTTAAAATCAACGAGCAGAAAGTGAGGACTGCAGATGCCGGAGTTCAGAGCTGAAAAATGTGTTGCTGGAAAAGCGCAGCAGGTCAGGCAGCATCAAAGGAACAGGAGAATCGACGTTTCGGTCATAAGACCTTCTTCAGGAAGGAGGATGGTGTGCCAAGCAGGCTAAGATAAAAGGGAGGGAGGAGGGACTTGGGGGAGGGGCGTTGGGAATGCAATAGGTGGAAGGAGGTTAAGGTGTGAAATTATGACCATTGAATTTAAGACCTTTACACATCTTACAGGTTTTTTGCCCCCCACAGTCGGGGAAAGGTCTCTTGTCAGTGTGAACCCACTGGTGTTACATGAAGCTGGATGACAGAATAAATCCCTTCCCACACATAGAACAGGTGAACTGTCTCTCCCCAGAATGTCTGTGTTGATGAGTCTCCAGCTGGTCTGGGGATTTGCAATCCTTCTCACAATCCAGATATTTCCATGGTGCTGATCTCCTCACATATCTCCAAGTTGGATAATCTGTTGAATCCTTTCCCATAAACACAGCATATTTATGGCTTCTCTGTCTGTGGACTTTTAAAGAATGTTAACTGGATAATGATAAATAATTTCTGCAGTCTGTTCAGTGGAACACACACTGTTGTGTGTGTGTGTGTGTCTCTGTGTGCATCTCTGTCAGTGTGTCTGTGTGTGCGTCTGTGTGTTTGTGTCTGTGTTGGCACTTTACCACTCACAATGTTTTTTTTGAAATCTTTGCTTCCAGACATACCAGATAAACACGTTCACTTTATGTCCAAATGAATTAAGTGACTGTGTTGGATCTTTATGTCATGTTTGATTTGACTCACTTATCTTCAATTCTTTCAGTCTATGTCTCTGTGAAATGATTTTCAAATATTATCGTGGTGCATACAGGGTAAAATCTCAGAACAAACAAATCCAATTTCAGAAAGACATCCTCCCTCTACTCTATACCTCCTCCCAAACAAATGATCCAATCATATCAAAAGATGCAAAAAGCCCCATCAAAAGCAAAAAGGAACCTTCCTGAATAAATCAGGTTGTTGTTCCAACATACATGAGACAATGTGTGTCCTGAGGTGCACACCTGTTGTGGGATGTACCTTGCCAACTGGTGGACAGCACTGTCCCCTGTCCAGAAGAATGTTACACACGAGATGATCCCCTTTGCTGCTACTGTACAGCAATGGGGAAGAAAGGCAATGATGAAGGTTGTTGGCAATTAAGAGTGCTGTTTTGTCCCACATGTTGACATGGTTCTTGTGTCGCTGAAGCAGCATTCAACCAGGCAAGTGGAGAGGAGTCTGTATCACACCTGACTTACGTCTTGTAAGGTGGGCAGTCAGGAGGTGAGTTGAGCGCTGCAAGACTTTTTGCATCTGCCCTGATCTTGTGTCAACTGTAGTTATATGGTTAGTCCTGTTCAGTTTCTGGCCAATATTACACCCCCGGAATGCTGCTCATGGAGGATTCAACAATGATATTGTTGTGGATTGTCAACAAGGGATACTCGGATATTCTCTTGTTGAAGATAGGCTTTGCCAGGCACGGATGTGATACGGCTGGTACAGATTTTAGATCCTGGCCAGGTCTTGCTACATATGGATATGCGGTTTTTTAGCTACGTTGAGGTTCAGGTTGAAAGATTGTTCTCAATTAGAACAAACCTACCATCTCAGCGAGCAAACTTACAACCTGAACATATGGATATGCGCTACATCAGTATCTGAGCAGTTGAAAATGATGCTGAATATTGTCCAATTGTCAACCAACAACCCTGCTTCTGAAGGGAAATTTATTGACAAAGCAGCTGAAGTTGGTTGACCCTGAGGCTCCACCCTGAGGAACTCCCCTCGAACTAACAAGGCCTGGCTTCTCAAGGCCCACCTACTTCACAAGTGGGACAGGACACGTCTGAACAGGTTGGTTAAAAATGTCACCTGCAGAAAAATCCAGGGATTCAAGTAGGCTGCTTTTGTTTCAAAGATCACCTGAGGGTGAAGCTGTTATAAAGCTATCACCCAGGACACTGCACCACCCGGGCAATGGGTTCTGAAGGAGATGCACTCAGGACTGGAATGGTGCACTCTGTTTCTCTGTCCACATCTCCTGCCAGACCTGCTGACTTCCTCCAGCACTTTCTGATTTGATTTGGATGTGAGCATAAGAGGTACAGTTAGTAAGATTGCAGATGACACCAAAATTGGAGGTGTAGTGGACAGAGAAGAAAGTTACCTCAGATTACAACAGGATCTTGACCAGATGGGCCAATGGGCTGAGAAATAGCAGATGGAGTTTAATTCAGAAAAATGCAAAGTTCTGGATTTTGGGAAAACAAATCTTAGATGGACTTATACACTTAATGGTAAGGTCCAAGGGAGTGTTGATGAACAAAGAGACCTTGGAGTGCAGGTTCATAGCTCCTTGAAAGTGGAGTCGCAGGTCAATAGGATAGTGAAGAAGGCGTTTGGTATGCTTTCCTTTATTGGTCAGAGTATTGAGTACAGGAGTTGGGAGGTCATGTTGCAGCTGAAGATGACATCAGTTAGGCGACTGTTGGAATATTGTGTGCAATTCTGGTCTCTTCCTTTTGGAAAGATGTTGCGAAACTTGAACGGGTTCAGAAAAGATTTACAAAGATGTTGCCAGGATTGGAGGATTTGAGCTATATGGAGAAGCTGAACAGGCTGGGGCTGTTTTCCCTGGAGTGACGGAGGTTGAGGGGCGACCTTACAGAGGTTTTCCAAAATCATTAGGGGCATGGAAAGGATAAATAGACAAAGTTTTTTTTTCCCTAGGGTGGGGCAGTCCAGAACTAGAAGGCAGAGGTTTAGGGTGAGAGGGCAAATATATAAAAGAGACCTAAGGGGCAATTCTTTCACGCACAGAGTGGTACATGTATGGAATGAGCTGCCAGAGGAAGTGGTGGAGGCTGGTACAATTGCAACATTTAAAAGACATTTGGATGGGTATATGAATAGGAAGGGTTTGGAGGGATATGGGCCGGTTGCTGGCAGGTGGGACTAGATTGGGTTGGGATATCTGGTCGGTATGAATGGGCTGGACCGAAGGCTCTGTTTCCATGCTGTACATCTCTGACTCTCGTCTCAGATTTTCAGCATCTGCATGAATCTCCCTTAGGCCCCGCCCAGTGACGTCACGCATCCCTCTGCGCATGCGTCCACATTTCCGGCCAAGATGGCGGCTGTTCACCTCGGAACTGTAAAACACTTAGCCACAAGTTATTTTTCAAGGTGCTCGCTTCTCGCTGGAAGGGTTTATTCTCGGTCTGAATCCCTCTCTCCAGCTCCTGCAGCCTTACCGTCTGGAAAAGCGCGTCTCGCCATTTCACACGGAGACAAACACAGCACTGCGGCTGCACCGCCGTCCCTGTAGTGAGTATAGAGAGTATGCATCCCCGCGGAGAATGCTGGGTAGCTACTCCGCCATTGAGGAGATTCACACAGAAGATTGAATCTGTTCATTAATAATTTTCTGTTTCCTGAATTCCAATCTTCTGCTATCCAAATAATCTTTGGAAGAACAAAATTGGCGGTTAGAAAAACATCTTAAAATTGGATGCATCTCTCAAATCATCTCTACAACATAATCTTGTCATTAAAATACTAGATCTCTCAAATCATTTTGTAAATTCCCGTCCTGAACTGATGGTGGTCGATTTTGGAAACACCTTTAACAGGTGGATGTTTAATACTCAAGCCAAGAGATACATTTGTTTATTCTGAATGTCTCTCAACATGTTTCTTTTGTCATCTCATTTTGCAGAGTAGTGGAAGGAATGAAAACTGAAGCGTTTCTCTGATGCAAGTTCTGTGCTAACTTCTCAGCTCCAAGCTCCGGCTAGAGAGTTTACATTGAAGTACAACGACATTGATTCAGAGGTGAATGTTTTTGAGCTTTCATCTATAATTCAGTAGTTAACATGCTTTGCTGTGGTTCATTGGTTAGGCTCTGGTGTGATCTCTTCACTGTGGATCTGAATCCCTGTCCTCCATGACAATCTCTTTGCCAATGTCCAACCTGCGCTACCTTTAATAATGAGTATTTTAACTCTCTGTGACAGTTTATTGTTATTTCTTCTAGTTATGGTCAAATGAGAGCTTCGTCACTGCAGGTCCCTGAGGTATGTGCTGTTAATTTATTCCACTCGTGTGTGTGGCCTCCCTCACAAACATCACTCAGACCCTGCTATGCTCTATTTTTGCTTTCATTCTTCCTGCTCCCTCTTACACACACTATTCCCTTCCCTGCTCGTACACACCCATGCTTACCCCGCTATCACCTTCCCCCTCCCGTCGCCTTCTCTCCCCGTCACACTTCTCCCCCCGTCACCCTTCTCCCCCCGTCACCCTTCTACCGCCCGTCACCCTTCTCCCCCCGTCACACTTCTCCCCCCGTCACCCTTCTCCCCCCCGTCACCCTCCTCCCCCACCCCCGTCACCCTCCTCCCCCACCCCCGTCACCCTCCTCCCCCACCCCCGTCACCCTCCTCCCCCACCCCCGTCACCCTCCTCCCCCACCCCCGTCACCCTCCTCCCCATTGCCTTCCCACCCTCCCCCATTGCCTTCCCAACCCCCATTGCCTTCCCACACCCCATTGCCTTCCCACACCCCAATGCCTTCCCACACCCCATCGCCTTCCCACCCCCCATTGCCTTCTATCCCATTGCCTTCTAACCCATTGCCTTCTACCCCATTGCCTACCCACCCACATCGCTTTCCCACCCCCCAATCGCCTTCTCCCCCATTGCCCTTCCCACCCCCATCGCCCTTCCCACCCCCATCGCCCTTCCCAACTCCATCGCCCTTCTCACCTCCATCGCCCTTCCCACCCCATCGCCTTCTCCCCCATCGCCTTCCCACCCCATCGCCTTCCCACCCCATCGCCTTCCCAACCCATCGCCTTCCCAACCCATCGCCTTCCCACTCCCAACATGGCACGGAGTCCATGTCACCCTCTGGGACAGGTGGAGAGGGAGGGAGTGGGGAATGGGGAGGGGGGGAGAAGAGAGAGAGAGCGTGAGGGACAGGTTGGGGTGAAGGGGGGATGGTGGTGAGAATAAAACCCAGTGAGAGAACAAGACAAAGAGAATGAAAGACCGAAAGCAGAATAAACAAATACCTGGTGGGAGGGAGACAGAAGGACAGAGAGAGAGAGAACTGACAGGGAGAGAGAGAAAAACGACAGGCGGAGGGAGAGAGAAAAAGACCAGGGAGAGCGAGAGAGAAATTGGGAAAGGCTGAACGATTAAATATTGCAGTAAATTAAACGATTAAACAGTGAGGAGGCAGAGAGTTGTAGGAAGGGAATCTCCAGGGGAACGTGAACAGGATGGAGATGGGAAGGATGGAGAGAGATGGGGATTGAAGGAAAGATGTAGGAAAGGGAGAGAGGGAACACGGGAATGAAGATGAATGCTGCAGTGAGTGACAGAGGCAGTATCATCTGTGGGATCAGACTGTGCAGCAACTCCCTCTCTTCCCCTTTCAGCCCCTTTGTCTCCCCCACCCCCTCCAGCCCAGAGCTCGCCCCTTATGGTAAAAATCACAGAGATAGCCTGAACCCCACAATTCTTTTCCATGTGTGTGTGTGTGTGTGTCTGTGTCTGTGTCTGTGTGTCTGTGTGTAAATGAACAACAAGGAGACAGGACGGTTTCTGATTATTCTCTCTCTCTGGTTCCAGCTCTTGTCTGATGATTCCTCACGGCAGAATGCTTGGATTCTGTCTGTCTCTTCATCGTCCGAGTTTCAACTCCCAAATCAAATCTCCTCCTCGGGGGGAGAGACTGTTGTAGTGTAGGGCACTCTGCAGGTAATTTGAGACACAGTAAGATCCCACAAGTAGTATTACTCTGATATTAGAACAAGTCTTTGGATCGAGTTTCTCATTTAAGGTTTTAATTCCTTCCTTGGGAAGTCCTGTCTGTCAGACACTCACTGGGGATTGATGTGTTTGTGTCAAATCCCAGGCCCCGGTTATTTTTACCCCAGGTTCAAATCTGTTTTAAAAATGACAGGGCCGCAATCTGACAGGAGCCAGTTAACCAGAGGCCCCTAAAACTCAGTGTCCCCAGAAGGTTAAACCTCGGGGTAAATAAACACTCAACTCACGTGGGCCCCCACGGGGAGTAGCCTGTCGACCAGGCCCTCAGGACCGTGTCCCCTCTGGAGAAAGCTTTTGCTCAAAGGCCTCCTGAACCCAAAGTTTCACTCTTTGAATCTTCAAGCGGGCAGCAAGATCCCTTGGAAGGAAAGAAACAACATTAGTTGAAAGGCAAAGGAGAGGGGGCAAAGGCGTGGGGGAAGGGATTAAAGGGGGAAAGGAGAGGGAGGGAAGGAGAATTGGAGGCGGAGATGGAATGCAAGGAGTACGGAATGGCGGGGGGAAGGATTGGAGGGGAAGGAGAGTTGGGGAAAGGACAGGGGGAAGGAAGGTGGGATGGAGAGGGGATAAGAGGGGGAAGGACGGAGTGGAGGGGGAAGGAGACGGGGAAGGAGGGGCGAATGGAGAGTGGAAGGGGAGGGAAGGAGATAGGGAAGGAGAACAGGGATGGAATGAGAAAAGGAGAGCAGGGATGGAAGGAGTGAAGGAAAGAGGAGAAGGGGGCAGAGTAGGGGGGAAGCAATTGGTAGGATCGGAGAAGGGAGAATGTAAGGGGAATGGAGGGGAGAGGCAGAGAGAGAGAAAGAGAGTGTGGGAGTGGAGGAAAGGGGAAAGGAGAAGATGAGTGGGTGGGAAGGACTGGTGGGAGGGGGAAGGGTGAAGTAGAGGGTGGGAAGGAGAGGGGGAAAGGAGAGGATGGAAAAGGAGGGGGGAAGGAGAAAAGGGTGGCAAGGAGAGGAGGAATTGTGGGGACGGAGGGAGTGGGTAGGAGAGAAAGGGGAAGGAGAGGAGGGGG
Source organism: Chiloscyllium plagiosum (assembly GCF_037043375.1). Classification (NCBI taxonomy): domain Eukaryota; kingdom Metazoa; phylum Chordata; class Chondrichthyes; order Orectolobiformes; family Hemiscylliidae; genus Chiloscyllium; species Chiloscyllium plagiosum. Next base: position 10,025,409 of record NW_028270189.1, on the reverse strand, counting down.
AAGGAGAGGAGGAGGAGAGTGTGCGAAGGATGGGAAGGAAGGAGGGAGAAGTGGAGAGGGGAGGATAGGAGGGGGGACAGAGAGAGGGCGAGGGGGAGGGGAGGAGGAAGAGTAGGGGAGTGGAAGAAGGGGAGTGTGTGTGAAGGAGGTGAGGGGTTGGAGAGGAGTGCAAAGAGGGGAGGAAGAACGGGGAGGAAGGAGAGGAGGGTGAAAGAGATGGGGAAGGAGAGGAGGGTGAAAATGGTGGGGAAGGAGAGGAGGGTGAAGGAGGTGGGGAAGGAGGGGGGTGAAGGAGAGGAGGGTGAAGGATTTGGTGAAGGAGAGGAGGGAAAGGAGAGGGGAGGAAGGAGGGGGTGAAGGAGAGGAGGGGCAAGGAGAGGGGGGGGCAAAGGACAGGGGAGAAGGAAAGGTGGGGGAAGGAACGGTGAAGGAGAAATGGGGTGAAGGAGAAGTGGGGCGAGGAGAAGGGCAGGAGGGGGTTGGAATGGGGAGGAGATGGGGGAACAAGAGGGGAAGAAGGAGAGGAGGGGAAAGAAGAGGGGACGGGAAGGAGAGGGGGCAGAGGGAGGAGGGAGTTTGGAAAGAGTGAGGAGTAGGGGGAGGAGAGGTGGAGAGAAAGGGGAAGGGGGAATGGGGGTGAGGTGGAGAGGGGAGGAAGGAGGGGGTAGGGGTGTGGTGGAGAGAGGACTGGAAGGAGATGGGCAGGAGAGGGGGAAGTTTAGAGGGGAGGAGATTGGTTGGAAGGAAGTGTGTAAAGGAGGGGGAAGGAAAGGGAGTGAAGGAGGGCGGGGGACATCTCTGCCTCTGTCCCCAATCATTCCCCACCTGTCCCCAATCAGTCCCCACCTGTCCACAATCATTCCCCACCTGTCCCCAATCATTCCCCACCTGTCCCCAATCAGTCCCCACCTGTCCCCAATCAGTTCCCACCTGTTCCCAATCAGTTCCCACCTGTCCCCCGCCAGTCCCCGACCGTCCCCACTTATACCCATCGGTCCCCAGTCAGTCCCTGCCCAGCCCCGTCCCCCCCCATCTGTCCCGATCAAATCCTGAGAGTTCTCCCTGAATATAACTGGAGTAAACCGAACCCTGAGATAACAACCAGGACCAGGCGAATGGGGAGGATTCTGCAGTGAGTATCTCCCTCGACCCTGTACCAATGTCAAAACAGTCCCATGGTCACCCCACCACCCCGCCCCGATTAGCGTTATAATCCAGGACCAGAGCTTGGAATGAATGGGACCATTTGTTTTGGGGTCAGGAACTTGCTTTCCCACCAAGACCACCTTCCCCTTCCCCCCTCTCTGCCTTCCACAAGGACCGTTCCCTTCGACACTCCATGGGTTTGTTCCACTCTCACCCTCCAAACCCCCAGGTACGTTCTCCTGCCAGCGGAAAAGATGCAAAACCTGCTGTTACACCCCCATCCCCCTCACCTCTAGGGCCCCCAAACCCTCCTTCCAGGGGAGACAGAGGTTCACCTGCCTCTCCTCCAACCGTGTTTCCAGTATCAGGTGCTCCCGATGTGGGCTTCTCTACATCAGGGAGACCAACGGAAACTTAGGGAACGGTTCTCCGAGCATCACAGCCGGGCCCCAGGGACTGACCAGATCTCCCAGTCACCGCCCAGTTCAATTCCTCCCAAGCACTCCCTTTCCAACATGACCATCCTTGACCTCCTGCATTGCCACAATGAACCACACCACAAATTGGAGAAACATCTCATCCTCCGCTTGGGCAACCTACAGCCTGGAGGACTCAACACTGAGTTCTCCAATTTCAAATAACCTCCCTCGCCATCCCCTGACTCCCTTCCACTGATCTCTCTCACCAATTGGATTCATTCCTCCCATTGACCAACCAAGTGGGACCCTCTGCCTGTACTCACCCCTTCGCTCTCGTTTCCCCCCACCCTGGCTTGTTCCACTCCTTCGTCCTCCCTCACCCTCCCTTCCCCTCCCACCCCATCCTCCCTCCCCAAACCCTCACACCCAATCGCCCTCCCACCCCATCCTCCCTCCCCATCCGTTACCCCTCCCCTTTGCCCTCCCACCCCATCCTCTCTCCCACTTTGTCCTCCTTCGTCCTCCCTCCCCACTTTGTCCTCTCTTCCTCCCCCTTAGTCTTCCCTCCCCCTCACTCTCCCTCCCTCCCCACTGCCTCCTTCTCCCCTTCCTCCCTCTCCTTCTGTCGATCCCTCTCTCCGTTGTTCCACCTCCCTTTCCATTCCGTTTTATCACCCATCCGTCTTTTTTCTGGCCCGCCTCCCTTCTGTCGACTAGGCCTCAGACCTCAGAACCTGTCCCCCTCTGGAGCTTAGCCAAGGTTTTCCTCGGCCTGAACATTTTGGATCTTCATGTTGCAGCTTTCCCAACAAAAGTTCATCCGGATAAAAGAGAGAACAGATTACTTGAAAGGGAGAGCGAAAGCATTTTGAAGGCAAGTTACACAGCAAGATCCCATATTTAAAAGCACCTCTGTCCATTGCCAATGTATTAATGTATCTAACACAGTCAGCAGTTAGGAAGAAACATGGTGTGAGAGCAGATCTTACCAGGGATTGGAGGAGGGTAGTGAGGGAAAGGCATCAGTTTATTACACTCTGCAGTGACCTGGGATCAATCGCCTTTTACTGAAAACAGTTCCCAACTTGTACGTGCCTGTCGCTCCCTCCAGTCTGAAACCCTCATTCCCCTCTCTCCTGTCTCTGAGCCATTGGTGTCTTCATTCCCAGGATATAGACAACACGGGGCTAGATACAGAGTAAATCTCCCTCCATACTGTCTGCATCAAATACTCCCAGGACATGTGCAGCTCAGATACAAGTATAAATCCCTCTGCACTGTTCCTATCAAACACACACAGGATAGGGACAGCATGGGGTCAGGTACAAAGTTAGGCAGCATTGTAGACAGTGCAGATGGTACCTTAACATTACAAAGGGTTATTGATAGACTGGGTGAATGGGCAAAGCTGTGTTAGATGGAGTTTAGTGCAAGCAAGTGTGTGGGTATCAGGTTGGAGTACAGAGAGGGAGCACAAAGGAGGTTTACAAGAATGATCCTGAACCTCAGGGGTTATGTTCTGAGGGACACTCGACAAATGAGACCGTTTTCCTCCAGAATTGAGAAAGTTAAGGGGTTATCTGATCAAAGCTTTCAAGGATAAAACAGGATAAGAAAAGTTAGATCAAGATCAACGATTCCCCTGGTAAGAGATTCTAGACTGAGAGGGAGCAGAGTCAGAGAATGAGGGCCCAGAGCGTTCAGGAGAGATGGTGGGAAGCACTTTGACACACAAATGCTGGGAGAGGTTTGGGACTCTCTTCCACAAACAGCAGTGGATGCTGGATCAATCGTTCAGGTTAAATCGGAGAGAGATACATTTTTGTTCAGTGAAGATATTGAGGGATATGGGCCAAAGAAAGGAATGTGGAGTTAGGCCACAGATCAGTCATGATGCCATTAAATGATGGAACAGGCTCGAGGGGCTGAATGGCCTCCTCCTATTCCTATGTTCCAAAATAACGATCTCCCTGCACTGTCCCTATCAACCCCTCCCAGGGCATGGACAGGATGGGGTTAGATAAAAAGTAAAGCTCCCTTTACTATATCCCCATCAACCCTTCCCAAGGCAGGGTCAGAACAGGATTAGATACAGAGTAAAGCTCCCTCTACACTGTCCCCATCAACACATCCCAGGATTGTTTAACGGAGCTTTGATATTTGAAAATGGTTCTTTTATTCTGTCATTCATTGTCCCTCAGTAACTCTGTGTGTGTGCATGCGTGCATATGTGAGAGACTGAGAGAGACAGAGACAGAGACCAGGGCCCTGCATTACTGGGTCAGGTACTATTGCGGAGAAAATATACAGAACCACCAGGGGACGCAGAGAGTTCTTCAAGAAATAGGTCTTTTATTTGTAAACAAAAAACCGTGACACTGAGAAAGCAGATTCTCGAATGCCGCGAAACCTCAGGGTCTGTGGATTTTTATATCATTTTTATCATGTTTCTGTGAGCTTATCAGCATGTCCAACTATATTAATCAACTTACCTGACTCCAGCTGCACAATAAACCAGTGATGTTAGTTCCCATTACCTCTTTAGTTGTACATTCTAATGTCATGATTAGATATATATTGCTAACTCTGCTGCAGTGATCTTTCATTGCAGACTAACCTGTCCTGATAGATATTTAGCTATTCCATCTATTACAATTGTCTCCTGTCTCAAGCTGACTCTACTAACTATTAATTAGATATTTTAATGTTATGTCCCAAATATTTACGGTCCCAATCCTGTCATAATAACACTTAACAGAGAAACTTGCTTTATTACTTGTGTTATCTCATCTGGCCATAGTGACCTTACTCTGCTAATTGGTGTAAGAATGTTCCACTATGGTTATCCCATCCTGCCCCTGCCTTCCACAGACCACAGATTCCCAGTGGTCTTCATGCTTTAACCCTTCCCATGCTTTCATGGTCTTTATTTTCCATCGACCTCACTCCAACAACAATACCATTTGTTAGTTAAACAGGATGGAAGACAGCACCAACTATAAGGAAGTGTTTTACGGTTTCTGTTTTTGCTAAAACGCTTGGGCGGTGTGCTGGATCAGTCAGGAGATTGTCTGTGTGGAGTTTGCACATTCACCCCGTGTCTGCGTGAGTTTCCTCCCACAGCCCAAAGATGTGCAGGTGAGGTGAATTGGCCGTGCTAACTTGCCCAGAGTTGTTCAGGGATGTGTAAATTACGTGCATTAGGCAGCGGAAAAATGAAGAGTAATGGGGTAGGAGAATGGGTCTGGGTGGGTTGCTCTTTGGAGGTTCCGTGTGGACTTGTTGGGCCGAAGGGCCTGTTTCCACACTGGATTGATTCTATGATTTTTTAAAGGAAATAATAGATTATCCGGTCACAACCACAGATAGTATTGGAATTTCTTGCGTTTAAAGTTGCTATCTAATGGCAGGTCTGTCTCTGCTATTGTGAAAGACAGCACTTGAAAGGATTTGCTCCGTGTACAAACCAGTGTGCTAATGTTGCCCACTTATCTCTGAGTTGGATACCAGAATGTTGCACATTCTCCGCGTTTCTGAATGGGTTTCCTCTGGGTGCTCCGGTTTCCTCCCACAGTCCAATAATGTGTAGGTCAGGTGGATTGGCCATGCTCAATTGTCCACAGTGTTAGGTGCATTAGTCAGAGGGAAATTGGCCTCGGTGGGTTACTCTTCGGAGCGTCGGAGTGGACTGGTTGGGTCAAATGCCCTGTTTCCACACTGTAGGGAATCTAATCTATTTATGACATAACATAATACATAGTAATCTGAGTTTGACCATGTTCTGAATTTATTGTTACAATATTTAGAGACTGTCACCTATACGTCCATCTCTCGTCAACCGGTCTGTTGAATTTCACTCATGTTTTGTGAGATATACCAACTGGGAAGTTGCTCAGTGACATCTTAATTAGGTTACTCCGAAGTCCAAGCCCTCAAACAATAAAGTTTTCCTTTGACATTGAATTTAAAGGTGTTTCTCTGCAAATGGCCAGACTCAAAATGATCTCAGCAGATTCAGCCCTCACTTCACAGCAAAGTATCAGCTACCTTTAAATGGGAATATACATCATCTTAAAAGCTAAGGAAATAATTGTGACTTTCAATAATTACTTCCAGTAACTAACATAATCCAATAAATAATGCATACCTTTTCATAATTTTTACTGGAACTGTGAAGCTAAGACTATTATAAAGTTGTTTAAAACTTAGGGAACTGCAACTACATTAACATTGCAATGACTAATATTATGGACTAGGCTAGACCACTCACAACATTCTTAAGCAGGCAGCCCAGAGCATAACTTCGCAATTTACTTCGTTAAGTGTACAGTGAAAATTACCTGGAGTAAGATAGCTAGGTTGATGACTAGATTTTAAACAGACAAAAACATTATTCACAAAATTACACAAAGAACAAAGAAACCCTACAGAACACAACCTATCCAGCTACACTTAATTATGCTGTTCCGAGTACAACAGTTCCAATGTTAAAAATCAGTATCAGTATGTGAGAAACAAAGCTCCCTCACTTCAATAATTTCAGTCTGAGACAAGATCTGAAGCAATCAGTATGTTTACTATACGCTTACAAGCGTGGTGCCTGAAGTAAGGCACCCAGAGTTTAGCAAGTACGTATCTTATATAGGATTCACTACTCCAACCCGGTGCCCATTACTATTGTTTATCTCTTGCCTTATCCGGCCTTATGCATAACAAAGTACAAGTTTTACTTGGCCTTTTCACCACATCCTGCTGTGGCCCATTGTTAGGTATATCCTTCTTCACTATTATGTACTTCCTCCGTCTGTGCCATTTCCTCCCTTTCCCCAACCATATTGATCGTTATGACCTTTTAATTGGGGTTTGCTTTTGTTTTTGCAGAAATGGGAAACAGATGCTGATAACTACTGTTTGTAAAAGCATATCTGGCTTAGCCTACACCCTCACAGCACCTTATCTATTTGTCTGTAACATCTACCATTGTTTGCAGGCACGTTTCATTCTTGAATGCACATTTAGCTAATACAAAAACAATTATATATTTCCTTCACATAGTTTTCATTCTTGTTGACTCAGCTCTTGGTTGAAACAATTATACACTGGTGTGAGTTCATTTACCTTGCATAATTGATCATGATTGCAGAAGTAACACTATTTTTCCAGTATCCCACAATTTTCCCCTTTTTCTTTAATTACCATTTGTTATCTTCTGCATTTTTCTTTTAAGCATCGCCCCCAAAATTCGCAAGCATCATTCCGGAGATTTCACCCATCTTGGTCTCACTCATCCCCTCATTATTTAGTCGATAAAGTTCCTCTGCCGGATTCCCTTTTAGGGGCATCTGTTTCATTAAGGCTGTTTCAATCAGTCTTTGGGTGAGCCCTCGTATACAGGGTGTGATACAACAGCCAATGGCCACCAATACCCCGACTACTACTATCAGGGAAGTAAGGATGGAAACCACCACCCTCTTCCATTTTCCAAACCATGATTCAAGCCATCCCGTGAGAGATGTGTCTGCTCCTGAACTCTCAGCCAGTTCCTCTGCTAAGGTAGTCAATCCCCTTAAGGCCCGAGTGATTGAACCATCAGGCACAGTGTTATTAGGAATAAAGGTACAACAACTTCCTCCTAACATCATACACACACACCCTTTTTCTGCTAAAATTGTACCAAGGACCATTCTGTTTTCCCATGCCATCCTACTTGTCACATCAAGCTGTTCTGATCTTCCGTTAACCGCATCTCTTGTATAATTTATAAATCGCTGTTGATTATAGAAAGTGGAATTTATCCAATCTACATTTTCATTAATTGTTACCCACCAAAAGAGAGCTGACTCAAAGCCTGCTGCAATCTGGTTACGAGCTTTGAATTCATCAGGTACTCCCTTAGGGACTCCGACCGAATCAAGATAAATCTTGTCATCGAAAGAAGTGTCTAACAGTGGTCTCTTACTCCTTTCCTTTTTCCCTACTATCTTTTCCTTCTCAAATGCCAGGGGAAATGGAATTGCCAATTGTACAATTGCACATATCCCTCTCCAATCCGGAGGGAGGGTGGGTCTCAGTATTTTGCCTCCACAGTACCACCACAGATCCGCTCGGGGAACCTTTAGTGCTGAGTAGTTCCCTCCCTTCTCCGTTTCGGTAACATTCTTAATCTCTGTCCATAATTTCATCTCCCCCAAATCTCTAGACCGACTTGTACCTTGTCTACGCACACATGACGTGTGATTTCCGACTGCAGCTGAAAACGTAGGGGGGGTGGTGGGGGGGGGGGCTTTTGAATCCTCTTTCTCCAAGGAAGGGAACATCAGAGATAGGGAGGTTTCATGCCCTTCCTGTCTTGCTTCCACCCGAGCGGAAAGGGAACCATCTGGGCCACTGGCCTACCGGAGGCACATACATAGCAATTTCTCTTATTCAGACTTTTTACAGCATACTTTACGCATTCAACCCAGGCATTTGCAACCCCATACCCAGTTTCTATTTCAATGGTCTGTTTTAAGGCCTTTACCTCTGTAATTTTTACTACTTTAGGGTCATCGGGAGGGGTGAAAGGTTGTACCTTATTATCCAATAGTTCTACCCGTTTTCCCTGTCCTACGCTATTTCGAAAACAACAGCCTGAGAAATCATTCCCGTTTGTTTTCATTTCTATCCCAAATGTTTCATTTAATTGTATCTCATAGATGCCCCCACCCCCCCTCCCCCAACCCAGAATTGCTTCGTGCCATGTGGTTTTCTTTATTGTTAGGTATATTGGGTTACAATTTTTATCGGGACAATCGCGAGCTGGTCGGAAGGGGGCCCGGTGTACTGTGACGAGACCATTATACCAAGTACCATCCCCGAGGCCATCCCCATAGAACTTAAGATGTATCTCAGAGCTGCGGTACTGTCTCTGATTATCTACATCCCCACAATTTACTAAGCTGCATGAATCAGCGTCTATTACTTGTGGATTATCAGACTCAGGAACCATTAATAATACATATGAAAATGGTATTTGACAAAATCCCAATACTAAGAGGGCTAGCATCATAACTCTTAGCATTCCCAGTATTCTAAACATCATGCTGAAGCACAAAAAGACATAATATACAATCTTACAGAAATAATCCCACGCTCGCGTCGCCACTGTATAATCAGTTACTCAAAGTCTCTTTAGTCTGAGTTTCAGCGGGTGTTACCTTGATTCGGCTGTACAGACTTCTTCCTCAACTGGAGGGTCCACTGGCCCTTTGATCCGAGTGTAATGAGTCCAGACTTTCTCCGCCATTCTTATTGCCGTCTCGGTAGTCAAAAGAGCCTGGTACGGCCCTTCCCAGTCCTGCTGCAATTTAGTTTCTGTCCATGATTTTACTAACATCCTATCACCCGGCTGGATGGGATGAACGGTGAATTCAAGGGGTGGAGTCTGTGCCAATAAACCTTGTTCCCTGAGGAAAGACGGAGAGGAAGACAATCCCAGTATATACTTCTTTAAAAACAAATCTTTAGTTTCGGGAATTGGCAATTCTCCATTCGTTCCCAGATAAGGTAATCCAAATAAGATTTCATAGGGGGATAGTCCTAAATCTTTCCTCCGCGAAGGGACAAGCCCAAAAGGCAGCCTTAAAATCTATCACACTAAACCATTTGTGGCCATGAGGGATCTTACTTAATCTCTAATCAGTCCCTCAATTACTGGTTGCAGTCCTCGTGTACCTTCTATGGAAATGGGATATTGTCGCTCACAGACAATGTCCCCTTTCCTTTTAAAATTTATTAGAAGGGGAGGGATCTGTAGTTTTCCATGATTCCCTTCCCTAGCCCATAAAATAGGGTCTATCTCTCTCTCCACATCCTCTGTCAACATTGTCATTTGTACAACTAATTCTTTTTCCTGAATTCCAATCTCCAGTCCTAAGAGGATAATTAAGTCTCTCCCTCGTAAGTTACTTCTTATATCAGGGATATACAACAATTCCACTGTGACCCTATCCTTAGGACCTTCTATCATCATAGGTTCAAATACTGGAACAGTAAATCCTTCCCCTTTTACCCCTGAAACAGTAATTGGCGGTGTCGATATTTCTACTTTCTTTAGTTTAAAATTCAGCGATGACCGTGCTGCCCCCGTATCTACTAGGAAGACAACCTCTTCCCTATCGGGTCCCACCCTCAGGTTTATCAAGGGTTCCTGGTGGGCCCCCCCGCCGAGGGCAGGAACCCCCGACACCCCTATTATTCATCAAAATTCATTAGCGAAATTGCCCTTTCTTCCCTTTTTAGATCAGGACACTCCCGCTTAAAATGCCCTATCTTCCCACAATAATAGCATCCTGCCTGTGGAGACCTCCATCTCTGCCCCTGTCGCTCAAACCCTCTATCAAATGCTCCCCCTTGTCCTCTCCCTCTCCCTCTTCCTCTCTGTCCTACATGCTGCCACCTGCCACTCCGGTTGCTTACTATTGGTTCCATTCTTTTCTTAACTACCTCATCAACTGTAGCTACCATCATTTTCACCTTCTGTTTTTGTCTCTCATCCTCTCTCTTTACAAACACTTTCTGTGCCTCTCTTAACAATTCATCTAATGGTTTTTCACTCCTCCCTTCTATCTTCTGTATCTTTCTCTGTATGTCTGGCCATGCATTTGTCACAAAATGTACTTTCAAACGACCCTGTGCCACTGGGTCCTCAGGGTTCATTCCAGAATATTTCCGCATTGAGTCTCTTAATCTCTGCAAGAAAGCTGAAGGCGTCTCATCTTTCTCCTGTCTAACTTCAAAGGTTTTAGTCAAATTCTGTGACTTCGGAACTGCCTCTCTTATTCCTTTTACAACCAGGTCTTTCAATTCCCTCATTTCTTCCCTATGCTCCGGGTTTTGGTTTTCCCACTGGGGGTCTCTGAGGGAAAACTTCACCTCTCCCTGTCCAGCATCCCCATCTCCAATCGGGTGTTCCCTGTCCCATATTTTAATGGCGGCTCCTCGTATAAGTCCCCTTTCTTCCCCAGTAAATAGTATATTCAAAATAGGCATTAACTCCGCCCAGGTATACAGGCTTAGCCCCAAAAATTGATCAATTTGTTCAGACAACCCCACCGGACCCTCAACCAGGACTTTCATTCCCTTTTTAAATGCTCTGATCTCCCCACTGGTGAGGTGGGCACTTACAAACCCAATCTCTTTGTCCCCTATTTGTACCTCCCGAAGGGGATAAGTCATTACGTTCTTCCACTTTTTTTTTTTTAAAGAAATATTGCAATATTTCTAGCTCCCTATAACTTCAAATACCAATTCATCAATTCATGCTGGACTAACTTTAAAGCCTGTACCTAACTTGTAAATATATTTATAGATTTACGTTCATTTATTCAGTATTTAATATTTAAAATGTAAAATGCATACAGTTCCCAATTTTGAAATCCACTGTAATCACCCAGTTTTAGTCCCTTAATTTAAATCCAAAATTAGTTTTCTTAAGTAGTCCTGACCAATCGTTGCTCAATTACAATACTATAGGTCGTAAAATAATCAGAGCTGCCTTAAAAGAATTTGTCTATTCAAGTTTAAAAAAAAAATACTTCCAATGCATGAACAATGGCTGAATCCCACGTCACAGATATTAACCATAGAATTTTGTTTTTACTACAATCTAATGTTGAACTGAAACTTCAACTGTCCTCCATAAATCGCTTTTATGTAAAGATAAAAGAGATTAGTTAGAAACTCACATTAAGGCAGTCATGACCTGTAAAAAGAACAGGAGTTATCATTCTTTTTTTTTCATAATCTCTATAGAATCCTTAACCTTAAAAGAAATCATGTTAAGTTTCCATAATAAAAGTCAGATTCAAAACAGTCCTGGAACTCAAGCTCCAGGGAATAAAATGCAAACATTCAATCACCAACAAACAAATGTTCATTCAAACCAAATCACAAAGGGTTAAACTTTCTACCAGCTGTACAGCTCTTTTCATTCTCTCTCTCACACACATTGACATATAAATTCAATTATTTACAAACCCAGTCTTCATCCAACCTGTACTTTGGCCAGAAGACGGCGGGACGAAGAATGGATTCCTTAGTCCATATAAAGAAACAATATTTAATCATCTGTCTCCCTTGTACAAGTATTATTTTGCCAATTCCACAACATCCTGCCCAAAGGACTTTCTGGAGGTATGTTGTAAGGGACCCCGCCTCCATTTCTATTGCCATTTTCTTCTTTTGTTTTCCTGGAGGCTTTTTCCTTACCCTCGGCACAACCCATATTGAGTTCCTTCGTTAGTCTTTTATTAACTACTAAAACTCAATCCCGGCCACCAAGGCAGTACTTAAAGGTCAGTTTTCTTACCATGGTCTGTGCACAGAGTTGCCTGGTCCCTTTTCGCTGTATTTTCTATCGACCTCCTATCACTGTCTGATTCAGATGTCACCCTTGTGGGATCCGTACCAGTGGCCCAAGGGAGCGGACCAAACCGGGACACGAGACCGCTCCTCAATGGGGAACGGGACGCGTCTTCCCAGTGTCCAAGGCCAGCCACTCCCCCCGGCGATGGAAGAAAATCCCGGACAGCCCCCAATTGTAAGAAACAAAGCTCACACACTTCAATAATTGCAGTCCGAGACAAAATCTGAATCAGTAGTATCCTTTATTTTTACACTTGCAAGTGGGTGCGATGTCCAGTGCCAAGCAAGGCAGAGGACAAATCACACCAAATTCAACAAACTCTTGATATTTATATAATTTGGTTCTTACATTTTTTTTCTTATTTCATTGTTTTTTCCCCCTGTTTACATCCTCCATTTCCCTTAGACTGGTCCCACCACTCCTGCTTATCTCTTATCTTATCTGGCATTGTCTGTGACAAAATGCTTAAATCTGATCTCACAAGGCCGTTTGACCTTATCCCACTGCAGGTCATTGTTAGGCATATTCTTTCTTCATCAATATCTACTCTTTCCATCTGGGCTTCTGCCGAGACCACTCTGATCTCTATGACCTCTTTAATTAGGGTTTGTTCCTGTGTCTCTGTAAAAGTGTGAAACCTACTGTTTGGACAGGCTTTTTAGCTTGACCGCATCCCCTCACAGCATCTTATCTATTTGCCCATAATATCTACCATTGTTTTGCAATCACGTTTCATGCTGACATATAATATTAGCTAATACAAAAACAATTATGTATTTCCTCCACGTAGTTTCCATTCTTGTTGACTCAGCTCTTGGCTGAAACAATTACACACTGATGTGAGTTCATTTACTCTGTATCAGAAATTATAATTGCAGAAATAACATTAATTTACCTATATCCCACACTATCAAAAACATTACAGAAAAGCATTTAGACTGAGATGTGCAGTTAGCTAGTTTTAGGAATTAACTTCAAGGTATGATGTTGACTGCCCATTAATTATAAAGTCCTGACAGGAAGAGTAGCTGTATAATTTTACACACTGTAACGAACTTTATAACACAAGTCATATTGCTAATCTTATAGCAAGTAAGTTAAAACTAACTGTCTTTTGTATTTCTTTGTACATATATAATTAGGACAGTGAACAATATGAGGAGTAATTGACGTTGATAAAATAAAATATAATGAATAGCAGAATTCAAAACGTTCCAACTGATAAGGCATCCTGAGAGGCCAGAGGGAGTGCAGGAATAACTTTGGAATCTGAATTAATAAGATGCGTGGAAAGATCCCAAAGCCTGGAGATTATAGTACCTGTTAAACAACATGAGATGAAAGGAATTTGGGAATGTCCATTAGAATGTCCATCTGCGATTATGTGTTTGAATTGGGTCACTGGATGAGGAGGAGAGGGTTGTAACCACATTGCACGTGGCCATTGTGATGCAGAAAGTCCATAAAAATGCTGATTTTTATTGTACATGTTACAGTGTGTCATGGATCTCCCTTCCGAGATTCGGGGGATGATCCCTTTGTTAACTGATTGCTGCATGAGTAAGCATCTTCTACATGCCTGAGCTCAGCCTGCCTCCTGAGTCCTCATTCCCCGTCGGGTGAAAACACTTCTACAGCTATGATGACATTTCAATTCAATAAATACATTTATTGAGTGTGAAATGATTAAATTCAGAGCGATATAATTTTCATGATAAAATTACTTTACATTTGCCTTTTTTTGGTGTACAAGAAAACAATTTTATTATATCAATTTGTTCTTTAGTTCAACCAACAATACGTTTTAAATTATTGTGAAGATCACAATGGGGGAAACGGAAACTAGTCTTCAGCTCAAATGTCACATGATGTGATTGTTTCTTTTCTTCAAACCATGTGCCCTCCAAAATTATTTTTATTTTCATTTCATTATAAGAAAACAATTGCTTGGAAATGTTGACAATTTTCCTTTTCCTTCCATGTTAGTTGTCAGTGAATAATAAGCACACAATTATGAGAATTCCTTTCCGTACCAAATGTCATTAACACTATACTTTGTTCACAATAATAGTCACTTTCATGGCCTAATTCTGAAATAAATATCGAAACATTTATTGTGATAAAAATTACATTAATAAAATTGACATGACGCTTCAAGAAAACTATTGGAAGCATATAACTCTTGCATTGTCTGCATTTTTGAACGAAATCATTTTTTTTCAGTTGTTGCTGAATGATTTTTTTCACATTATACAGCTAAGTTTTATGCTTTAATTTTCAGTTTCTTAATTGTAATGAATATCTAATCAAAACCAGAGCAAAGTGCTTTCAAAGTATTACGTCTATTTATCTGTCAGGATTATAAAGGCATTTATCAAATACAATAATTACACAAAGGTTTTACTTAGACTTTGTAAAAATGCAGTGATTTTTAAAATTTCTTTCATTATTTCTTATTGTCAATGCTACGATATTAATACCTATTTGTTCAGGCCAATCCAAAAATAAAACGACCAATAATATCCCTTGCAAAATTCTTTGTAAATATATGATTTTTGCTCATTTGAAAGATAACAATTATCTTACCCTTTCAAATTCAGAGATCTCCAAATATCTTTCCCTGCAATATTACTCTTCATTTCTAGATATTACTCAGTCTAATATCAAGTTGAGATATCTCATTATTCTCAAATTCATGAATATGATTTTTAAAATCCCTTTGTTGCTAATAGATCTTATTCAAAATAATTTTGCAATCCAGTAAGGGATACAAATGTGGAATTATGCTTCCGTACTGCAAGGACATTGCAAAGTACAATCTCTCAATCATTGTGAATATTGTATTTATTTTAAACATGGAAAAAATTTAAATTGATTTGTTTATAACTTACTTCGATGCTGACAATTACTGTATATCCAATCACAATATCAGTAGATTATATGGACGTATCATTGTTTAGTCCAATAATCACAGTATCTGCTATATACTTTCTTCTGGACACTAATTCCATTCAATCAATATTCCTCGGAAAATATTTGAGAATGTTGCAGTCATAAAGCTGGAATATACAAAGTCATGATAGTCACTAAGTTTCTCTTGTTCTGTAGATCTTAGTTAAAACAACACATAGAATTTTATGTTCCAGTGATATAAATATGAGAAAAGATCAATTACTTCTTTAGTAAAATAAACAAATGCCACTTGATATTATTTATCATTTTTTAAATTACTGGTCAGTTTATGAATTGTGTGAGATTTGATTTTAGCTTTCCAGTCATCTATTTATATTGAATGTGACATTGAAATGGTGTGAAAATATCAGGTTGTGTTCATTTGAAAATTGGTTTTGCAAACTCTCACTTATCCCATTGATTGCATGATGGTTTAAGAAAGTTTCACTCAGCAATCCTAATAAATATAAAAAACTGTCTGATTTTAAATAATTTCATTCACACCCAATTATCAATCTGTTCCTAATTCATGTAAATATCTCAATTTTATCGAAACCAGTGTTCATGCTAAACAGTACACATAGAGCTACACAAAGACTTTCATCACCATCTGATTATTGTTCAGTAGAATAACCAGAGTATGATCCTTTTTGCTCCTGAAACCAATGACAAGCGTTTGTTTACTATTCCACGCAACAAGAGCAATTGATATCTTCTATTTGAGTTCAGTAGTTAAAGATGATTTATGTTGCTTAAAACAATGCTTCTACTTTATCACAGATATTGACTGTAATACAATCATGTAAACAACAAACGTTTTGTCATTCTAAAAATCTTTAAGTGTACTTATTTTAAATTTGTGTGCAAGAGATATTTCAAATTACAACCATTTCTGTTGCATAATTCAGCAAACCTAAATTTTGAATTTGTGGAAGTATCCATTTTTGCAAAATGGAAGTAGTCTTCAGTTTATATAACACATAAAATGACTGTTTTATTTTCAAATCATGCTCTCTGCAAAATGATTATTGGTTTCATTTCATTGTAAGGAAAGAACTGATTTGAACATGTTTTTTTTTTGTCTTTTCTATTCCAACATTATTCATCATTGTACAATAATGACACAATTATTAGAATTTCTTTATATACCAAATGTCATTGCATCATTTGTTCACTTTCATGCTCACTTTCATTATCTATCAATTTTCTTCCAAATTTAAATGCCAGAACTCTGATCATAATATTAATCATCTAAATTAAAATAACATGACTCTATCACGAAACCATTTGATGGAAATTCATATTTCTTGTGTTATCTGTATTCTTTAGTAAAGAAAGAAAACATTGTTCTATAATCACTGAATGGCTCACATTTTCTTCAATTCATAAAGCTAGTTACTATATTTTATTCCAAATTTACCAATTTTAATAAATATCCAATCAACATTACAGCAAAGTG
This sequence comes from Chiloscyllium plagiosum, assembly GCF_037043375.1. NCBI lineage: Eukaryota > Metazoa > Chordata > Chondrichthyes > Orectolobiformes > Hemiscylliidae > Chiloscyllium > Chiloscyllium plagiosum. The sequence continues at coordinate 10,009,028 of NW_028270189.1, read as the reverse complement.
TTTTTGAAATGTTGAATCATGTTAATTGCTCATAAGACCATAAGACATAGGAGCGGAAGTAAGGCCATTCAGCCCATTGAGTCCAGTCCGCCATTCAATCATGGCTGATGGGCATTTCAACTCCACTTCCCCGCATTCTCCCCGTAGCCCTTAATTCCTTGTGACATCAAGAATTTATCAATTTCTGCCTTGAAGACATTTAGCATTCCAGCCAATATTACAACATTAATTATCAAGTCACTGTCATGACAATAATTGAGCAATTATTTAAGAAAGTCTTTTGAACAAGTAAAATGAGATTCACATTTTAATTTAACCAATTGTTTCTGAGTACCAACACTGCAATATGAAACTTTTTTTTCAGGTCAAGTATCCAACAATGGATCCAAGGACTTCCCATCCAACATTAATTGTAAATGTCTAATCGTTGCTTACCTGAATGATCACCATAATCACAGTCTTTAAATTCACAGACCAGCAATTACTTTTCACTGCAATAATTCCTGTTTGTTTGCACATATTCCTCAGTCACATAGCAAAACGAGATTACTCATTATTTCTAAATTCATTGATCGAATTTTATAATCCAGTTGTTGCTCATATGTAACAATTATTCGATCCAGTACGTGCCGTACATGTGGAATTTCGGCTCTTTATATGAATAACTAAATATATTGTAGTGTACAATCTCTCAATCATTGTTAATATTAATTCTTATTTTACCCGCGGAAACATAGTTGAATTCATTTCAATGCACTTCACTTCGATGCGAACACTGATTGTATTTTTAATTACAATAAGATTTAAGTATTTTTCATGCAACAAAATCATGTAAAATTCCTGAGTTTTGTTAAGTCAAATGAAAAAGAATTAACATATCTGTATTGTTTCATTAAACAATGACAATGCATTTTAAATTTTTCAAAGTTGAGCATTTTTGCAAAGAAGTGATGTTGTCTTCAGCTGAATAATCGCATTGAATGACTAATTCACAGAATCTGCTGTTTATTCTCTTCGAGTTCCCAAGAAACCAAATTAACTAATTCTGCTGGTTCTAAATTCCTGGAAAGTATTTGAGAGTGTTGCAGTCTTAAAGATGAAGCAGTCTATGTGAACGTACTGTTTTTTTTTATTGTAAAGAGCGTAATTCAAACATTTTAGACACATAAATCGCTATTCTGTAGTGTTACTAAGATGGAAAGCAAGTCTATATCTTCATCAGTAAAATAAACAAATGCCACTTCCAGTTATTCATTAGTTAGCTATTTCCCCAATTTGGTGTTAAACAATGCAATTCACCTGAATATTGTTGTGTCCTTTGACTATCATAATTTTCTAATTATTGTTCATTCATGATTTGTCAGGGAGTTTTTTTTTTTGTTTTCCATTCACCTATTCATATTGAATGTAAGATTAAGACGCTTTGGCAATATCAGAGATTATTGATTTGGAATTTGACTTTGCACGTCTCTCACTTATCTCACTTGTTGCATGGGGGCTGGGGGTTGAGAACAGATGATCAGTGGTTAGCAGTCCTGTCTTACAGCGTTATGCATTGGGATTCAATTCTATCCTCGGTCACATGTCTGTGTGGAGTTTGCAATGTTCTGGTTTTCTCCCACAAACCAAAGATGAGCAGGTTAGGTAAATTGGCTATGTTCTGTTCAGGGATGTGTAGGTTAGGTGCATTAGTCAGGGGTAAATGTCCAGTAATTTGAGAGCAGAATGGTTCTAAGTGGATTATTCTTTGAAAGGTCATCATAGACTTGTTGGGCCAATGGCCTGCTTCTACACAGTCGGGATTCCGTAAACTTAGAATTGTGTTTCGTTAAACAAAACTGACATTTTTTAAAAAATGTTACCTTTAAAACTTATCTTTAACTGTCAATTGTCAATCTTGTAAACTATCTCAATGTTATTGAAATCAATGTTCAAACAAAACACTGCACAGAAAGCCACACAAAGATCTTCATGACCATCTAATTACTGTTCAGTGGAATAATCACAGTAAATATCTTATTGTTGCTGTGGTTCTGTTCGCCGAGCTGGAAATTTTTGTTGCAAACGTTTCGTTCCCTGTCTAGGTGACATCCTCAGTGATTGGGAGCCTCCTGTGAAGCGCTTCTGTGGTGTTTCCTCTTGCATGACATTCTTATATCTTGAATATTCATGAAAAATGTGCAACATGTCCTTGGATGTAGAGTGTGTTTCATATTGTCTGTAGGAACTTGCAGAAGGATGTTAGTGAATTGTCTTTGAATCAAGTTCTGTGCTAAACTTAAGCCAACCGAATGAGAAGCCCTGTGATAGCGATAATGTAACATTTTCTGTAAACAACACAGCGAACCACGGAAACCCAGTTTTCAATCAAGTCTATTTTGCACAACATTTTTCTCTGTCCCATTAAATCAGTGAGTATTAAAAGGACTCAGTCCCGGTCCTGGTCATTGTGACCAAATGTTCAAGGCAATAAATGGCAATGATAATGATGCTTGACATTGGCAGGTCTATTCCTACTCACTAGAGTCACATTGTATTACAGATCACGTGAGCAGAGGATAGGATGATCCTTCTGGCACCCTGAGACAGTGCGACAATTAATCCCACATTGTTTGTCTCACTCCATACCATACACCATTTCGCCAGCGGACTGAGATAACCGGCTTCCATTTAATGCAAAGCTAAAACAAACAGCTCAGCACATTAACAATCTATAATAGTTCATGGAGAACCAGCTGCTACACCTTTCAACACCACTAGCTCTTCTTACACTTAACATGTTCAGTTGCAGGTATTATGCTATTTCTTTCTGATGAACGTTAACTAATTCGCGAGTGTGTCACATTTGCCTTCTCATCCAGGCACTCTAGAATCCTTGTCCCTGTTAAATTCGCTCCTTGTGTGTCTGCACGTGGCCTGTAAAAATGCTGGAATCATCTTCTGAAATGTTTTTTTTCTTCCTGAAAAATCATCTCCAATTTCAATAACTGGCAGAATAAAAATTACCTGCTGTCAACGTCTTTGTCGCTCCTTGCTGGTTTTGAAGCTCTAACATCATACACTCACCTGAACGAGGGAAGTTCCCTCCTAGTTACCCTTAGCAACCTCACACCCGCTGGAAAACCTCCATTAGGACACAACTCAGTTATTCCTGATTTGTGTTGCGTGATTCTTCATCTATTCCCCCATCCCTTTAAACCCCTTCTTTTATTTTCTCGTGGCTTTATCTCCCAGGAAATCTCATTTCCGTCATCTCTAACAATTTTATATCGAGGGAACTCTGACCATATCCTTCCTAACCATATTCCACCCTCCAAACCACGTGTACTTCATCATGTCTTTATATAACATTAAATTTCGTCCTGAGGAATGATGCTGGGTCCAATTCAACTCATGAAAACTTACCAGTATGCTATGCAATCTGATTACCTGTACAATAAAGATGAGGGCGATTTCATTTCCAGCTGAATCTGTTGGCTGCAGCAACATTGGCTCAAATCGCAATCACATAGGTGATTGTTGTTCTTATTTTTATTTCTTCTGAACGTGTGCTGAAGTAACACAGTGAGGAATCAATTAATATTGTCAGACATACATAAGCGGTGTGTTAAATATGAGATTATGAGAATAGTGCAGTTTTGATGAACATTCCAGAGATTGTTCAAATCTCAGGCACATGAGATTGACAGAGAGCGATGTTGAGCGACATAGATTGTCTTGGCAAATGCCAGTGTTATGAAGTTGTGAGTGTAATGTACTTTTAATGGCGCTGAAATGTCTGGCTAGCACAAGGAGTCCAGAACAAGGTAACAACATAACATTTGGTCGAAACAACTAAGAGCTGTGTTACATGGATACAAAAAAAATACGAATTTGGCCAATCAGTTTAAATTATGCCCCAATCAAGTTACAATTTGGTATTTTTACAATGTTAAAACCAATGAAACGATCCAACGTTTTGTGGGACAAATATCGGACATTTTTAACAGTTACCCAGGGCGGCAAAGAACAGCAAAGAGAGCAGTTGAAAGACCAACAGTTGTAGGGTGTTAGTAAAATCTTCAAGAGGTGCCCATCTGGAAAAATAGATTGCATAGAAGAAATGCATCAACACCGACCTGGAGAAATAAATCTACAGAGGAAGATACAAAGAAAAGATTCGCCAACTGACTGGTTTTGAATTGTAATTTTTTTGCAAATGTTAATGAAATCTGGTTTGGGGAAGGTATTGTAGAGGAGAAGGTTAAATACCAGTTTAGAGAAAGGCGTTGAAAGTAACTGTAAGTTGATTATTCTGTTTCAAATATCAAAATATAATGTTATTTTTATCTTTAAATAATGATTTTTTAGACAATTCTTTGCCTATTGAATTTTAACAGAAGACAGCACGGACGAATCCTTTCTGTTTTGATGGTTTTCATCAGCAGAGGGGGTTTACCCCGTCACGCAACGCCAGTTTCTGTTGTTGCTTTGTAGTTTCGCTCATTTGTGCATTTTGCCTCATTAACGATTTTGAAGTTGTCCCCTCTACACAAAAGGTCCGTGCTTTTGCGCCATTGCACAAAATGTGCAGTGTGTCAAAGCGACAGGGCTCCATACAATAACAATCGACGCTGTTTCAATCTATCTATCCTGATATTGACCCATCGAAACAACACTGCGTACTCTCCTCCAGTCTGGAAAACAATCCCTTCACAGAAAATGTTATATCCCTTTCTCAAGGGGCTTTTCATTCCATGGCATTCAATTCCTCACAGAATCGGTTTCAACAGATTTTGTCACTTAGTCATTCCTTTGTTTGTGCTCAAATCCTCTGAGCAGAGCGTCACAGTTGGAGCATGATGAGCCCATAACCCAGAGGGCTGACCATACTCTGTGAACTATAGTCTCCTTTTCATCTTTTGACTAACAGCAGGTAGATGTATCTATGCTCTGCAAAATTTTCACGCCTGTTTTAAGAAGCGAGATAAACAGTTCCTGGTTCCTGCTTTTGTTGTCACACAGACCAAGATTGTAAATGTTGCGAACATGCACTGGTCAAGACTGTCTGCTCTGAGGAGTGTTAAGAGGATGGTCTGAAACGGTATCTTCTGTTCCCTGTCACTCTGTGATGATTTGAGCTGTGAAATTTATTCTCTGAGCTTGTGGTAACGTGATAAAGTTTATACATATCAGGTGCAGTGTGGCTGAGCGACAGGATATGCTGCAGTAACATTCCATGCTGATTCAGACAGCAGAGGCCTTGCTGTAACTTTGAGGAGAACACAGACACCGTTCCCGATGACTGGGAGAGATACTCTCTTTCCCTGTAGTTCTGCTTCAGAATGTTTCATCTATTTCAGATGGCGTTATTTGCACAAGGTTCCCAAAAGAAAATGGGTTCCTGTGCATCGCGAACTCCCTTTTGTACAGCTTTCCACAATTTGCATAACTCCTACTCCTTCTTGCCGCCTTCCCCGATCCCCAAACCTGTTTTTGATATGGAGCTGAAGAGCACGTTCACAATTCTCTCCCACGACACTGATTGCCATGCCACACGCCAAACGAAAAGCTGAAGACTGTGGGAAACTGCTGTGGTCAGCGCTAACAGAGCGGCCCAGGGGGAGCCTATTGGGCTCATAACCCGGAAATTAATGGATTGAAAACATCCTCTGCTCGTTGACAATTCCAGGTGTCAGTGTGTGTACTGTCCCCGTTCGTGTTCCTCGATAACATAGCTCCATTCTACGTATTGCATGTTGTTTCACTTTCCGCTTCCTTTCACTCAATGTATCTGAAATGAATGTTTCGTTATGATACACCCGCCAAATTTACACCGGTGAGGAAACACACTTGTGAAGGTCTGGACGCTCTTTTCCTGTTGTCTGTCGGTCCGCTCTGATCTGATTCGCAAAATCATTTGCCAGAGCTGTGAATAAACTGGTGAAGGTGAGATATATCAGTTGTAGAGTGCTCTATGCGCATGACGCCCTGCAGTTATTCCCTATGCTGGTTCGCACAGCAGTGTCCTTCCCGTGAAATGAAAAGTCGTGAGTGACAATTGGATCAACTTGTTGGAGACAGCATTATGACACTGACACAATACCATATTATGAGGACATAGATCGCCAATTATGAATAACCACAGAGATATACAAGCTACAGAGAGTCGCCCAGGACTCGATGGGCTGACCAGCTTCAGTCGGCGTATGAGTGACGCCACACGTTAAGGTTGTCCATCTTCCTGTCTCTGGGACAGAGTAGCTGATGGTGAAACAGTGTTTCATCTTAACCTTCCCTTCTGCGTTAGACTGTCTGCAGCCCCGCAGCTCAGGGCTGTGGGGATGAAACTGAGGGTTTCATTCGCATTTTCTTCATTTGGGACAGTTGGGGCTCAGGTGTTAACTGCTGCCCGATTGCAGCATAGAAAATGATGTCACTGTTACAAAAACCTTCCTGCAGGATTGCTGTGTGAAGATGGAGTCTGAACAGCAAACAGGCTGCACAAAAATGCCCTCACATGAATTTACCTGATGGTAGAGAATCCGGAGAACATTCTGTCTTTCCCAACAGACAACTCTCAGATAAATGATATTTTCAGGAAGTTTCCAAACAAACTTGCAGATTTCCAGCACTTGATGGAACTGGCTGTGCCGATTAGAGCGAGCTTGAGGCACATCCACGCTTGCCTCCCCTCACACTGCCTGCCATTGGAGGGAAATAGCTGAAAACTCTGCCGATGGAGTCCAAGCGGAAGGGATAAACAGCATTGTCCCGTGAACAAGGAGACGGAATAAGAAGGCGATATTCTTGAAACTCTTTGGAGCTTAGAAATCCGAGAGCAAAGTGAAATGTAGTTAGATCTGAGCGACTTTGAGCTGGTTTGGTGTTGGAAACGTAAGAATGTCACGTGTTTAGGGGCATGATCGTCGCTTCGTAGCTTGAGTTAATACTGACATGTGAGAATTTCTTACTTCATGTCGCCATCGAGCCTTGGTTGTTTGATTTCACTTTGCCCGGTCGTCCTATCAACTGTTTGATAAAAATAAGGTGTAAATCATGAAGTTGCACCCCTTGAAATAACGTCGAGTTCTGGGGTAATAAGTGTCATTGTAGTGGGCATGGCACAGTACCACATGCGGTAAAAGTGAAACAAGTGTTTCAGGATGCTCACCCACACAATCTCACTCTGAATAATTACACCATCTGGATGTTTGCACAGTTCTGGGTTTGAACCTTTCGGAAGTGGGGACGGGAAAGGATTGGAAACAGCGCTGAACAAGTTGATGGGAATGGTCTGGTATCTGAGGAATATCAACAATAAAGGTTATTTGGAAAATTGGGACAGTTTTCCTTGGAGAGTAGAAGGTCAAAAGCTGGCCTTGTTAAACCTTTCCAAGACATGAGTGGGATAGACAGAGGAAATAAGGAAGGGAGAATGCTCCCCACGCCTGAAAGGGTCGAGAATGATTCGGCAGATATTTAAAGTCATTAGTAAACGTAGAAAAATGTACATGAGGAGAACCGTTCTCACATAGGGAGTGGTTAGGATCTGTAAACCACTGCCTGACATTGACAAAGACGCAGTTTCAATCGAGTTATTTAAAAACATTTTTATGTTTATGTTGAAAGTAAACGTGTGGAGAGTTACAGGGAGAAGGCAAGAGAATGATACCAAAAAAGAAACACATTTATCTCTGTGGAGAGCCAGCACAGCTAAGATGGTTTGTGACACATTTGTGATTCTGAGTGGAATCACAGTTAGACCAACAAAATGTAGGGAGTTAAACAACGGTGATATTGGCAAAGCCGGGACACATCTGCACGACATAATATTATCCAGAACGTACAGGTCACAGGGAGGATTGCGCTGCCTGATAATCCTGCAGGGTGTCCTGCAGATCAAACACAGCACCCTTCATTCCTCAGACAAGGTCAGGGCTCTGTAGCGTGGCCAAGCAGCCTCAGCCGCAGGATTCAGGTTCCAATTTGGCAGGTGGTGGAGGTTTGAATCCCACTGCTGCAATTTCCGTCGCATCAGTTGCAGCGTGTTAAGGTGCCGTGGTCAAAGGACAACTGCGGGTCTGTCTCTTTTGGAGAGTAAACTGCAGTGTGGGAGAGTGCAGAATTTCTCCAAGAGGTCAGTGTCCGTGCTGTCATGACGTGTTCGCCTTCCACACGGTAAATCGCGGGCTCAAGCAGCTCTCTTGCTGCTGTTTCGTTCCAGGCAAGTTGAGTTTTCACTGGAACTGAAGAGAGACTGTTGTTTCATTGCTGTTGTGAAACAAAGTCCTGCAGTGACTCTTCTCGCCGTTATTTGGTGTTCTGGCGCAAGGGAAAATGTTTCCAATGAATTGCGATGTCATATGTTCTTAAATTTCTCTCTTTTCCTTCTTTTCTGTCCTGGGGATGGCGGAAGGGATAACTAATCTAATCGAGAGTGTGATTGATGAAATTGACTTTCTATGGCCTATTCTTATTGTGTTCGTTCTTTCTCTCTTTTCAGCACTTTCTGGTAAGTGGTGGTTCACTAAGGCTCCAGTATGTTTGAAAGAATAATTTGGAATTGCCCTGTTGTTAGTTGTGAGATTACTTTACAACTCATGCCCTCACATTTAGCATTCATGCATCTCTGTGTCTGAAAATGCATTAGGTATGCCAGTTTTGTTTGTGTTCCGTGTTAACTACTTTCTGTTTTGCAATTCGCTCAATACATTTCGAGATAACACGGTTTATGAGATACCTTCCAGCAGCAAAAATCCTCAACTGAGGATCCGGGACTATCTCACGAAGTATGGTCAGTCGGGACAAAAGTAAGGAAGTCTTTCAGTTCTGCAGTGTTTAACTATGCTACCTTTCCGTTGAACAGTCGAATAGACTAAACTATTGCGCCACAGCCAATGATGGCTAGCCCCGCTAATAGTAATCCTTGAAAGCGGGTGCAAGCAACACAACGTTGCTTGATGGACGAGAACGGAGATTTCCTGTTTGCTTTCCCATCAGCTTTGAGTTTACTCGCGCAAATCGACTCTCAGGGTGAAAAATAATGCAATTCCATTTTAAGTACTGGGCGAAACGTTGTTAAGTGTTTCTCCAACCTGCTTCTGAACATACGCCATTCCGTTTAAGAGTGTAGTTCCCGCGTTCTAATCCTGCCACAAAAAGCAGTGACGCATTTTCATTCCTTGCGCAGATGGTCCTTTTCAAAGCCAAGGAGAAAGCTGATGTGCTGGTGTCACGGTGCACCATGGATTCATAATGTAGCCTCTCTGTCAAATATACCCCAAAGTAGTCTCTGAAAGGTCTCATTTTGAAGCTGTCTGCCGTTATTCAACGTGCGAGAGTTAGCACCAGAAGTCCTGAATCATGCTTTCGCACGTTAGCGGCTCATTCCGTCAGCAAAGCAATGAATGAATTTACAGTTTCAGAGGAACCTCTGGACTTGTGCTGTCATAGCGTCACTCATATTAAGGTGTGCCCCGAAATCTAAGTCATGTTGGAACTGAGACTGCGGAAATAACAGACAGGTTACCGAATGGCATTGCATCTATTTGGTTTTCTTTAAATCACAGAAAGCAGGAAAGTGTAAACGGGGAGTGAGTGGCAAAGGGGAGGGGGGAAGCCGGATAACAAAGTGAGGCAGTTGCACCTCTGGTGAAACTCTTTCATTGTGATTCACTCAACAATTAGAGACATGAAGGTGACTCAGGCGGGAGAGCTTTTTACATCGAGAATAAAGAGCACTCACGTACATTTATCACCTCTTTGACATCTTCTGGAGTGGGGAGTGGGGTAATCACCTTTTGACTTCTGTTGCTATGTTCAGAAACTGCCTTTTAGATTGACGTGAACAGACACTGCATCTATAATAAGCACCATGGAATTTCGTAAAATTTACTGAGTCGCTTCCCATCGATTCCCACACAGGGTTCCAACTCAGCTGGCAGCCATGTCGCTCATGTCCTGGTGAAGACATCTCTGCAGCAAGTTGCACGGTTAATGTAACAGACAAGGAAAGTGCCAAATCATACTGGCACCGAGGTATGAGCATGCTGACATTGTGATCTATCTTCTCGGATTAGACTGCTACCGCGGCTTTTCAGGTAGAAAACGTTCTTTGGGACACTTATTCTGCAAAATAGTCCCAGTGACTGAAACTATGCTGCACGGTATGATGTGGAACTCGGCATACTCACTTATGTGCATTTTCCCTGAAGTCCAGTGTGTTTCATGTTCCGTGTTAATGTGAAAGTTGTTCTGTTTCGACCAATGGGTGAAATCATTTCCTAAAGCAAGAATCGACATTCCAGTAATGTCATGGCTATTTTATCAAATCAAAACATGCATTCTCACACTCGCATATACATTTGTAGCTGAAAAGAGTCTCAGAAGATAGATTCAGCTTTCCATTGATTTTTGTGTGGATTGATGGGCTACCTTTATCTGTTGCGAAATTGATCTTGTAGTCGGGCATATCCGAGCTGCGATGCGAGCAGGACAGGGATCACGGAATGCTTTCCCTGTGAGTTTACTTCTATTATTTTGCAGGAGCACAATTGAAAATGTATGAATATAGATGGCACGCTTTCGGGTGTTACCGTGGCCGAGCGGTCTAAGGCGCTGGAACCAGGTTCCAGTCTCTAAGGGAGCATCGCTTCCAATCCCACCACTGCCATTTCTGTGGGCCAACAACAAAGCTACAGCATGTTTAACTGCCGTGTTCAAAGCAAACAAAAAAAACCCAGAACTGGTGGGTTTGCTACTTGAAGAATTAACTGCGGTGTGGGAGAGTGCAGACTCTCTCAAAGGGATCAGTGTTCATGTTGTCATGATCGTGCTCGCCGCCCACCCGATAAATCGTAGTCTCAAGCATCTCTACTGCTGCTGTTTTGTTCCAGACAAGTTGAGTTTTCACTGGAACCGAAGAGAGACCGTTATTTCATCGCTGTAGTGAAACAAAGTTCTATAGTGACTCTACTAGCCATTATTTTCTGTTTTGGTCAATGGAAAAATGATTCCAATGAATTTCGATGTCATATGTTCTTACATTTCTACCATTTCCTTCATTTCTGTCCTGGAGACAGCGGAAGGGAAAGGTAATCTAAGCAAGAATGTGGTTGGTGAAATTCACTTTTCATGGCCCATTCTTTTTGTATTCTTTCTTTCTCTCTTTTCAGCACTTTCTGAGAAGTGGCGGTGCACTAAGGCTCCAGGATGTTTGCAAGGGCAGTCTGGAATTCCCCTGCTGTCAGTTGTAAGATTAGTATATGGCTCAAGCGCCTGGTTGTGCCCGCCAGAAACTACACTCGTCTTTCCTGACCCTCTCTGCTCCTGCATATCAACTACCCCTTCATCCTCCACCCATTCTCTGGTGGGTGCTGTTGCCAAGCCGTTTTGTCTGTCAATTTCACTGCCCAGCTTTCACCTCCCTCCCCCCCCCCCTCCCCCGGTTTCAGCATCAACATATCCTCCACTCATGGACTCACATCTGGAGCTCAACTCCCCACTAACCATCACCGGCAGATACTTTTTCAGACCACAGGGTGTTGCAGCAGACGTGCAACTCAGCGCAGAGCAGGCTGCACTGGCCTGCAAATACCCTTTATAATTAAGAATACACAGCACCCCAAAGATCTCACAACCATGATAGGGCGTGTCGCACAACCAACAATACATTTCACACCGTTTGGGCAAGACACAGACCCCTTCGTAGAGCTTGCACTGATTGGGAATGGCGAGTTGTGTGTGCACTGTGATCCTGCATTCCTACAAACTACTTTTACAAAACAAGGCACAGACGCTGCCTCTTCCTCCGAGAGCCAACTCTTATTAGGTGATCTCCCATAATCACTGTAGGCACAGCAATAGAACTATGCAGGCCAGCTATTGTCCTCCCAAACACATACAGTTACTCTCAGACAGGGAACAATCCTGCCATCAATACAACAATACCCGATTCACCGGCAGCAGTATTGGGAATCAAACTAGTTATGGAATCACCTTTTCAACAAGGATTCCTCCTGCCCACAACCAGTCCATGCAACACTCCCTTCTTACCTATCCCGAAGCATGGAAGACCACAAAAATGGTGTTTTGTGCAAGATCTTAGGGCTGTCAATGCCATTGTTGTTCCCTGCTTGCCAGTAGTCCCGGACACAAATGCTATCCTGACCAGTATCCCCGCCTCCTCCAGCTGATATTCTTGTAATCGACCTTTGCTCAGCCTCATTCTCCTTTAAGTTGCCCCCTGAACCTTTATGTTTTGACATATGGCGGCTGCCAAAATACATAGACCGGTTTTTCCTAAGGGTATTCGGAGAGTCCCACAGTTTATGCTGCTGCGTTATTCCTCACCCTGTCCACCCTTCACCTACCATGCTCAGCACCTTCCTCCAATATGCGGATGGCTTGCTATTGGCTTCCACCTCCGCTACTGCATGCAAGTAGTTTACGGTGGCCTTGCTCTGCAGTCTTGCACAGGATTGGCATAGGGTGTTTATCAAGAAAATGCAGTTGTCTCAGCAAAATGTCTAATATCTGGAGTGCGATCTTTGCCATGGCCTCAGAGCACTGTCCACGGAGCAATTGGCTGTCATCGCCCAGATTCCCCGACCTGTCACAAACAGACAGCTGCAAGTGTTTCTGGGGCTGGTAAACTAATGCAGGCCCTGGATTCCTGTCCATTGTGCTATTGATGCACCTCTGTGGGAGGCAGCTTCCCCTAAACAGCCAGCCAAAGTGAAGTGGACAACCGACATGCAACGGGCATTCACTAAACTGAAGCAACAACTGATCCTCACTCCTGCTCTGGGAGTCCCAGATTACTCACAGGGCTTCTATCTTTATGTAACCAAGTCAGAAGTGTTCGCGTCTGGCATTTTAACACAGCTTCATGGGGATCTCCGTCGCCCAGTTGCGTTTTATAATGCTTAGTTACCATCTGTTATGAGCAGAATGCCGGCATGTTTGTGCACGGTGGAAGCAGCCACAATAACAGCGGATAAGGCCACCTCCATTGTGCTAGATCACCCGTGTACTGTTTTGGTCCCAGTGTCACTCTCCCTGCTGCTTAATTCAGCAACAATCCAACATTTTACTGCAACTCAGAGAACTGGTCATGAAGTTGAATTGTGATCTAGGCATACCTTTCCCTCCACCGCGCCCTAACTTTGAACCCCGCCACTCTAATTCCGCTCACCTAACATAATTCTGCAGACAACCACAACTTCTTGGACCTGGTTCAGCATTCCTGACAAAGGGATCTTGCCAGAAACGTTCATTTTCGTGCTTCTCGGAAGCTGTCTTAACTGCTGTGTTTTTCAGCACCTTTCTCATCTTGACTCTAATCTCCAACATCTGCAGTCCTCACTTTCGCCTGGTTCAGCAGGTGTCCTGACCAGTCTGAGAAAACCTGGACCAGATTCTTTTCACCAGTGGCTCTTCCTTCCGGCCATCAGACAAATACACAATAGCAGGCCAAGCCATTTGCACCCCCATCACCAGTCTCGAATCAGCTGCATTACCAGATGGGATGTCCACACAGGCGGCAGAGTTCTTTGCTCTCACCAGAGCCTGCCTCCTGGCACAGGGCAGGACAGCCAATATCTACACACACACCAGATGTGCCTTTGGAGTCGTTCAGAACTTTGGCACAATGTGGAAACAGAGGATGTTCATCAGCTTTGCAGGGAGACCACGCCAACATGCTGCACTCGTTGCCAACATCCAACAAGCAGGCTTGCTCCCCGCCGCTGTCGCATTATAAAATGTGACGTCAATAACCCTGCCACCGATCCCGTCAACCAAGCAAATGAATCAGCTGATGCAACCACACGGGAATCTGCACTACTCCTTGCCACTTATGTCCTGCTGACCCCCACGGTGGTGAAACCTCCAGATTCCTCTGACTCTCTCGATGCAGTCCCAACAGCACAGCAAACCGCCACGCCAGAAGAGAGGGCCGCATGGACCCGCATTGGTGCCATACAATCACCATTCTTACAGGTTCTTACCCACCGCTGCATCATTTAACTGAAAGCAAACCTGCACTTATTGGCCCTGGTGGTACACGTAATCGAACACACAGGCAAGATGCTGTCCGCCATTCCTGGTATGCAGCGGGAATCGCTGCAGCTGCCTTAGCTCTGCTGTCACAGTGCCTCATCTGTCGACCGAAAAATGCAGGGAAGCCGATGGCCAAACGTGACTACATTCCAGTTCCTGATGGTCCATTCACCCACCTTCTAATTGACGTTGCCCTCACGCCTCAGAAGCAGGAATAAAAATTTGACCTAGTTATTGTCGACATGTTTTCAAAATGGGTAGACTCATTCCCCATCAAAAAAAAATGACGCCAGAGCAGTGATAAAGTGTATCCTGCAGGACGTTATTACAAGAGTTTTATATCCCAGGGCGCTTAGAAACATACGGGGGATGGGGCCCATATCACCGCGAAGCTCATTACTGCTGACTGTGACACCCTCGGGATACCCAGGAGATACCACATTCTGTACAACCCCCTAGTCATCAGGAATATTGGAGAGAATGAACAGCACCCTCAAAACCACCTTCCCCCAAATCACTCGGGACACAGGACTGGCTTGGCCAGACGGCCGGCCATTGGTGCTTCACACAGTAAGTGGACAGGGAAACCGAGCGCCGGAAATTACACCATTTGAAGTGCTAATGGAACGACCCATGCCCACAGCCAACGTACCCCCAAAACTAGCAATGACACAGCGCTGCTTTTAACACAGGAAATTATCTTTGATTACGTTCAAGCCATTAGTAGAAGGATCGCTTTAAACCAAGATTTGCAACCTGCGATGTATTTGGGTGCTTCTTATCTTCCTGCTGGTGGAAACGGAATAAAGATTCGTGCACCTTCAATCTTTTACTGTGTATCAAACCTGCACACACACAACATGGGTGCTGGGGAAAAAATAAGCACTACCGCAGTTAGACGATATTGTGGGGATACAACAAAAGAAAAGCAAACAAAAATAAGCTGCCATGTCCACTCTACGATAGGAACGACCTCACCAGTTTAAACTGGGCACTGTGTAAGGAGGCAGTCCCTGCCGAAAGATTCTCTCTCCCCGAGATGGAAAGGACCACTCTAGATCTGTCTCACGACGGTGCCAGCTGTCACGCTCCAAGGGAGATCAGAATGCGACCCAGTGAAAGAGGGTTCCGCCTCCACAGAAGGACAACCAAGCAGATCAGGATACAGCTCCAGTCACCACAGAGGGAACCAGCTGCTCGCTACAACCATCGGGATAATCACTCTTGGTCTGACCTGCACATCACCACTGTTCGGTAACAGGGCACACAGAACAGAGCACTTAATCCA
This sequence comes from Chiloscyllium plagiosum, assembly GCF_037043375.1. Classification (NCBI taxonomy): domain Eukaryota; kingdom Metazoa; phylum Chordata; class Chondrichthyes; order Orectolobiformes; family Hemiscylliidae; genus Chiloscyllium; species Chiloscyllium plagiosum. The sequence continues at coordinate 9,993,697 of NW_028270189.1, read as the reverse complement.
CCGTGAGCCGTGGGTGAGCATTTTCATTGACATGACCCACATTTGTGCCCAAAGGTAAACCAGACCAGCTACTGGGTCTGTGCCCGTATCCCTGGACATTCCCACAGCGGCAGTCCCCAGGGCGCAGTCCATTTTAAGAGGAATGTGTAACATTGGTCCGAAACCCTAAAATTGCTCCTCTGTCTTACAGAGCAACGTGAGATATAACTTCACTCCGAGCTGGGTATTTGTCCACGTTAAAGACTCTCAAAACCTCCAGTATTGTCTCAGTCCCTAGATGAAACTGATCAAGAACCTCTCAGTGCATCTTCCTGCATTGTATACAGATGTCTTCCCACAAAAGGACTGTTAGCCAGCTGAATGTGTAAAGTGATTCATCCAGTTATTCTATTTACAACTATACACAACTGTACTGTCACACTGGAGGGAACACATTCACGCATTTTAACTGGAAAACGCTGTTTTCAGCCTTTGCGCCTATAAACTGTTTAGCTTTGATACCCAATGGCACATTGTTACAGTGAGAAAGTGTTTTCTATCTGAAAAAAAAAACTGTCACTTGATTATACCTCCTGCGTGGACTCCAATCCGGTCACATCTGACACGAGGGTTGCTTTTCTCTCTGCTGTTCATCACATCCAGGAGAGAACTGTGGCAGAAATGATTGCTGTCTTCATCGACCGAAGAAGTTCATGCCGATTGCTCACCTTGTATTCAGAACTACCCACAAGAGAACTTTTCAACAGGAACAGAGTTTTGTATTCTGTGCAGGGGATCATTGCACAAGCACGGTATCACTCTTCTATCAGGCCATGCACAGTCATTCTTCCTCGAACATTCACAGTATCCGACTCTAACCAGACCAAAACCAGATGGTGCTGGAAAAACTCAGCATCTAAAAAAAGAAATCCGAGTTAACATTTCGATTCCAGTGGCCATTCCTCTGAACTGACGATAGCTTGGAAAATGTTGGTCTATCTGCAGAAGAAATAGTGGGGGTTGGGGGAGGGAAATGTGTAAGCGATAGGTAGGGATAGAGTTCAAATAGAGAGAAGAACAGTTGGACAAAGGAATGGATGATGATCTGGCTGGCAAGGTGAATACCTGTTAATGAAGACTGTTAGTGGCGAACCATATCTAGAGGACTGTTACTGTAACAATGTGCCATTGGGTATCAAAGCTAAACAGAATAGGCGCAAAGGCTGAAAACAGCGTTTTCCAGTTAATATGTTATGGAAGGCCATGTGACAACAAGGCATGGCGTTTGGGATAGGGGGATAGGACAAGGGAGAGTTCAGGCTCTAAAAACATAAATTGATATGAGGCCTGGAGGGCTGCAGACTCCCCAAATAGAAACTGAGGTGGCGTGCTTCCAGCACGCGGTGAGGTTCGCTGTAACTCTTCTTGAAGACAGAACTTAGATGTTCTGCAGTGTGGTGACCTAGTCCAAACTTCGTTTCCCAAACTTCGTTTCCCACATTGCTAGCAGTGATTGCAGTAGAGTGGATTGCGTAAAGTGCAGTTCATGTGTTGCTTCACCTGGAAGGCGTGTTGGGCCATTGGAAACAGAGGAGAGAAGACGTCAATGGATAGGTGAGGAGAGACAACAAGCAAAACGAGATATTATTACAGAAATCATAAGGACAAGAAACCTAACAAAAAGGCACTTCACCTGAATGCTCGTCGCATTTGTAACATGGTTGAAGAGCTAATGGCACAAATCAACACGAATGAAAATGATTTAATAGGCATTAGAGAGATACGTCAAAAGGATGGCCACGACTGCAAATTCATATCCAGGAGTACGAGATTACTTGGAAGGTCAGACAGCAGTGTAAAGAAGATGGTGTCTCTCTGTTATACAAGGCCGACATCAGGGCAGTGTGGAGAGACGCTATAAGTTCGATGGAGATGAGTTTGAATTAATTTGCTTGGAAAGTAGAAATTCTCTGAAGAAAAAGTCACTGATAGGTGCAGTCTCTAGGGCAGTAAATAATAACATCGCATTGGTGAAGGCAATAAACAAAGAAATCAGCAATGCCTGTAAACATGGGTCGGCTATTATCATTAGGGATTTTAGTCTACATGTAGCTTGGTCGAAGCAGCTCAGTCACAGTACCTTTGAGGAGGAGTTCTTTGAGTGTACCCGTGATAGTTTCCTTGAACAGTATGCATTGGAACCGACGAGAGATTAAGCAATCCTCGATCTGGTCCTGTGTAATGGAACAGAAATAATTAATCATCGCATAGTTAGGGATCCTCTTGGAACGAGTGACCACAGTATGGCAGAACTTAGAATTCAGATGGGGAGTGTGAAGATAAAATCCAATACCAGGGTCCTGTGCATGTGCAGGTGCACAACAATAGAACGAGAAAGCACCTGGCTAAAGTAGACTGGCCTGGCCGTGATGGAATGCATCTCAGGGTATTAAAGGAGATGGCAGGAGGAAAAGCAAGTGCACTAGTGGCAATTTTCAAATTCACTAAGCTGCCTGGCAGTCCCAGCAGGTTGGAAAACAGCTAGTGTGACACCACTGTTTAAAAATGCTGATGGATAAAACATGGGAATTTTTGATCAGTTAGCTTAAGTTCTGCAGTGGGGAAGATGCTTGCGTGTATTATCAAGGAAGAAATAGCAGGGCATCGCGATAGAAATTGGTCAGATATAACGTAGGTTCATGAAGGTTCAAACAGAGATGTTATGTTGCAGCTGTACAAGATGCTGGTGACGCTATCCTTGGTGTACTGTGTGCACTTTTGGTCCTCTTACTTGAGAACGAACATACTGGCACTGGTGGAGGAAGGGGTGCACAGGAGTTTCACTGGGTTCATTCTGGAGTTGAGGGGGTTAGCCTATAAAGAGAGACTGCATACATTAGGATTATTTTCTTTGGAATTTAGAAAAATGAAGGGCAATCTTACTGAAACATAAAACATTGAACAGAATAGATTAGAGAGAATTATAAAGGATGCTTCCACTTGTGGGTGAAATTCGGACAGGAGGGCATAGCCACAGGATTAGAGGGAGCAGATTTAGGGCTGAGTTCAGAAGGACCTTCTTCTCCCAGACGGATGTTCATATATGGAATACCTTGCCCAGCGAAGAAGTTGACGCTCGTGCAACAAAAATTTTTAAGAGCGATACTTCTTTTGAACAATAAATGAATAAGGGATGCAGTGAGAGGGCGCGTAAGTGTATTTGAGTCTTTAAAAAGATCGGCAATGATGTCATTGAACAGCGGAATTGGCTTGAAGGGCCGGACAGCCTATTCCTGCTCGGGTTTTTATGCTCTATGCATTTATGTGTCACAAAATCAGTGATGCAGAGGGAAGACTCCATGGGGCCAGTTGGTTCAGATGTTGGGAGTGAAGGCAGAGTGCAACAGAGTTTCCTGCAGGGAATGGTCCCTGTGGATGGTGGACAGGGACTGCAGAGGGATATATATCTGATGATGGTATCTCGCTCCAGGAGTTCTAATTTTTTTTAAAAACTCGATGATCACTTGAATCACCACTGCGAATACATTAGCCAACTTTTATAGGTGCGCAATTGAGATTATTATGTCTGGATGTATCAGTACCTGGTATGGCACCTGTACCATTCAAGATCGGAGATGTCTACAGCGAGTGGTGAACTCGGACTGGACAACCACAAAGGCCAACCTAGTATATGTTTACATATTATTTATACATCTATGCTACTTAACACTGAGATCTGTTTGTATTGATCGCAAGATAAAGCTTTTCACTGTGCCTCAGTGCACGCGACAATAAATTCAATTCAATTCAATTCAATTGTGGAATGTCGACGCGATCGATGTTTGGAGCAGCTTGTGGTGGATCCAAGTAGGGAACAGGCAACACTTGATTTAGAGTTGTGCAATGAGGCAGACGTGACAAGGGAGGTGAAGATGAAGGAACCCTTAGGAAGCGGTGGTGATAACATGATTGAATTTACTCTGCAATTTGAGAGGGAGAATATACAATCAGAGGTAACGGTACTAAAGTTGAATAAAGGCAATTGCAGAGGCATGAGGTAGAAGTTGGATGAAATTGGTGAGAAAGGAGACTAGCAAGAAAGCAGGAAAGTGGAAATGCAATGGCAGGACAGTCTGAGCGTAATTTAGCAGACACATCAGAGACACATCCTGTGGAAATTGAGGTATGGTGCAGGGTGGTTGAGGCAACCAATACTGACTCAGGAAGTCTTCGATAGCACAAACGCAAAAGAGAAAACATATAATTAGCGAAGGGCAGTGGGTAATCAGAGGATTGGGAATCTCACAAAGACGCACAAAGGGCAATAACAAAACTAATGAGGAGGGAGAAGATTAAATGTAAGCTAACTACTAATATAAATGAAGACTACAGTTGTTTCTTTATTCATATAAACGCAAAAGAGAGGTAGAAGTGGACAATAGGCCACTGGAAAATGACACTTGACAGACAGTAGTGCGGAACAAGGAAATATTTGAGGAACTGAAAAATTACATTGTGCCGGTCTTCACAGTGGAAGACATGAGTTATACCCAAACATACAAGAGAATGGGGGAACAGATGTGAGTCTAGTGGCAATCATTGAGAAAGTGCAAGAAACACTGAATGGTTTCTTGCACTTTCTCAATGATTGCCACTAGAATTTAATGTCTAGATTTGTTTCAGACTTGTGCCATCTGTCAAACTGCCAAGTTCTGACTGGAGGTCATTGAGTCAAACAATTAACTCTGTTTCTATCTCTCCAAATAGCAGAGGCCACAGACAGTAAGATATCGTCGCATGGTTAGGTCTTTCAGCCCCTGTACCTTGCTCTGCCAATCGATCATGTGGTTCTCAAACCCATTCTCCAGTATTCTCACTGTAACACGTGATCCATCTCTTTCACAGCGACGATCTGAATCCGGCTCCATCCACAATACGTACAACTGTTACACCACTTCTGTGTTTGACCGAGCTCCATTTCAGTACCGCATTGACATTCCGATCCCTCTTCAGCAAAACCACCCCTGCTGGGGGACAACTCGATCGAGGCTGTGGCCCCACTGTGTTTGTATGAAGTCGTGATTATCATGTTCAGCTCTCACGGAATGGATCGCTGCTTCAAATAGCCGTTGAGAAAAAAACGAGTGTTAACGTGGCTGAGCTTATTGCTTTCAGTTCTTGTCAGCAAACCTTGCTCACGATGTTCCCGAACATGTCGACTGTTGGCGCGAGAGGGAATGCAAATTCAATAAATTGCTGTGAACGATTTTGTCAGATTTCCCATTTTCTTCATCCTGCATATGCAAGCATGTTTCCAAAACCTGTATTCATTATTTTAAGAGTGAAGTCGGCAATGCCGCTTTTTTCTGCAGAGGAGATTTATCAGTTTGCCTTCTATGCAAAAGCGGCCCGTGTCAGATTCAGGCAGAAACATTGGTATCCCCTTGTTACTTACGACAGATTTAAGGTCTGTCGTGCCTCGGGCTTTCTTGTAGTTCCCATCAGCAAACGTTGTTTTTGAAATTTTGCCCCTCGAAACTGCTGCCGTGTTGAAACGGAATACAGTTCCAATTAATTGCTCTGTGTATACATGTCTGCCGCACCGTTGGCCATCCTATTCCAGACATATCAACATCCTTGTAAATATTTCCTCAGCAATTTCAAGTGATTTTCTTTGTTTTTCATTAATGTCAATAACCCTGGACAACATGATCTACTTTGAACTTGCTCGCCCATATCTTCTGTAGTGCTGAAAGTAATAGAATTTCGATTAAGTGCTCGAAGCTTCTCTCCACCCTGGTCCTCAACATCCGCCAATGTGTACAGTACTGATGACCATCCTGTTTGAGACTGCAGTGACCGTGCACCTATCCTTTCTGTAAAAGTAGTACCGCATTTGCATTCTGTGTGAAGGCGGACCTATTCAGTGTCAAGGAGATCCCTCATTTACTGGTATCACAGTGAACATCGAATTGCTTCTCTACGCTCTCTGCGAAATATATCACAAAGTCGCCTCTGACAGGCCTCATTGAATGCTGTATGTCGTTTCTATACCGGAATAAGAATCAAAAATCCTCAAACATGTTTTGGAACAGTTCAGATATTCAAGTGTCTAAGCACTTTGAGAATGTCCGGCTCATTCAGTGAACAACCTGAATGAATGGATTTGTAAAATCAGATGAACCTCTGGACTCTTGACCTCATATACTCACTGATACTAATTTGTGCTCAGAAATCTCAGCCATGTTGGAAATGAAACTGAGGAAAAGACAGACAGGCTGCCGAATGACATTGCATCCATCATCATTCCTTTATATCACAGTACAGCTGTAAAATATAAGCGAGGGGAGGGGCGATAGGCAAGCTAGGTACATCCAGCTCTCGTGAACACTTTCTCTAACAGCTTATTCCATGCACGCATCTCCATCTGTGTGAAAAAGTTCCTTATGTCCCTTTTAAATCTTTCCCATATCATCGTGCACATATGCCCTGAAGTCTTGGGCTCCCCCAAGTCCGAGAAAAGACCTTTTCTATTTATCCTACACATCCCACATGACTTCAAAAACTTTCACAAGGTCACCTCTCAGCATCCCATTTTTCGAGGAAATTGCCTAAATCTATTCAGCCCCTACCTCCAGCTCACATCCTCCAGTCGGTGCGCCATCCTTGTAAAGCTTACATGTGAAATTTCAATATTCACAACATCCGATAGTTTGCAGGGTCAACAGAAATGCACGCAGTATTCGAAAACTGGCCGCGTCAATGTATTGTACAGCCGCAATGACCGCCGAACTTCGAAGCACAATGGACTGAACAATGGAGGCAAGCATAATGATCACCTTCTCACTGTCCTAGGTACCTGCAACTCCATTTCTAATGTGCTATGAATCTGCACTTGTACGAAGATTTCTTTATACTACATTGCACCAATTCTCCCACTTAGTACTACACGCCTCCAACTCCCCCATTTAGCACTGCACTGCCCCAATTCTACCAATGTTCTACACTGTTACAGTTCCCCGATTAGTACTGCACTGTCCCAATTCTCCCATTTAGAGCTTCACCGTCCCAGCTCTCCCTTTCAGATCTATACTCCCCCAAATCTCGCATTTAGTGCAACACTATCCCGTATCTCCAATTTAGTGTGACGCATCTCCAAATCTCCCTTTAAGATGTACATCGCCACAAATCTCCCGTTTACTGCTACTCTGCCCCAAAACTCCCATTTAGTGCCACACTGCCTCAAATATCCCAGTTTTTTTCCACACTGCCCCGATTGTCCCATTTAGTTCTACTCTGCCCTCAGTCTCCCATTTAATGCTACACTGCGCCAACTCTACCAATTTGTGAAACACTGTCCAATTCACCCCTTTCGAGCGATACTGCCCAAATTCTCCCATTTAGTTCTGCATGGCGCACTATTCGAGTTTGATGAACCACTGCTCATTTGACATTGACATACCTCATTTGATGGTAAGTCACTGCCTCAGGCTGATAATCTGACAGTGGGCCATTGCTTCAGGACTAACATTGCAGTGTTCGGTCAGGAGTGCGCTAATCATCGAGCTGCAATACCCACAGTGCTGATTCTCTCAATGTGAGGGCCTACTTTAATTATGTAATGCCAGACAAGATCTCCAGGCATGGGGCACTTCCTAGGTTCTGGCTATCTGCTAGGAGGGTGTTAGTCAGTCGGTTCTGGTCTTCAGACAGAGCTTCTGTACTACCGCTCTCCTCATCCTCCAGTCGTGTGGCAGCCCTCGGTTCTGGTCTCATTGCAATGAGGCACTGGGGGAATGCATTAGGAACAAAGGATGAATATTCAGCCAGTGGCTATTTGGAATGTACTCACGGGGAGCAGTACTCACGGGGAGTATTCAGCAAATTTCGGAGGGTTGGTACGGAAGAGTGCTTCCGTTTTGCAGGGTCAGAAGTGAGGAAGTGTCTTATTGTCTGAGGTTCACTCCTGAGCCAGCGGGTTGTCACAAGGTCAGTGCTGTGGGATTATCTGAGAAGTGAGAGTGCCCTAGCCTCATTCTCCCACTTAGGGGTGCGCTCCTCTAATTCTCTCATCCATTTAATGATACACTGTACAATTTCTCCCAGTTACTGCGATACTTAACCAATTACCACATCATCTGATGCACTGTTATTACTGAGATAAACACTTACCCGATTCCTCCATTTCATCATTCTTTGCAATGACTCTGTAATTCATTGCTGCTCTGTTGGATTCTTAAATGTAGGCATGGATAAGGTGGAACGAATGGTCTGTTTCTGTGCAACACATTTCTATGATTCTATTGAGGGTTTCACTGCTCTGAAACAACTCTCCCATTTATCAATCCTACACAAATCCTGAAGCTGCATCAACTATCCCATTGTGTATTAACACGCCCCAGTTCTCCCATTTACAATTCAGTAGCAACAGCCTGAATTCTCCAATTATTGACCTCCTGTATCAGTTCATTCCATTTAATTGTTCTTTTCCACATCGGGGTGCCCTGCTCATTTTTGTTTTCATATCGTGGTGCACTAATCCAAATCTCTAACTTTCTGATGCTTCCAACATTTCCTGTTATCACTGATTCCCTGCACCGATTCTCCCATGAAGATATGAACTGCTCCAATTCTATAACATGTTGCTACTTCCAATAATTTTCTAATCTCCCAATAAATGATGCAAACCCATTCGCCCATTCCTGGTAACTCCATGCAGTTTTCCTATTCCCTCATACCCGAATACTAATTCTCCCACTTCCTCATAGGACAATAATAATTCTTCCGATTCCATATACCCTTACACGAATTCTCTCATTTTTTGATGCCCTAGACCAAATTTCCCATTTTGGGGTTCCCTAATTTAGTTATCACAACACGAATTCTCTAATTTAGATGCACGCTACACCAATTCTTCTATGACTTATGTCTCTACAATCATTCCCCCATATAGTGGTCCACTGCTGGATTTCTCCAATTTTGGTGTTTTCTGCAGCAAATCTGCAAACCTGCACAAATGCTCCTTCTCGTCATGAACGAAACAAACTTGCACATTTGGTGTTGTCTTTCCCCAGCTCTCCCATTTGGTTGTTTCCTGGTATATATCTTCCACATAATGGTACCCTGCCAAAATTATTTTCATATAGTGGTGCCCTGTATCGAATCTCCACTTTCCGGCTCTTTCCAACATTCTCCTACATACTGATTCTCTGCCCGAGTTCTCTCGTTTACATATGGTCTGTTGTAGTTCTCTATGTTATTTGCACCCCACACTAATTCTCTCTCCGTAAACCAATTCTCATATTCACTAATGCCCCAACCCAATTCTCCTAGTGAGGGGTGCACTGCTCAAACACGGTGTGTCATAATACATCAGAACAGATCGATTAAAATTAAACCTGGACGGTCAGTTGTTCCCTTTATTGAATCTCCATCATTACTCCTTTGTAACATTTGTCCTATGCCCAGATTCACAGACCGTGTTCTCCAATTTCCTCTAATTCTCGAAGATAAAGTCCCAATTCTTTCATTTTATGTTGCCCTGTGCCAGTTCTCCAGTTCAGGGTACTGCAATACTAATTCTCCCATTTACTGACTTCTGTAAGAGGTTCTCCAATCAGTGACTCCCAGTACCAATTCTCAGATTTACTAGTGCACAAGCTCAATCTCCAATTCAGTGTTGTCCTGCCCCAATTCTCCCACTCAGATTTGTACTTCCCTTGTTTTCCCATTTGGAGCGACACTGGCCCAACTCTCCCATTTTCTGCTACACTGCCCCAGTTCTCCCGTTTAGTGCTACACTGCCTTTTTGACATTGTCAAATGTCGTCTGACGGTGTGGCACTGCCTCAGGTTACACTGTGACGATGAGACACGGTCTCAGTCTGACTCTCTGACAAAGAGGCACTGCCTCTGGCTGACACATTCACGGTGAGGCACTGCCTTAAGCTGACTCTCTGACGGTGAGGCAGTGCCTCAGAATGAGGTTCTGGTGGTGAGTCATTGCCTCAGGACTGAAATTGCCGTCCTTCTTCAGGAGAATCCTTATCCTCGAGCTGCAATACCCACAGTGCTGAACTCTCATCGTGAGGATCTCCATTAATTCTCTAGCGGCAAGCATATAACCAGGAATGGGGCACTTCTTTGGTTTTAGCCATCTGGCAGGAGTGTGCTTAACATTCGTTGCTGGCCATCTAATAAGGTTTTGTAAGACCTTCGTTCTCACCCTGCTGTAGTGTGGCAGCCCTCCGTTTTTGCCTCACTGCACTGAGGCACTAGGGGACTGCATTAGGAACACAGCGGTAATATTCAGCCTGTGACACTTTGTACTGAAGGTTGGGGGGACCAGTGCTGTGGTATTCCAACACTGTTGGAGTGTTGGTACGGGGAAGGGCTCCCTTTTTGGGAGGGTCAGAGTTGGGGAAATGTCTTATTGCCTGAGATTCAGTCCTGAGAGTTTGACTTTTCATGGAGACATTGATGTTGCATTGTCTGAGAACTGACGGAGTGCGCTCGCTGCATTCTCGCATTTCGAATGCCCTCTTCTAATTCTCCCATCCGGTATTTTCCATCCTAGTTTACTGCTAAACTTCACCAAATCTCCCATTTTCTGCTACACTACACCAATCCCCTCATTATCTGATGTCCTGTTCCAAATTCTCTCAGTGAGATAAACCCTTGCACAATTCTTCCATTTAGTAATCCCTTGCAGTGATTCTCCGGTTGCTTGGTGCGCTGTTAAATTCTTAAATTTTAAGCATTGACAAGTTTGATTTGTAATTTGGGGCACGTCTCTATGATTCTATTTCGTGTTTCACTGCTCTGCACCAATTCTCCCAATTATCAATCGTGCATAAATCATGGAACTGCACCAACTCTCCTATTAAAGATCGTCCTGATCCAGTTCTTCCATTTAGCATTTAATAGCACCTGCCTGAATTCCCTAACTATTGTTATCGTGCATCAACTCATTCTATTTAGTTGTATCCTGATACAACTCTTCCATATGCCCTTCTCATTTATTTTTCATTTCGTGGTGCATTGATCCGATTGTCTATTTTACTGATGCTTGCAGGGTTTCTATTTTTCACTGATTCCCTGTCCCGATTTTGCATTTTGATGTGCTCTGTTCCATTTCTCTCATGTATTGGCACTCCCACCAATTTTCTAATCTCACTATTTACTGATGCCCACCAATTCATCCATTTATGCATATCCCTACACTCATCATCCCACTTCCTCACACCCCGACGCTATGTCTCTCATGTCCTCAAACCGCCAATAATAATTCTCCCATTTTCTCATATCCCGATACAAATAATCTAATTTCCTGTTGCCCTCGTCCAGATATCCCACTTAAGGGTGCCCTACGCTCATGTTTGCATTTAAATGTGCCTTTCACGAATTTTCTGCTTTAGTTCCACTCTGCACCATTTCTTCCATTAACTATTTCTCTGCAATGACTTTCCCATGTGGTGGTCCACTGCCAGAGTTCTCCAATTTTGTTTTTTTTTTCTGCATAAAATCTCCAAATTGGCAAACTTGAACAAATCCTGATTTTAATAATGAACTGCACAAACTCTCCTATTGAGTATTATCTTGTCCGAAGTCTCCCATTTGGTTACTTCCTTATATACATCTTCCACATAATCGTGCCATGCTCAAATTCTATTCATTTAGTGTTGCCAGAATCGAATCTCCACTTTCCTGCTCTTTATAACATATCTCTGACCTACTCATTCCCTGCCCGTGTTCTCCCATTACACATGCTCTGTTCCCATACTCTATGCTGTGAGTACCCCACACCAATTCTCCCATTCAAAGTTACCCGAAACAATTATCGTATGCATTGATAATCAAACGAAATTCTCCTAGCGAGGGGTGCCGTACTGTGACTCGCTGAGTTAGTGGTGCCATACTCCAATTCGCTGTAAGCCTTCCACTGCACAGTTTTTTCCATTCTCGTGGTTCGTACAACAATTTTCCCAAATACAGCTTCACTTCCGTGCACCATTGTCCCATTTTCGAATCCTGCAGAAATCTTCTTTCAGTCAGCAACTGCACTCCAGCTGCATTGAGTATGATTCAGCACCATTTCTCCCACTTCCTGCAAAAATTCTCTAATATTGTCTAGCTATCACCATTGTTAACAGCTAACCCGAGAATGCAACTTAAAAAAAGGGTTTTGTGATTTACACATGAAAGAATTGAAATTATCACTGTATTTCAACAGATGAAATGCTTAACAGACAATCAATTCTTCAATATATAATTTCAGTTACATCACACTGCAAATTATTGCTTTAAATTCTGTGTTACGATCGAGCCCTCCACAATCACCTGATGAAGGAGCGTCGCTCCGAAAACTAGTGTACTTCCAAGTAAACGTGTTGGACTATAACCTGGTGTTGTGTGATTTTAAACTTATTAAAATTGAATCCAGACGGTCCGTTTTTTCCTTTAGTTAATCTCCATCATAACCCTTAGCATTTATCCGATTTCCTGATTCGGTGCCTCTGTTCATCAATTTGCTGCAAGTCTTGAAGATATTACTGTCTTGCACCAATTCGGTCATTTACTGATGCCCTGCACTAATTCTCCAGTTCAGTGTTGTACAATACCATTTCTCCCATTTCCTGATATCTGGAAGAGGTTGTCCACTCAATATTGCCCTGTACAATTTTCACATTTACTGGTGCCCCAGTCCAATTCTCTTATTCAACATTCTCTGTCCCATTTCTCCCTTTTGGTTTTGTGCTCGCCGTGTTTTCCCATTTCGAGTGACAGTTCCCCAATTCTCCCGTTCAGAGCTACACTGCCCACATTCTCCCATTTAGTGCTGCACTGCCCAAGTCTCCCATTCAGTGCTACACTGCACCAATGTTCCTGTTTAATGCTACACTGCCCCTTTGACATTGAGGCACTTCATCTGACGTTGAGGCCCTCTCAGACCCACCCTCTGACAAAGAGGCACTGCCTCATGCTGACCATCTCACCGTGTGGCACTGTCTTACGCTGACCCTCTGGCGGTGCGGCGTTGTCTCAGGCCGATCTTTGATCGTGAGGCACTGCCACAGGCTGACATTCTGATGATGAGGCATTCTCCCAGGCTGCAACTCTAACGGCGAGACACCGCCTCAGGAGTGAAATTGCAGTCCTCCTTCAGGAGTGCCCTCATTATCGATCTGCAATAACTGCAGTGCTGATCCTCTCATTTTGACTGTCTCCTTTCACAGTAAAGTGTCAGACAGAATCTCCAGGAATAGTGCACTTCCTCAGTTCTGGCCATCTGAAAGTGCGGGCTTACTCACACGATACTGGCCGTTTGACGGCGCTTTTGTACTGCCTCTGATCTCACACTCCAATAGTATGAAATCCCTAGTTTCTGGTCTTGTTGCACTTTGCAACTGCGGAACTGAACTATTAACAAAGAGTTAAGACACAGCCAGTGGCTCTTTTCACTGCAGTTCGGGGGGAGCAGTACTGAAGTATTCTGAGATGCTTGGAGGTTTGGAGCGGGGTAATGCTTCGTTTTAGGAGGGTCAGTGATGAGACGTGCCTTATTGTCTGCGATTGAGTCCTGAGCGAGTGACTTGTCAAACATTCAGAGCTGTGTTAAAAATCGCGACGCTCCGAAAGCTACTGTGCTTCCAATTAAACCTATTGGACTATAACCTGGTGTTGTGTGATTTTTAACTTTGTTCACCCCAGTCCAACAGTGGCATCTCCAAATCATTCAGAGCTGTGATATTGTCTGAGAACCGGTGGAGTGCCCTCGTTGCATTCTCCCATTTATGGGTTCCCTCCTTTAATCCTCCAATACAGTATGTCCTGCTCCATTTACTGCTGCACTGCACCAAATCTCCGATTTACTCCTGCCCTGAACCAAATCTCCCATTCGCTGCTGTACCTAACCGTTTTCCCCATTATCTGACCCCCAGTTCCAAATGTTCTTACTGAGATAAACGCTTGGCTATGGTTCCATTTCGTCATTCCTTGCAATTATTGTCCCATTCATTGGTGCACTGTTAAATTCATAAATATTAGGGATGCACAAGTTGGACAGAGTGACTGTTTCTCTGCAACGATTCCCCATCATTATATTCAGTGTTTCACTACGCTGCACACGTTCTCCCATTTATCAATCCTGCACAAATTTTGGAAAAAGCATCAATTCTTCCATTTAATATTATCCAGCCCCAGTTCTCCCACTTCGAATTTAACAGCACCTGCGTGAATTCTACAAATTTTGATGCCCTGTATCAATTCATTCCCTTCAGTTATTCCCTGTACACCTCTTGCACGTATGGGTGCCCTGCTCAGTTTTTATTTTCATTTCGTGATGCTCTGACCCGAATACCTATTTTGCTGTTGCTTCCAACATTTCTCCTTTACACTGATTCCCTGCCCCGATTCACCTATTTAGACGTGGTCTGCTCTAATTCTCTGATATTTTGGCACTCCCACCAATTTTGTCATCTCGCACTTACGGATTATCCCATTTACCATACCCCTATACTTATTCTCCCATTTCTTCATACTCCGACACTAAATTCACCTGCTATTTCTTATAATGATACTAATTCTGCCATTTCATCATATCCCAGTAAGATTCTCTCATTTTCCGATGCCCAAGTTCAAATCTCGCATTTAAGAGAGCCCTAATCTAATTCTACGTTTTCATGGTGACTTGCATCAAATATCTAATTTAGGTCCACTCCGCACCACTTCTTCCATTAACTATGTAGCTGCAATGATTCTCCCATGTCGTGGTCCACTACTGTAATTCTCCAATTTTGGCGTTTACTGCATCAAATTCTCAAATTGCCAATCCTGCACTAATGCACCCTTTCGTCATGATCTGAAGAAACTCTCCCACTGAGTATTGCCTTGCCCCAACTCTCCTGCTTTGCTGTTTCCTGACATACATCTTCCACATAATGGTTTACTGCTCAAAGGTTTTTCATTATTGTCGCCCTGCATCGAATGGCCACTTTCCTGCACTTTACAACATTTCTCCGACTTACTGATTCCTGCCCGTGTTCTCCCATTTAAATATGCTCTGTTCCAAGTCTGCATGCTTTAAGCACCCCACACCAACTCTCGAATTCATTATTGCCCTGAAACAATTCTCATGTCCATTGATACCCAAACCAACTTCTCCCAGTGTGGGGAACGCAACTCTGTCTCTCTGAGATAGTGCTGCCCTACCCCAATTCGCTGTTAAAGTTCCACTGTCCAATTTTTCCATTTTGTGGTTCGTGCAACAATTGTCCCAAATACAGCTTCACTTCCGTGCACCATTCTACCATTTTCGAATCCTGCGCGAATCTTCTTTTCGTCAGCTTCTGCACCTCCACCACATTTAATATTATTCAGCACCAGTTCTCCCACGTCTTCGACCAATTCTCTACTTTCGTGACATCAGCACCAACTCTCCTATTGATGCCCTGCGTCAATTGTCCCATTGCGTTGTTTCCTGATACACTTCCTCCACGTATTGATTCCCTGCTCCAAAGGTTTTTTTTTCATTCTTGGAGGGCGGACTCGATACTCGACTTTACTGCTGCTTGCAAAATTTTTCTTCTCATGATTCCCTGCCCCTATTCTTCCAATTAGAGGTGTTCTGCTCAAATTCTTTAATGAATAGACAATTTGTACTAATTTTCCAATGTAATGGCACTGTGCAACAATTCTCCCAATTAGTGATACCCAACAATTCTCCCACTGCCTGACACCCTGACACCCTGACGCCTGTCATGGAAATTTAATCGACTCGAATCAACTGCTCGCAAGAGCAAAGGAAAGGCTTTATTTTTCAACCACTGCATGCAGGGCGGCCAATATACTTGGCAAAAGTGTCTTATGTAATGGCTGTGAACAAAATTCACATATTCTTTTTAAACTATTCTTATCACATGCTGAAGGACAAGTGTTGGGAAACATACGAGCTCATATTTTCTCATTCCCATGCCTTGGACATAATTGTCTTTATGTTTTCCGAAGCTTTTTTATGAACTCGGCTGCTCGCAAGGCCAGGTGAAATGTTTGCAAAGTTCCACAAAGACAAGCTGACTCCTCGACGCAGAATTCAGCAAAGTATTTGCATATTTCAGCAAAGTATTAAATTTTGCAAAACATTCTCTGACAGATTTCACAGTAAACGTTAATTTTGTCAATTTTCCATTACATTTTCCAAATTCTTGTCATTTTACAAGGACAACAACCAAAAAAAAGCCAGATAGCTATACATCAAAAATAATTTATGAACACCAGGCATTTCCTCATACACCACCTAACTCTAACAAAGCTTTGTGGTGGTGTTTCCACTTCCCTGGTTTGTCCGATACACAGCCCATCTTCACATGTCACATTCGTCAACGTCGCTGTCGGGTGGGGACAAGCAATCGGATCTTCCTTCTTTGGGGCCACGGATAGTTTAACATTTCGTATCCTACTGCATTCATGAGCAAGTATGTAGGCAGGTACACAACTAGGGTCTTATTCAAAGCAGTATGAGTAAGACCAGTCAGACAACTAGTAGAACGATAGAGGCCAATACCCCCATCCTCCATCAGGGACGTGAGCCATCGGGATCAGGATTCATCTGCTCTGGAGGCCGGCATTTAGCTGCCTTCATATCATTCATTAAACCAGTAATATTTTGGGAGTCATCAGGAATATTAATACAGCATGAGGTACCTAACGTTTTGCAGACGCCCCCTCTCTCGGCCGTCAGGATGTCTAGTACTAATCGATTTTGTGTCACTGCTTCCTAACCGCCATTAACTCAGTGTTAATGAGTGCTAGGCCTTCCTCCGTCTCATTTGCGAATACACCATATGCGAGGATGTTCTGCGAGTGTGTACCCATTCCAATGCAGGAGGATGTCCCTTCGAGTTCGGCAATTGCTACCTTTTAGGGCGAATGCTGTTGTGTTGGTGGACAGTATCGCGGTGTAGCAGCACCCCTTTCTCCCCGGGGGAGTGGTGGGATCCTTTCTCGCCACCTGCCCATATTATACCTGCCATCCTGATTAGATTAGATTACTTACAGTGTGGAAACAGGCTTTTCGGCCCAACGAGTCCACACACACCAGCCGAAGCGCAACCCACCCATACATTTACCTAACACCTAACACTACGGGCAATTTAGCATGGCCCATTCACCCGGCCTGCACATCTTGGTGACTGTGGGAGGAAATTCACGCAGACACAGGGAGAATGTGCAAACTGCACACTGTCAGTCGCCTGAAGCGGGAATTAAACCGGGTTCTCCGGCGCTGTTAGTCAGCAATGCTAACCACTGTGCCACCGTGCCGCTCATGGTCTGACCATTGATAAAGGAACAAGCAATATTTATGGTCGTATCATTTGCGCATGTTGCTGTACAAGAGTCATTGTTCAAGTACACTGGGAGATACCCAAAATTAGTCTCCCCCGATTGGTGCAAATACACGTTTCTCCCCTGGAATCCACTATCTGGAATGCTGTGGTCTGTAGCGTGTCAGGCTTGGGGCTGTAGTTAGCCTGGAGTTCGGGTGGTGACACGAGATTTGCCCAAATTGCCCCCCACTATCAGGGTCAGGCTAGTCGCCTCCCGTGGAAGCAGACAGCTGGCATTTCTCGCCAGGCTCTCAGTAATTTGCTGGGCAGACTACCTTTGGGCTGTGTGCAAACATATCCAACAAGTGTAGCCAACGTCTAATCTCTCGTTTTGTCTTATGACCAAAGCACATGCTCTGTTCCCTTCACATCTAGCAATGGCCCTTCGCAGCTCCCAACCTACTGGCGTCGCATTTACGCCATTTAGCTCCAGCAGGCAAATTCCCCTCCTGCTTTAAATTTGCCCTCTAGCGACGGCCGTCTCCCTTCGGGTTCGGGTGTGTCATTAATGACCTTTGCCCGGCTTGGGGTTAGGTCCATGGTCTAGTTTGATTGATTGCCATGCTCCAGTGCTCCTATCGTCTGTAGTACATTCTGCACTGCATCTCGGAGGGCGGAGGTGGGGCGACTGCACCACTATATTCACCTGTCTACAGTAGTCAGAGAAGGATCTATCTATTCCACACCACGAGACTCCCTCATTGGTCTTCTGAGTCTTACTTTGATCATAGAATATCTATTTCCCATGTCAGGTGCTCCTTTTGCCGTGGTGGCTACTACTAAGTGCCAGTCACCGGCGCGGCATGGATCCCTGCATAAATCTTAATGATCGAATTTATAGTCGTCCTTGTTACTGAACGGCTATGGGTCGCATGTAAAGATCCACTTCGTCGTTTCAGTTAAGATTACCGTCAGCTGCTGCATCCCAGACGCCCCTGCCCTTATGAATATTCCTACCAGGGCGCTTGCCAACAGTGTGAACTGGGCAGCCCCACATTTGCTTAAGTCTTCTAATAAATACTTGCTATAAATTGGTTTTGGTGTTGTGTGATGTCTCCTCAGTCCCAGCTGCAAGTTTGTAATGGCTGGCGTGTATCCACGTGGCTATTCCGGCGATCTTAACAGCTATCTGTGCTGTAAGGCGTACTTGAAACGGTCCCAGCCACCTCTTCGCCTTCCTGTTTTCCCTCCTGAAGTCTTTTGCCACTATTCAGGCTCCAGGTTATAGATCGTACATCTTCCCTTCTGCTGATTGGGGAGGTGCTGTCTTCACTTGATTCTGTATTTGGGACAGAAGTGTAGAGAGTTTCATGCAGTAACACAACATCTCATCCTCACAGTGGCCTGTTTTCTGGCTTCCCTTACGTCTCGGGACAATTCCTGTGTTTGGCGGCCTACCAAACAAAATCTCAAACGTGCTAAGATTAGCTCTCCCTCTCCTCCTAGATCTCATACACATTAGCACAATTGGAAGTGCCTTTGTCCATGTCATCCCTAGTTCCTCACAGCATTTTGTCAATTTATATTTTAAGGTAGAAGTTTCTCTTTCCGCTGCCCTACCGCTCGTTTGGTGGTAGGCACAGTGTTATCTCATGTTTATTCCCGAATACTCACTAATCGACTGTAGGGCATGATGGACAAATGGTGTCCTACTGTCACTACTAAGCCTAGAGTGTACGTTTGCTCGCTGAGCTGTAGGTTTGATATCCAGACGTTTCATTACCTGGCATATGGAAAATAGTATGCTAGTGTAGGTTAGGTGGGCTTGGATCGGCGCAACATCGAGGGCCAAAGGGCCTGTGCTGCGCTGTATTTTTCTATGTTCTTTGTTCTAGGTAACATCATCAATGACGAACTCCAAGTGAAGAGAAGCTGTTGTCTCCTGCTTTCTAGTTATATGTTTGTTCAGGATGGGGTTTCGGGGTTTGTGGTGATGCCATTTCCTGTTCGTTTTCTGAGGGGTTGATAGATGCGATCGAGATATATGTCTTTTTTATGGCGTTGTGGTTGGAGTGCTAGGTCTCAAAGAATGCTCTGGCATGTCTTTGCTTAGCCTGTCCCAGGATAGATGTGTTGTCCCAGACGAAATGGTGTTTTTCTTTCATCCGTGTGAAGGGCTACGAGGGAGAGAGGGTCGTGTCTTTTTGTGGCTCGCTGGTGTTCTGTATCCTGGTGGCTAACTTTCTTCCTGTTTGTCTTATGTAGTGTTTGTGGTAGTCCTTGCATGGAATTTGTATATGACATTGGTTTTGTCCATGGGTTGTACTGGGTCTTTTAAATTTGTTAGTTTTGTTTGAGAGTGTTGGTGGGATTCCGAGGGGTCTTAGAGTCTGGCTACCACTTCTGAGACTTCATTGATGTATGGAAAGATCGATAGAGTTTCTGGCTGTGTTCGGTCTACTTGTCGTGGTTTGTTCCTGAGGAATCTGTGGACTGCATTTTTTAAGTATCCGTTCTTCTTGAATACATTGTATAGGTGGTTCTCCTCTGTTTTCTGAAGTTCGTCTGTGCTGAAATGTGTGATGGTTCATTGGAATAGTGTTCTGATACAGCTTCCTTTTTGCGTGTTGGGATGGTTGCTGGTGTAGTTAAGTATTTGGTAAGTGTTTGTCGGTTTGCTGTATATGCA
Organism: Chiloscyllium plagiosum; assembly: GCF_037043375.1. NCBI lineage: Eukaryota > Metazoa > Chordata > Chondrichthyes > Orectolobiformes > Hemiscylliidae > Chiloscyllium > Chiloscyllium plagiosum. Next base: position 9,973,706 of record NW_028270189.1, on the reverse strand, counting down.
GACACACCAGAGAATTCCGAAAGGCCTCGCACTCCAAACACAATGCCATAAACAAACACATTGATCTATTTACCATCTGTCAACCCCTCAGAAAACGAATAGGAAATGACATCACCACGAACCCCAGGAACCCCATCCAGGACAATCATATAAATAGAAAGCAGGAGACAACAGCTTTGCTTCACTTGGAGGTCGCCACTGATGATGTTACCTAGCCAGGTAGTGAAACGTCTGGATAACAAAAGTACAGCTCAGCGAGCAAACCTACACCCTAAACCTCAACCGGAGTTATAAAACTTCACAAACCTTGGGACTACTAAGCTTCTCAGGGGTGCTCCATCTCGGAATTATTTCAGTTAGGAAAGCTTTGGTTACGGCACTGGCATTCTGTTTTGCCGTGGGGAACGCTTGCAGCCATTTGGAAAACATATCAACTATTACCAGACAATACCTTTTTCCTTCTTAGGGTGTTAGTTTGGTAAAATCCAGTTGTAAATGTTCAAATTGTTTTTGGGGTTTCAGAAGTGCTACATGACTCATCTGTATTCCCCTCCCCACATTATTGTGGCACAGATAACACATCGTTCACAATATTTCTGGAAGTAATGAGTAAATCCCTCAGTGTACCACTGTGCTGAAATGCTGTCATATCTCCCCACTTTTGACACATGTTCCTTACCGTGTGTCAGTTTGGCAGAGATTGGAAATAGTGATCGTGGTAGAAAAGGTTTAACATTGGGGCCACACCATACCCCTTACCTCAAACTGCACTCTGCTTTTTCCCACTCAAACGTGTCTTCAAGCCTGGACTTCGACTGTGACTCCCGGACGTCTGTTGTTTCGGTAAGGATTTTCGTCATTCCCATGTCAAACTGATCATTTACCGGCTACTGGGCTGCCGTCCTTGCCGCTGAGTCTGCCCTTGCATTTCCTTGAGAAACGGAATCGTTATTTTTCTTGTGGGCTTCATATTTACACACAGCGATTGATTTAGGCAATACGGCTGCTTCCAAGAGGTCAGAAATCTGATCACGGTGTGTGATGGGCTTTTCGGTGAAGGTCAAGAAGTTCCTGTATTTCCACAGGGTTCCAACATCATGTGCAACTCCGAATCCGTATCTGCTATCGGTTAAATATTGGCTGTGTTTCCCTTAGCCAATTTACGTGCCTCAGTCAGGGCAATCAGCTCCGCTGCTTGCGCTGACAGTTGAGAAGCGAGTGATCCCGCTTTGAATACCTCATGGGTAGTTACTACAGCATGTCCAATAAAATTATGGCCTATCTCCTTGCTCCTAAATGCTGACCCATCCACAAAAAAAACAGCCATATTTAGATTCTGAAGTGGTGAATTCTGCAAGTCTTGTCTAGGCAGCACATTTAATTAATTACAGCGATACAATCATGTGGGTCTCCTTCTCCAGTGAGAGGATTAGCAGCATTAAGGTCGTTACATCGTTTTATTGCAATGTTAGGCTTCTCCAATAACACAGTATTGTATCTGAGTCAACGTGCTGCCGACGTATGTGCTGTCTTTTGCTCGGAAAGCAGTAAGGATACTGCATGTGCGATCAGTTTGGTTAAGTCGCCATAGCCGATTATATCCATGGACACTGCAACAGCCTTTTCAGCTGCAACCACAGCTCGCAGGCATTTACGCAATCCTGCCGTTACGAAGTCCAGCTTAGCCGAAAAATAAGCTGCCAGCCTGAATTTTTCCCCATGATCCTGCAACAACACAGATGCCATGCAGCCATGTTTCTCATCTACCGTTTGACAGAAGGCTTGTTTGGATTCGGAATCCCCAGTGTAGGTAGACTTTGAAACATCTTTTTCAATTCAACTCGGCCGCTGGGATCCATTGCAACGGACCTGGGTTCTGCTACCCTTTTCCATGGGTCATGTCACTTCAGGGCGCCTCAAGATTTGTGTAACGTGGGATAAACGTTCTTCAGTAGGAGCATATGCCCAAAAAGAATAGCAATTGTTTCTTCATGTGAGTCCTTGGAATTTGCTGAATTACGTGCACACTGTCTTGACCAATGGCCTTCCCTTGTTCAGATATTAAGTGACTGAAGAACTTCACCTGTTATTACATAAATCGAAGTTTTGCGAGACTGGCTTTATGCCCTTCCCTTGTGCAATGCAAAAGAATCCTTCTCACATTGTTTCTCTGTCGGTGCTACTATTAAGCAATCGTCTACAGATTGCAGAAGCGCAGAACCAGGGGTTAAAACAAGAGTCTCCAGACTCCTGCATAGAGACTCATTATATATGGTGGGTGACTCACAGTAGCATTGACAAAGTCATAGAATTTCCCTTTGAATGAAAAAGCGAACCAGAATTGACTATATGGATCCACCCTTACACTAAAGAATGCATTTGCTAAATGCACAGCAGGGAACCATTTACTATCCGGTCTAAATTGAACTAATACAGTATAGGGTTTGGAACATTTGATGCGCGCGGGACAACACTGTTATTGACTGCCTATAGGTCTTGAACAAACCTCCATTCCTCCGATTCACTTGGAATTTTTGCCTTTTTGATCAGAAAAATGGGAGTTCTCACCGGTGAGTTTACATAGGGGATTATCTCTCTAGCCTTTGGGAAGGATTGAAAGACTGGAGTAACTACGTTCATGGGTTTTAACTGGTATTGTGCCCTGCAAGGACGATACTCCGACTTCGTGGTTACTCGTATTGGTTCACAACCTCGTATAAGCCCAAAGCATGTTTTCCTTTTACGCATAATTCAGTAGGGACCGTTATTAATCTTGAGTCTGAGAATTTATCTTAGGGAACCGCCAGGCCAGCCTTCTCGGCTCTTCAGGGGTAGCGGGGGTTACCTCGAATGTTCTATTGCCTGAGTTGGTCAAATTAATTTCTGCCTATATGTCCGCACATCTGCATTAAACCACATACCCACATCGTCCCAGAACACCCAACATTTCGTTCTTTATGCCTTTAGTACCCATGGCTCCAAATCCTGCCAGCAGTCACTGGACACCTTGGCCAGTGACACACGAGGAGCGTAGCCTTCCACATCAAAAATATAGAGTTTACTTGCTGTCACAGGTACTTGACATAAGTTCACACTGACTGCACATCTGCCATCCCTTCAATAAAATTCGCACAATAACAACTGACCTGGTTTAACCAATCTCCTGAACCAATACTTCTCTTATGGTTCCTCAGGGCCATCGTGGTGTATGTGTGCCGTGCAGTGCAGCATGTTCCCGCAAAAAAAATCGGTGTTAATAGGATTAACATGGTTACCTGCTTCTAGGGCGAGTGAATTGCTCAATCAACTCATTGCACTCTGGCTTAATCGCCACTCATAGACATACACCAGGGGTTGTGGGTTGTATTTTGCAGTTTACACTTGTGAATCATCCCTTTGAATTACCTGCAAACCCGTCGGAGTACTGAGCAAATACAACCCCAGTCTCACTATGAGATCCCGAGCCGTCAAATGTAAAGGACAGAATTCCACTAACAAAATTGAGAATTAGAATGTATGCACATTACTGATTTCACACAATATGGGTGCGGTAAAACTCTCTCATTTCACGACGCCTGATGCCTCCATTGAGTTCAGGAACATTCCACTCATCTTTATTGGCGTCAAATCTCTGAACTGTCTTGATTTGAGGAGTGAATGTGCTGGCCATGTATCTACCAAAAAGGTAACTGGTATACCTTCCACATATAACATAGAGGTAGGCATCGACATATACACATCATTGTTATATTGAACATATTGTCCACACTTCGCAATCTCAATGTTCAATATAGAATTGGGACACATCTCAGTGCCCGTTAGGTTAGTAGAAGTGATTAGCATAAGGGATTATTCGTTGCCAAGTATAAAGGAAAGAGGTTTACCTGTACCTTGTGGCCTGCCCACCTCAACCTCAGTCGTCCCCTGTCAGTCACCATGCTGTCCAGCCTCCAGGACCGATTGAGGCTGTCTGTGCGGGCACTGTCTCGACCAGTGGTCCATTGCTCCACAAACAAAGCACCAGCCAGATCTATCTCTGCAAGCGCACTTCCGCGATCCCTTCCTCTTTTGCGAACTCCACCTGTTCCTCTCTCTTTTCCCGCAGTTCCTCCCTCCAACGGCTGAACGAACATTTGCATCATAATAAGCTGAGGTTGATGTGATTGCTGTTCCATCTTTAATTTCCGGTTATGGTTCTCTTGAGCCAGCAATTTTTCAGCATGTATTACGTATTGTTCTATCTAATTCAGCTTTCCCGTGTCCCAGGTAATGCACGGATATTGTTACCTATTTTGTTGTTTCGTACTTCATTCCATTGATGAAACTGCTACTCAGGTGTGCCTCATACGGTGTGATCTCTGCCGTCGTTAAGTCCTTGGGAGGTATCAGTCCACAATGGACGTTATCGACTTTCGTGAGGTGCTTAAGGTACTGGGACATTGTCTCGACTTCTTTAGGGATTCTTTTCAATTGATTGTGGGCACGATATGCTATTGATGATTCAGCAGAACCTGAGGCGGCGACCGTTGACTTGGAATCTTCGCGAAGTGAATCTCGTAGGGGGGCTGTAGCTCTTCGAGGGCACCCATTAAGGTCAGGATCTGATCCAGTCTTAAGACACTGTACAGCTTCATTAGGTTGTTTTCCTTGTGTGTGTGCATGTGCGCTGGTGTTTGTACCTGTACTTGATCTATCTTTTATTCGAGATTTTCTTTCCCTGAAATCAGGCTCTGCCTTCAACATGTTATAATCTCTCCAATTCACAGATTCTATTTTACCCTTCGGTTTCTCCTCTCTCTCTCTCCTCCAACGGTGACCTCAACATTTGCAACTGCATGTTACTAAAACTTCCTTCCTCCAGAAAAACAAATTCCTTGATTTACATTTTAACTGCTTTACAGAAACTGGGCCATAATTATTTAGCATATATTGTATTTTTTCTTGACCATTCGAGTTGTCTGTCGACCCTCTTTTTGTTCGCCCTTGCTGGAGCCGATTTTCATGGATATTGGAAAAGTGTTCATCTCTCTCTGTCTGTCTCTCTGTCTGTATCTCTCTCTCTCTCTCTCTCTCTCTCTCTCAATGCCATAATCTTCTCTTTGCCAATATAACTTACTTTTACCTCCGTAGGTCCCCTCTCATTGGGCGCGACCGCCTCCTTGCCTTGGGTTTCACAAACCAAGAACCCATGTAACCGGTACAGCTTTGGCGACTCCAACGCTGCCCATGGTGGCTCCAAGTCTCAAACCACCGTTAATCTTGCTGTCTCTCAAACTCTCGAGAGACGGCAATCCTTTCCCTTGAGTTTTACTCGAATACCGCGCGAGTACACTGGCACTTCTTCCTGGTTCATTTATTCTCTTCGAACGAGTCTCTATGTCGGAATACTTTAGCTACAACTCCTAGCCCGACCCTATTCGATTTGGAACGCGACTCTGGGGCGATCCACTTATTCCCAGTCCTCTCACGCAAAGGGGCTAATTCAGCGCTCGAGATGAAGTGAAAGACCTTCAAGGCAGTGGTGCGTACACCTGCTGGGAATCTTCAAAATCTTACCCAGTCGCAGGGTCCCAGGCGAGCCCCCTAGTTTACTGCCATGGAATTTCATCGACTCGACGCAAATGCTACCAAGGGCAAAGAAAAAGTTTATTTTTGAAATTTGCAGAGTTGACCCGACACACTTGCAAGACGCCTCATAAAATGGACGCCTGACGGTTTTCACATATTCCCTTTATACTATATATCGCCTTGTCTTCTCACACCTCAAGCTAGGAACCTGGATCAGTCGAGTTCCTTTCCACACATGGAGTTGCTTTTTCTAATTCATTGACTGCTGATATAATAGATTATTGGCCTTGAGAGTCAGCTGTAAAATAGGGTGAACTTAACATTTTTTCTGACTTTTTACAAAGTTAGGCCTATACTTCTTTGTTTCAACCATGCTTTCACAGATTTCACAATAAATGATCATTTTCCATTATGTGGGATCAGGCTGATAGTGACTCAATAAGTGTGATGGAGTGAGGATGATAGTGACACAATGAGGGTGAGGTGTCAGCGTGGTAGTGACGCAGACTGTGTGAGTGGATCAGGACGATAGTTGCGCAGTGAGGGGGGTCAGAGTGATAGTGGTTCAGTAAGTCTGAGGGATCAGACTGATAGTGACACAGTAAGTGTGAGGTTGTCACGGTGATAGTGAAGCACTTCGTGTGTGGGGTCAGTAATACAGTGACGCAGTAAGAGTGAATTGTCAGGCTGATAGTGACGCAGTAATTGCAAGGAGATCAGGCTGATAGTGATGCAGTAAGTGTTACTGTGTCAGGCTGATTCCAACGCATAAAGTGGGAGGGGACAGGATGATAGTGACGCGGTAAGTGTGATGGGGTCAGGCAGAGACTGACGCAGTGAATGTGAGACAGTCAGGGTGATAGTGAGGGAGTAAGTGTGTGCGTTCAGGCTGGAAGTGACACAGTAAGTTGAGAGCGTCAGGCTGATAGTGGCCAATAAAAGTGAGGTGTTAGTGGAATAGTGTCGCAGTAAGTGTGAGGTGTCAGGCTGTTAGGGATGTGGTAAGTGTGAGGGGTCAGTCTGATAGTGAAGCAGTAGGTGTGAGGGGGTCAGGCTGATAGAGACGCAGCTTTTGTGGTGGGCCAGGCTGATAGTGTCACAGTATGTGTGAGGGGTCAGGCTGATAGTGATGCAGTATGTGTCCGTGAGTCAGAGTGATCCTAACGCAGGAAGTGAGAGGGGACAGGGTGTTAGTGAAGCAGTGAGTGTGAGGGGGTCAGCGTGATGGTGACGGAGTAAGTGTGAGTGTTTAGGCTAATATTGATGCAGTAAGTTGAGGGCGTCAGGCTAATACTGGCCAGTAAGTGTTAAGCGACAGGGTGATAGTGATGCAGGAAATGTGAGGAGTCAGACTGATAGACACGGTGAAATTGTGAGTGGTCAGGCTGATAGTGATGCGGGAAGTGTCCGAGTGTCAGGCTAATAGTGACGCAGTAAGTGTGTTGGGAGCAGAGTGATAGGAACGCAATAAGTGTGAGCGGCTCTGGATGATAGTGACAGGTCAGTATGAGGGGGAGCATGGTAGTGATCCAGTGAGTGTGAGGTGTTAGGATGACAGTGAAGCAGACTGTGTGAATGTGTCATTGTGATGGTGACATGGCAAGTGTGATGGGGTCAGGGTGACAGTGACGCAGATGCTTTCAGGGGGTCAGGTTGTCGTGATGCAGTAATTGTGAGAGGTCAGGGTGATAGTGACGCAGTGAGTGTACGATGTCAGTTTGATAGTGAGGCATAACATTTGAGGGGTCAGGCTTATAGTGATGCAGTATGGGCAAGGGGTCTGGGTGACAGTGATGTAGATGCATTCACACGGCCAGGTTGTAGTAAAGCTGTAAGTGTGAGTGTCTCAGGCTGATAGTGATGAAGTAAATGCGAGGGGCTAAGGCAGATAGGGATGTAGGACGTGTGCAGGGGTAGTGCTAGAAGTGACGCAGTAAATGTGAGTGTTGAAGCTGATAGTGACGCATTAAGTTTGAGGGGATCATGCTGATCTTGACGCAGTAAGTGTGACGTTGTCAAGATGATAGTTACGCTGTAAGTGTATGGGAGCACAATGATCTTGACGCAGTAAGAGTGGGGAGTCAGGGTGATCGTGACGCAGTAAGCATGAGTGGGTAAGTCTGATAGTGAGGCATGATATGCGAGGGAGTCAGCCAGGTAGTGGCACAGTATGTGTGAGATGGTGAGGCTGATATTGATGCAGTTAGTGTGTTGGGGTCAAAGTGATAGTGACGCAATAGGTGTAAGCGGTTCAGGATGATAGTGACACAGTGGGTGTGAGATACCAGTGTGATAGTGACGCAGTAAGTGTAAGGAATCAGGATGACAGTGACACTAAGTGTAAGGCCCTCAGTGTGATAGTGCCCCAGCAAGTGTGGGGTGTCAGGGTGTAAATGACGTCGTAAGCGAAAGAGGAGCATTGCGATAGTGAAGCAGTAAGTGTGAGGGGGTCAGGCTGATAGTGACACAGTCAATGTGACGGGGCATTGTTTTAGAGACAAGATAAGTGTGAGGCGTCAGTCTGATACTGACACAATAAATGTGATAGAGTCAGGCTAATAGTGACACAGTAAGTGTGAGTTGTCAGACTGATAGTGACACAATAAGTGTAAGGATTCAGGGTGAGAGTAACATGGGAAGTGTGAGGGCTTGACTGAAAGTGACGCAATAAGTGTGTGGCGGTTAGGCTGATGGTGATGCATTAAAATAAGGCCGGCAAGGTGAAAATGGCAAATACTGTGTGAGTGGGTCAGGGTGATAGTGATGTACTAAATGTGAGGAGGTCATGGTGAGAGTGACGCAGTAAATGAGAGAGGATCAGAGTGAGAGTGACGCAGTAAGTCTGATGGGTCAGACTGATATTGACACAGTAAGCATGAAGGGGTCAGGCTGATAGTGACACAGTCAGTGTGACGGGAGAGTTTTAGTTACACAGTAAGTGCGTGGCATCAGACTGAAACTGATACAAAAAGTGTGAGTGGGTCAGGGTGATAGTGACGCAGTACGTCTGAGGGGTCAGGCTGATAGTGACGCAGTCAGTGTGATGGGGCAGAGTTTTAGTAACACGGTAAGTGTGAGCCGTCAGTCTGATACTGACACAAAAAGTGTGATGGAGTCAGGCTGATAGTGACGCACTAGGTTTTAGGAATGAGGGTGATATTAATATAGGAAGTGCGAGGGCGTCACTGACGCAATATGTGTGTGGCTGTCAGGCTGATGGTGATGCAGTAAAAATGAGGATGTCAAGGTGAAACTGGTGCAGTAAGTATGAGGATGGCAGATGGACAGTGATGCAGTAAGTGTGAGGGGTTCACGCTGATATTGAGGCATGCAAGTGTGAGGGGCCAGTTTGATAGTGACGCTGTGTGCCGGCGGGTCCGGCTGATAACGACGCAGAAAATGTGAGTGTCTCAGTGTGACAGTGACTCATTACGTGTGAGAGAGTCAGGGTGATAATGACAGAGAAAGTGTGAGGGGGTCAGGTTGATAGTGATGCTGTAATTGTGAGCTTGGTCAGCGTGATAGTGAGGAGCTCAGGCTGATAGCGACACAGCAATTGTGAGGGGGTCAGGGTAGTAGTGACCCAAAACGTGTGAGCGGGTCAGGCTAATAGTGATGCAGTACGTGTGAGGTGTCAGGCCGATAGTGACGCAGTAAAGGTGAGAGTGTTGGTGTGCTAGTGACGCAGTAAGTGTGAGCCGCTCAGGATGATAGTGACGCAATAAGTGTGAGGTTTCAGGTAGACACCCATGTGGTAAGTGTGACGTGTTCAGGGTGACAGTGACGCAGATACTTTGAGGGTGTCAGATTGAGAGTGACACTGGAAATGTGAGGGGACAGGTTGATAGTGACACAGTAAGTGTAAGGGGTCAGGCTGATAATGATATACTAATTGTGATGGAGTCAGGATAATAGTGGTGCAGTGAGTATGCGTTGTCAGGGTGATAGTGACACACACGGTGTGAGTGGGATAGAGTTATAGTGATGCAGCAAGTATGAGGAGGTCAGAGTGATAGTGTGCAGGTTCTGGCTGAAGGTGACGCAAGAAGAGTGAAAGGTTCAGGGTGATCTGGACGCACTAGGTTTGGGGGTCAAGGTGATAGTGATGCTGTAAGTATGAGTGGGTCAGTCTGAGAGTGACACAGTACATTTGAAGGGATCAGGCTGGTAGTGATGCAGTAAGCGTGACTGGGTTAGGCTGATATTGATGCGCGAAGTGAGAGAGTGTCAAGGTGTGAGCAGGTTAGATAGAGAGTGACGCCGTTAGTGAGTGGGGATTGGCTGATAGGGATGCAGTAGGTGCGCATGTGTCAGGGAGTGAGTGATGCAGGAAGTATGAGGGTGTCAGAGGGACAGTGAGGGACACTTTAAGTATGAGGGGATCAGAGTGGTTGTGACGCAAAAGTTCTGAGGGGATCAGAGAGATACCAACGCAGTAAGCATGAGGGGGTCAGTTTGTTAGTGACGCTGTCAGTGTGAGTGCCTCAGCCTAATAATGATGAAATAAATTTGAGAGAGTCATGCTGATTGTCAAGTGATAAGTGTGAGTGAGTCAGGCTGGTAGTGACGCTGTAAGTGTGAATGTTGACGTTCATAGTGAAGCAGTAGGTGTGAGGTGACCAGTGTGATTGTGGCGCAGTAAATGTGAGAGGATCAAGGAGATAGTGACATAGTAAGTTTGAGGAGGCAGTGTTGTAGTGACACGGTAAATGTGAGGCGTCAGTCTGATACTTACGTAATAAGTGTGATGGAGTCAGGCTGATAGTAACATAGGAAGTGTAAAGGCATGACTGATAGTGACAAAGTAAGTGTTTGGCAATCAGGCTAATAGTGACGCAGTCAAACTGAGGGTCTCGAAGTGAAAGTGGCGCAGTAAATGTGAGGGCGCCAGATGGATAGTGATGCAGTAAGTTTGAGGGGTTCACGCTGATATTAAGGTGGTAAGTGTGAGGTCAGTTCTATAGTGATGCAGTAAGTGTCGGCGGGTCAGGCTGATAGTAATGCATTCAAAGACCAAATATCCAAGGCTCACTGTAGTGCTGAACAGCGAGACTTCTCAAGGCGAAGACAAAAATCAATAGTTCTCATCCTGGTCATAAATCACAATGCTTCATTTTAAAATTGTCCTCTCCTGCTTCTAGATTTACCAATGAGGGAACAAAATTTAATTGCACCACCCTCTTTATCTCTTCAAATATTTTGCAACTCTCAATGAGATTAACATACATTGGAAATAATGCTTCGTTCTCGTACCCTGAAATCCTTCTGCAGCTTTCACAACAGACTTCTACAACTGCTACTAGACTTCAATGACTTATTAAAAACATCTCCAAGATGTATTTCTAAAACTCTGGACATCAGACTTTCTACTTCAAACCTTTGACAAATAATCTCCACACATTTCCCTCTTCACAAGTATGATAAAGTCAAATCGTTGCTATTTATTAGATCTGAGGGACATAGATAGGTTGACTCGTCAAGGTGTTTTCCGGCTGGTGAGGAAGTCAAAATTTAGAAAACATCGGTTTAAAATTAGTGGGTAAGGATTTAAATGGATTTCAGACGTGTCCAGAATGAGCTGCCAGAGAAATTGGTGGAGACTGGTACAACTGTAACATTGAATGGCATCTGGATGGATATATGGGTAACAAGGTTTAGAAGGATGTGAGCCAAATGTTGGCAAATGGGACCTATTAATTTAGGATATCTGTCCACCATGGTCATGTTGGAAAGAAGGGCCACTTTCAGTGTTGTATTGTTCAACGACTTGATGACTCTAGAACGACCGCAAAAACTTTGAAAAATAATTCCATCAAGAAGATTTCAAGTTCCAAATCTTCGGTTAATCTTCCTCTCTTGTGCTCACAAGTTCATTGCCTGATGTCAGAACTTACGGATTAGTTGCTGAATCCATTCCTGTAAATTGCTTCTGCATTCTTTCTAATTCCGATTTTTTTTACGAATGTAGCTAGTGTTTATGGACTTAGCATCAATTTTTCTAATACCATATTTCGATGAATATTAAAACACAACAGCATAGCTAATTTGGCACCAGATGATGAGCAATTGAGTCAAATTCGATCGGACGCAGTGAGACAATGATCCTCTCTTCGTGTGGTGTGCATCCGTGACTCTATAATTCGACGAAGAATCATTCCCACAACCTCAGCTGTGTCAGAATCTAGTTTGCGGTGAAAGCCTGTCAATCTTTTAAGGGTTCGTCTGGGTCTCTGCAAAGGATTTGGCGAAATCTTTGGGTCTTGACAATTTGTTCTTCCAACAAATGAATTCAGTTGTTTTACTATGAAAATTGGCAATCTTGTTACAGCTGTGATGGCCGAGAGGTTAAGGCGTTGGATTTGAAAACCAATGGGGTCTCCCTGCGCAGGCTCGAATCCTGTTCACAGCGTAGATACCTTTAAAAGTCCTGAATTCCTTGGCAGGATTTGGATTTCGTAGAGCTTGAGCTTTGCATTCAATCGAAAGTAAATTGTCAACTGTAAAGAATCCGAAGTAATTTCAAGACTGACTCAGTCATCTAATTGAGTACTTTATATGTCGAGACACAAAAAGCCACCAACTTCCAATACGAATCAGTTTCAACGCGTTTGTCGAACTATCGTGAAGTTTGGATGTTCGAGGCGGGGGGTGTGGAATTAAGCAAAACAAGAAGCAATGCAATACACTTACCTGCAGGTGATTTTTTTTTTAGGATCAGTTGAAAGTCAAGCTGAGAAAGTTCAACCTAATTTACAGCTGACTCTCAAGGCCAATAATCTATTATATCAGCAGTCAATGAATTAGAAAAAGCAACTCCATGTGTGGAAAGGAACTCGACTGATCCAGGTTCCTGGCTTGAGGTGTGATAAGGCAAGGCGATATCAGCGGAGTAGAATTTTCTGGAAATATTAGAAATGGAATGTTAACGGTCTTCTGCTGTCCACATTCATAAGAAACTGTGCATTAAGAACTGAAATTGAAAATTTACGATGAAAATCAGACTTAGCCCTCTGCTTGTGGTGTAGCATTGTTCAGAACAATAGGTTGTTGTTGAGGCAAACATTGACCAAAATAATCGATGGGGATCTTATCCACGGCCTTCGTTGGAGCAGTTGGTGTGGAGAGCTCAGCTTGAAGAACCAAATGCCAATTATTCATCTTAGCTGTCTGAATTGCTTAGTTAAGCATTCTCCCTGTTTAATGAAAAAACCTTTGCTTTCAGAGCTGGATGTTTTCATGTCAGCATGTTCCGATATGAGAAGACACTCCATGGAGTAGATGTGACTTAAATTTTGACTCTAATGTCAGAGATGTTGACACATTTCTGCACCAAAACAGCACTACCATTGGTATCAAATCAAACTGAACAAAGGACTAGTCACTTCGACATTTCCTGTCTGCAGACTCTGCCAATGGACCGTTCAGGCCCAATGTAGGAATAGGGCGTGGTGACATCTGTTCGCAAGTGGATCAATTCATTCTTGCTCACAATCCATAAACCGTAATTCATTTTGAACTTCTTAGCCATCAGCATGATATGTGGTACATAATGCACAGGTTCGCTTCTGGAAAGAAAGACCGAAATCTTATTCAATGCAGACGCAAATTCAAGTTGTCCCTGGTCGACCAGAAGACAGATATCGCGAAACAAAGTGAATACAGAAAACAATCAATGTTTTCTGGGAGTCAAAAAGATGTACTGGAAGAACGGAAACATATATTTGGAACTAAAGTCACATACCACTTTCACAGACTAAATGTTCTTGTACCGTTATCTTAATTTGACCTTCCTGTCCACAATTGCTGCAAACATTATCTTAACAACTCAGAATTTTATGTTCTTTGATATTCCTTTCTTCATGTTTCTCTTGATTTTAAAACTAAAACCGAGCAACAGTAATGCACCCTATTTCACTTGCAAAGATCAGAAGAAGATCAATTTATAAGAGAACAGAAATAAAGCTGCGTCTGTCTTTCGAGAGAAAACACTGTTACCATTTCGACTCCAAAAAGTCTTGTTCAGAAGTCTGCGCAATGAACTCGAAATAGTAGACCGAAAATTAAAAAAGAAGCCAAAATGCCGCGAATACACCACCCGCAAGTGCCTCAAGTCCTTCTCGAATATGCCGGATTACTCCCATCAACATCAGTGGAGAACGGAACAAAGCTCATTCTGCAGTTGTCAACCTGTTATGACGTAGTTTGTAAAGTCAGAAATATGATGAGGTAAAAATCGGGATGAAAGCGGGATATAGGAAGTCTGAAAAAAGCAAGTGCGTGCTTTGCTTTGAAGAAGGTTGGCAGTGATGAAAATGGAAATTTACTACAGTGAAGGGAGCTTAATTAATACTCAGCATCGTTGCAACACACAGGGACGCAATTCTTTTTGCTAGGTTTCTGTTCTGCCATTTTATAATCACGACTGCTGTCGGGTTTGGTTTCCATTCCAGGCTTAGGTGACAGCCTGATGGAAGTTTGCACATTCACCCAATTTCTGTGTGGTTGCTCTGGTTTGCTGCCACATTCTCAACATTTGCAGGTTACTTGGAATCGCCATTGAACGCACACGGTTACAGAGACAGTGATGTCTCTGTAATAGGAGTGTCTGGATAGGACGTACTTCAGAGGATTTTTGTGAACTTAAATAGACAGAGTGGGGTTAGTCTGCTGTTTTCTGGGTGAGCTACATGGACAGAGAGGGGTCAGGGTCTTCTTCTCTGAGGGAGATACGTTGACAGAGTTGGGTTAGTTGCTCTTACCTGTGTCAGTCATGCAGATACAGTAGGGTCAGTCTGCCCTTCCCTGGGCGAATTTCTTTCACAGAGTGGTGACAGTCTGCTCTTCCCTGTCTGAGTGAAATAGAAAGAGCGGGGTCAGTATTCTCTTCCCTCGATAATTTATGTTGACAGTCTGGCTTCCGTCTGCTCTTCCCTGGCGAGTTACATTGGTAGAGTGGGGTTAGTGTTCATTCATTGGGTGAGTGCCAGAGACAGAATGGGATCAGTCTGCTCTTCCCTGAGGGAATTACATTTATAGAGTGGGGTCAGACTGCTCTTCAGAGAATGACTTATATTGACAGTGTGGGATCAGTCTGCTGAGTTACACTGAGAGTGTTGGGTCAGTCTGCCCTTCCCTGGATGAGTAACACTGACTGAGTGGCGTCAGTTTGCTCTTCCCTCAGTGAGTTACATTGACAGAGTGGCGTCAGGAGTGGCGTCTTTGAGGAGTTGACGAAAGTAACTCGTCCCCTACATCTTTGGGATAATTAGGGATGGACAGTGAATCTTATCTCATTGAAAGACAACTGTGTCCCAGAAATGCATTTCTAATACTTGCATGTTCTAATAATTGAGGAGAGATGCAGGGTAGAATAATTAAAGTCAAATGCACTGATGCCGAGGAGACATGACATAAGATGTGAGTGTGGAGCTGATGGTGCAAGGCTCAGTGCTATTGGTTCAGCATTTATTTCTCACTGTTCGCAATGACTCACACACCACTGCTGTCAATTCACAACAATGAGCCTGTTCATCTTGGTTTGAAAATCCCTGCGTGTGTATTAACGTGGTTAATGGGACGCGAGAGGAGATGAGCACACCCTGTTTATTCTGTCGGTTTAAAATATGAAAATATCTGTTGGATGCCAATGCAAGAGGATGCTGTCTTTTTCTGTGCCTTTTCAGTGGGGCATGCTCAGCATTGAAATGTCTGTTTTTGCACAAGCAGAATTTGATTGCCATTCATACTGAGCAACGCTAATACAGAAAACACGTTTTCGAATTCCTGTGATCAAGTGGTTCAGACATTGCACATATGGACGACAAATCTGCCTTTTAACTTGGCTCCGTGGCTTTGCTGGTGAAAGCACCTCCCATCACACTGGTGCCTGCTCATTGTATTGAAAGCTTGTTATTTATCACAAGTATTGTGTTGCTGATCGAGAAACTCAGTGTCCTGTTTGAATTGCTATATATTCTGATTTCGAGTTCTGGCTTCATTTTCCTGGTTTAAATCCAGTAGTGTATGTTGCTCTTTTTAACTACTATTTTAACCTGGAGATTCTTCCCGCAGTTCCACAAGCACTTCTGCTTCTCATCCTCTTATTCTCATTCCTTCATTCCCAGTTTTGTGGAATAAGTGGTGAGGCAGGAGACACTGCAGCATTCCCGGGGAATGTTGTTGTAATGGCACTGACACCACGACATGATCACCCTCAGTCTCTGCTGTCACCATTCATTGGTTGTACACCAACAGTAAATGAATCCTTGTTCTTCTTCAGCTATCATGTAATTACTTTCTTTTTCTGTTGGATAAGGAATTCAACTTTAACATCGAAAGCGTCTTTAGATTTTGAGGAAGAAATGTCTCCTTGCCTCAGGTCTCAGTGACAGGCGCATTATCCAGAGAATGTGATACTACTTCGACCGACTTCAGCCAGGCGTCAGAAAGCCTCTCAGCAGTTCGAATCTCAAGCTGTCTCTGAATGTCAGGCATTTTCAAGAGCAGAAATGGGAAATGAGGGATATGGACAGCCAGAGAATCGAAGAATGTGAAAAAGGCCCAGGAGGATACAGAGACAAATATAGAAAAAAAAGACACATATTGAGACAGACACTGAAAGAAAAAATTCTCCATTCGGCGTGACTGCTAAATAACAGAAAGCAAAAGGAAATGTAGCCATTAAAACACAGCCTTCCACCAGTTCAGGAAAAGGAAAGTAGCATGACAGCTGATTAAGTCCTTTTAAGATTGTAAATTTGACGTTTGTAAGCTCAAGAGTGATTTTGATAAATATACTAATTCGACAGGTAAAATTATCATTTTCCCAACAGTATAATTTAGAAATCTATAACTAACTTGTTTCCTGTCCATCTAAAAAAAAATCTGCTTCTCTCCACAGATGTTGCCAGGTGTAGCGGGTTTCTCTATCAATTCTAGTTTTTAGTTCAGCTTTCTAAAACCTGCATCTTTTTGATTTTTGATAACCTAGCACAAAACCAAGCATTACCAGGTTCGGACCAGTGGTCAGAAATACTGGTACCACGATATACTTGCACAATAAAACGTTCATTCCCTGTCCGAAAATAGAACTAATGCCATGGCAGTTCTAGTTCCAAATCCTACCTATGAGATTACACTGAATGAAGACAGACGCTCTTGCACTTATTCTCAATGAAATGGCTTTTCCCTTTCATTTCTGATCAGTTTCACTGCAGATTGTTTTCTACTCGTCTTCACGTTTTGCAGAATGGAAAATCCCATTTGGCCCATGGTGCAGTCTGGTTTAAAGACATTCATCTACTCTATTCCCAGTTTCCAGCTTTGGTCCATAACCTTATGTGTTCTGATGTTTCCAGTGCAAATGGCAGTGAGGTTCTCACTTTGATCTTAGATGACACAACAATGGGATTGAAGTTTGACATAGCCACATTGTGTTATTACCCACGTCGTGTCTTCAACAGAAAGAGACACACAAGAGTGGCAGAGTTCTCAGGATTTGACCAGCTCCTTGTGCTTCACTTCAGCTGTCCGCTCCAACATGCAAGTTCAACCGCCAAAAGGCAGCTTTTGGTTAAACCAAAGCCAGTTCTACCGACAATGAGAGACGTTGATCTGAGCTAGAATTTGAAGTGGACGAAAGAAACTGTAAATTCAACAAAACCAATCCCTTCCTTTCCTGACAAACAACAGGAAGAGACTAGCACGCTGCATCCTCGTGATTTTAAATGCGAACCGACAATTCCCTAACTCGACGTCAGGCATGTTACCAATTCCGTCACTGATCCAAAGAACAGGTTTGGCTGTGACAGTTTGTCTATAGGGAATGTAAACGTCCACATCAGGGAAACAGCATTCACAAGGTGAAAAATCAGCAAACATAATCACCGTCACTGTTTCACTTGGAATTCCCCACTCTGTGAACCGTTACCTTTCGCTGTACTTTCATATTTGAAGTTTTTTACTTTCCAGAGCCTGAACTAATTCAGCGAGAAACCACTGGTCATTTCGAGCCCGTCAGCCGGAATGAGGCGAGTTGAACGATGTCTTTCTTGCTGCCAACACATCAGCGCAGCTCAAAACGAGCTCGTGTTAGCATCAGTCGTTACTTAACTTGCTGCAGCATATCTCCTGAACAACATCAGATTATCACATCATTGCTTTCTTCACATTGAAACCAAGGGTGATAATATGAACCGACTTGGAAACATGGAGAGAGAAACACTGCTGACGAAGACGATTATGACGTGAAGAGCAGGCACGAGAGTTTGTACAGGTCCGAAAGGCTTCTTCAGAATCAATGGACATCCTTGCATACGAGTCTGATTTTGCATTGCCCAGAACAGGCTTTCATTCTCAGATAGGAGATGTAGATTTAATTCTCTTCTTGTGAATTATCCGAATGAAAACTAAATCCTGGCTGCACCCAGAACACACACACGGATCCTGCCAGAACAATTCAGTGATCGATCAGCATCTATCTGTAAGGACAATGGCAGCAAATACAAGCGAAAGCTATCACCGCAGTTACCCCTCTAAGGTTCTCGCGTTTCCCAGTTGAAAATATTTCGCTGTTCCTTCAATGACACGACGTCGAAACCCTTGCCTCATGGCATTATGCCTGTACCCCGCAACTGAGGACATCCAGGGTTATGCAGAGTAACTCATAATCTCAATCTCTCGAGTAATTAGGGATTGACGGTGCATCCCATCACATTGAGCAATGACTTTATCCCAGTAATACGTTTCCTAAAGCTGCAGTTTCTAAGGGAACACTTGCAAGCAGTCGGGAATAAGTTGAGAAGTGGAACGGACGAGAGGAAAATGTGAAAGGCAATGATGACTGGGAGGCATGAGACAGCAAGTGAGTGAGGAGCTGATGTTGCAACGTTCAATGTCAGTGTCAGTATTTACTGACCACTATTCACTCTGACTCACACACCACTCCTTAACAATTCACCGCAATGAGCCCATTCCTCTTAGTGTGAGTTTACCTTTGCTGATATTAACGCGGTTAAAGGTGCCCAAGAGGATGGATGGATCTGCGTTATTCTGTCAGTTTAAACAGTCTAAGTTATCAGTTTACAACAAAAGTAATAAGAGATTGCCTCTTCCTGTGCATTTTCAGTGGAGAATATCCAGCTTTGAACTCTTTTGCATAACCAGAGGCTGTTTTAAATTTACACCGAGTAACTGTGAAACACACAAAAAATGAGTCCGAGTTCCTGTGTTCGAATAGTCAAGTAAATGCACGCATAGTTTTGAATCGTTGAGCTTGGGCAGTCCCTCAGCCTTAGTTAGTGAAAGTTCCTGTGAAAAAACAGCCGAATATGGGATCAAATCCTGACATCTCAATGTTTATAGGTTTTTCATGAAAAACAGAGTTCCCGACTTCACCTGTGGTTCTGGTCGTGGTGGGAATTCAAATCAATGACTGGATCGAGGTTATAGTTTAAAGACAGCTCCTTCGACATCTCTGCTACGCTGCCACACAAACCCCGCAACCACGTTTTTCATGATTAGTGTTTCAGCATCGCCTCACTTCAGGCACTTACCCACACACACTTGCAATGGCCAACTTGGCGTAAGTTCGATAATATTTATGAGGATGTTGCAAGGCTTACAGTGTTTGGACTGTAGCTGAATAGGATGTGAAAATTTTCCATGGAGCTTGAGGGCTGAAGGATGGGCTTACAGAGGTTTATATCAATATGAAGGAGAGGTAGAGTAAATGGTCAATGAATATTTCTTCCCATGGCAGGCAAGTTCAAAGCAAGGGAACACTGTTTTAAGGGGAGAGTGGTAAAATTTAAAAGGGATCTGAAGGACATTGTTTTTTTTCACACAGAAAGGTTTGCGAGTTTGGAATGAATTGTCAGATTTAGTGGTGGAGTCTGGTATACTCTCAACATTTCAAAGGCATATGGATCTGTATACAGACAGGAAAGTTGAAAAAGAATAAACGTGAAAATTTGGCAAATAGAGCGTTTGTTTACGGGCTCAGCCACTCTGAGATGCTGCTGTGGCGAACACCAGTTTGAATAGGCACTCATCACTTGGTCAGTGCGTTGGGCTAGTTTTCTGTAAGATGGTTAGATTAGATTCCCTACAGTATGGAAACCGGCCCTTCAGCGCAACTAGGCCACACCGACCCTCCAAAGAGTAACCCACCCAGACCAATTTCCCTCGAACTAATGCACTGATCATTATGGGAAAATTAGCATGTAAAATTCACCTGCCCTGCACATCTTTGGATTGTGGGAAGAAACCCACGCAGGGGCAGGGAGAATGTGCAAACTACGCACAGGAATCAAAAGTGGAACACTGATGCTGTGAGGCAGCAGTGCTAACCACTGAGCCACGGAACCGCCCTAAAAGGGGATGGAGAACGGAGCTAGCAACCCCGCAATCTCTCGCATGCAAAGCGAGTACTCTCCCATTTGAGATAACTCCCACAGGCTGCTTCGGTTAAAACCAGCAACGAATCATTTTTTTCTGGTCTTTGGCTGCCAATGACCATTCTTCTTGACACATTCCCAACTTCTCAGTGGGAGATTTTGGCTGCAGAAAATACCTCACAATTCATGTTGCTCGCCCAGCTCTCCAGCGAAACCAAACACCTGACAACTCATGAACAGAAGCAGAACTGGCAAAGAGAACCTATTTTCAGACACACGGACTCATGAATGCTGTCTGTGAGGCAGAGCGAGTCGTCTGGGTCATGAGCTGCTCACACAAATTGCAGCGAGGCAATTCCAAATGGTGCTTTCAACGTACTGGCGCCTTAGTGCACCAATACTTCCAGGAAAGTGCTCAAGTAACATGAAACAGAACTGACTAACAATGAACCATGAAAAGTGAAGATTACAAACTACAGTCTCGATGAGATCAGGTTAACAATTGGGCTGATGTCTCCACCGGATCGAGAGGACCAATCACCAGCCTCTCTCATCAGGACAGAAATTAAGGAAATTAGGGAAAAGTAACCAAGTTTTATATCGCAATTTCCGTCCTTTTCGCAACAACAACTGAAAACTGCAAGCAGATTCAATGTAGAACCTAATTTCACATCAACAGGGAAATAAATATCTCCATTCACTTTCAGAGAAACGGTGAAAAATGCAAATTGTCTGGAATATGAAAGATTGGCGCAGCCTGTTTTTGAGTCGCATATTATGCTGGTGTCCTTTCGAGCTGGAGGGGAACGTGACAACTGCAGCAGAAGGGGAAAACATGGACACTGACATGTTGGTTGTTTTCTGCTGTGCCACATCACAGCCGGGTTAGAAGAAATGACTGCTTTTTTTTCTGTTCAACTTTACCAAAACTCATCCCTGCAAAACGTTGCCAGCTTAATCCATTAGCACACGTGGCCGCGCAGGGATGCAAACACAAGCCCTCTTCAGAAGTGGAATCTGAAATCAGAGTCTCAGGTTGCTCAGCCACGCGAGCACACAGGCCAAAACCGGAAACCCAAGAGCATGTACCTGATGATACCCTGCAGCATACTCACAGCAACTGCACCAGTCCTGCAGAATAAGCGGTGGGAAGGAATTGCTCTCTCTGAGCGGTCGTGGTTGTTGTTCTCATCAGCAAATCTGGCTTTGAATTTGCTAGCCCATACCTGCTACCATGCTGAAACGGAATGCAATTCCCATTAGTCGCTGTGTGAAACTTTGTTCATTTTCTCTCCTCAGATAAAGTGATTACTGGAGATGATGAATTCTGCTCCTGCCAGAAATGCCGACTCTCCTGCATCTCGGATGAACTGAAAAACTGGTTTAGCACTGGAATCCGAGAATGGCAGAGCACGTAGCAAGATTATTCGAAACCCAGAGCCAATAAGAGTTCCAACTTTCCTTTTCTTTCTCCATAATAGTGCATTATCCAGCAGAGCCATGAGCAACTGCCACCTGGCTACAAGCTGAGTTGGAAACCTATGTGGCAATCAAGGACATGCGACTCACTTATTGTCGGTAAATCAAACACTTCTCACTTTGAAGTGTACAAAAATTAGTTTCTATGCATATTCAGGGAAGGTCAAAGGCGATCTGAGATGTCAAAGAGGTGGTCACTGTTCGTGATTGCTCTTTGTTCGAGTTGTGAAAAAGTTTCCCGCTTTAGTCGCATTCACGTTTCTTGTTGATGACTGAATCAGACAGGAGGTGTTTCACCAGAGCTGCACTTGACTTGCATTCCTTTCCCTCGCTGTCATACTTTCCTGGAACTCTGTGAGAACAAAAAAACACAATACATATTGTGTCATTCGGCAGCCTGAATGTGATTTCCTCATTTTCAGTTACAACATGGCTTAGACTTCAGGCCACACAGTAATATTATTACCAGTATGAGAACAAGAGTCGATTGTTCATCTGTGCCTGTAAATCTTTTCATTCCTGTTGTTGACTGAATGAACTGTATCCGTGTCTGCTGCTTCGAAACTCGAATATGTGAACTGCTCCAAACTATGATTGAGGATTTCTGGTTTTGGTTGACACACGTTGAAAAACGCCAGACAGCGTTTAAATGAAGCTTTCAGAACACATTTTCGGATGCATTTGACAGAGACTAACATCATGAATCCAGTGTTCGCTGTGACAGAAGGAAATGAATGCTCTCCTTGTTACTGATCCAGGCCACCTTCGCATGTCAAGCAAATGTGGTACTGTTGTTACAAAAAGGATCAGTGCCCAGTAACTGTGTCCTTAAAGAGGACATGATGGGAAAAATAAAGAATACCATATTGAAATATCCAGGAAATATTAGCTGAAAAGGCGCAGACACTTTTCCCTGCAGCGCCAAGACAGAGGAACATATGTAACGGCACTCTTAAACAGGATGGCCAGCAGTGATATAGATATCGCCACATATGAAGGACCACTGCGAATAGAAATTTGAAAATGAATTTCACGCAGCAGGTATTCGGAATTATATTATTTTCATCGCTACAGTAGTATTGGGCGAGTAAATTCAAAACAAGGTTTGCTGATGAGAATACAATAAAACCCCATCGATCATGATATGAAAGACTGTCGTCCGGAAAGAGGGAACAACAATGTTTCTTCGAAGCTTTGTACTGGGCCACTTTCGCACAAACTGATACTGCTACTCTCCAGAAAAGATCAGGGCCCGCGGCATGCACTCTTAGAAATGGTGACCATCAGTGCTGGAAACGTCCCTGCATATTCAAAACAAGGAAGAATACATATCGAATAAAAGCGTGAATGGCAATTAATTGGACTTGTATTCCCTTTCACCACGACAGCGAGAATTTGCGGGGATATACGGAGTAAGGTTTACTGACCAGGTCAGAAAGCAATTACCTCCACATATCTTGACACACAAGCATATCTTTCTTTCTGCCCTTTTTCTTTTTGAAGCGCCGATCCTTTCCGTAGGAGATGAAGATGATTACTGCTCCCCCGCAGGATCACAGTGGGGCCAGAGACCCGATCGAGCTGCTCAGAACAGTTCGTGTTTGCTGAGAATCACTGAAACTGAGATTGATGACACGTAGACACGGTGTAACAGCTGCCAACACATATGGAGGGTTTTGGGACGGGTTAGGACCCACTCTGGGAAAAAGACTGGATCCTAAGACTGGGGAGTAAGTGTTCAGGTAGAGGACTGGAGAATGGGGTTAAGAACGATATTAGCCAAGATCGAATGGCGAAGCAGACTCGATATTCTGAAAGTGCTAACCGCTCCTATGTCTTCCAATCTCTGGCCATCTGGTATCTAAGGAAATAGAAACAGAGTTATTTGTTCAGTTGGAAGTCCTGGGCAAAGTGAGAGATAGAACAAGCATGATACAATTTTAGAGACTGGGAAAATGTTTGGAGAGGAAGCAATAGAAGTGAAGCTGAATAAAAAGTTTGAAGTCAGGACATATTCAATAAAAAGGAAGTTTGTAGAAAGGCAGAGGGACATGAAGATGGAAAAAGAAGTGTCACCAGTCCCGAAATCTCATTCGGTTTTTAATTTCAAGATGCAACCGGACCTGCTGAGATTTTCCAGCAATTTCATTTGTTGATTCTGAAACAGAAGATGGGAGTGATCCTGGACCAATCAGCTCTCTCATGTTCTGGGAATATTTGGCTTACCCGTTCGATCAGATCACGTGTGTCCCCACTGAAACCTCAGAATCCTTCCCCACCCCCACCCTCTTTAATGGCGCTAAACTGTTCATTACATAAACTTACATGAGCACACAAGAACAATTGCAAAACGTTCAGGGAGAGCTCCGTTCCGTTCCATCAGCACATTCTGAATCAATTAATTTTTGTTCAGGACCCATGAGACATTAAGCCGTCTCTGTCAGACCACTAACAAATGGCCATTCGCGTTCTGTGTCTTTGAACACTTTGGTTGGTGCACGGATGTAGTGGAATCTCATGTTGTAAAATGGACATCATTCATAACATTTTCAGCTGCACTGATAAAGTTGTCTCTGGCGCTTCCAGTAAAGTGCAGTCAGTTTTTACTCTGAAACCGACATGTGATCAAAGCAGGAGGACATATGTGTCAACGAAAACAACAAGAATGCTCCACCAGCGTTGGCTTGCAATTCTGCACGTGGAACGAAGAGCTGGAACTCTCTTAGACAGTGAAAACGACAATTATGGGGCTGGGACGCACGACTTTCTGATTAAACAACTCACTTTGCGCCGAACTGAGATATCCAGCTTTGGCACACGATGAATTAGTTTGCTATTTCATTCTGAGCATAATTCACCTGGCACAGCAATTTACAAAGATCCAGCTCATTCCTCCCAATCACAAATAACATAATTCACATCTTTCACTTTTGTTACTTCGTCAAAACATTACAATCTATTTAACACTTGTCCCGGCATTTAAGATTCAACCTGAATATTTTCATATGAAGTGATTTCCAGTCACTCTGGCAGACAGTAAATCAGTCGGAAAATTACCTTAGGAAAACCAACCATTTCTGTTTACAGTATTGGGAATTTCCCATCTACTGACAAGACAGAGTCCTCACAATCATCATTTTCTTTGTTCTTCCTGCCTAAAACGTGTACCACTTCTTATTTTCAAGACAGCAGTTTTGTTTATCAGACGTTCAAAGAACAGGAACAACCTACCAATCTCCTGAAGCCGTTTCCAATTTAAAATGGAGGTTTTGTTCCTTTCCCACGGGAAGAGTTTCCACGAACTGTGTCCCAGGGTTTGGCAGGAAGCCCTGATTGAAGCTGCAGTGGCCGCTTTCAGTTGGCATCAGGGGATTGGAGAACGTGGTGTCGTATTCTGCTGCGTGTAAACGTCTTGCTCCCTGTGGACTCGGGGTGAATCATGGATGAGTTTTCGGACCAACACTGCCTTCCAGTCTCAGGCCATCTGCTATCTAAAGAAATAGAAACAGAGTTATTTGTTCAGTTCGATGTCCTGGGCAATGTGAAAGATGGATACAAAATTGGAGACTGGGAAAATGGTTGGAGAGGAAGTAATAAAAGAGAAGCTGACACAAATTTGGAAGTCAGGAGACATTCAATAAAAAGGAAAAGTGTGCGAAAGCAGGTGGAGATAGATATGGAAAAGAAGTGTCACTAGTCTCGAAGTCTTAAATCGATTTATATTGCCACGATGCTACCAGACCTGCTGAGATTTTCATTTGTTGGTTTAGAAACTCTTTCCTCAGGACCACTCTCATCTTTGTCAATAAGTATTCTAAAACTTACAGAATATTGGACACTTCCCAAAGAAATCACCCACGGCAACTGTTATCACCAGCCCTGGTTTATTCCCCAATATCAGTTCCAATATGGCCTATTCCCACGTCGGACTATTGATATACCGCTCCAGAAAACTCACCTGGAGGCTTCTTACAAATGGTATACCATCCAGACCTCTGACACTAAGAGTATCCCGGTCAATGTTGGGAAAACGGAATCTTCAGTCAACACTAAATTATTGCCTCTACGTCTTTCCATGGTCTGTTTAACTATTTTTTTCTTACACCTCACGCTCACTGTAATACAGCCTCAAAAATCTAACCTCACCCTTCTTATTTCACTGCTCCATCCATAGTGACTCACGACCCAAGCCCGACATGGTGTCCTCCTTTCACACAGCCATGATATCATCCCTGACCAGCAATGCTTTCTGGTCCCCTTTTTTCCCTCCCTGTCCCGTCTGAAGCAACTCTATCCTAGAACATTTGGTTGCCAACCATGCCCTTCCTTCAAATAAATCTCTGTGATCGCAATAACGTCATATTCCCAGGCACCAACCTATGCCCTAAGTTCATCTGTCTATACTCCATGCATTAAAGTATAGGCATTTCAGGCCACCAGTTCTTTTGCATTCATCTGCTCTCTGTCTATTCTTCCCATTACTAATGCTATCTTCCTGATTCTTAGCGTTTCCAGTTTCCACCTCACTGCCGACTTGTTTAATCTTGTGGTTCCCAGCGCCCTGCCACATTCGTATAAAACCTCCCCAACAGCAGTAGCAAAAACTCCCGAAAGGACATTCGTTCCCATCTGGTTCAGATGTAGATCGTCAATTTTCTTATAGTCCCACATTGCCCAGAACTGGTCGCACAGTCCAACAAATCTGAAACCCGCCCTGCAGCACCATTCCTCAAGTCACGTGTTCATCGTGCCATTTTTTATTCATTTCTACGCTGGTAGTCACATGGCACCGGCAGTAATCCCGAGATTACTACATTTGAGGTCCTCCTTTTTAATTTCTCTCCTGGCTCCCTGAATTCTCCCTGCAGGTCCTCATCTCGTGCCTGTATGCACCAAGACAACTGGCTGTTCACGATCGCCTTTTCGAATGATCTTTATCCGATGGGCGACATCCCTGGCCTGAGCACCTGGGAGGCAACATAACTCTCCAGAATTGCTGATGCTCCACAGTGAGTCCACCCGCAGCTCCAGAGTGACCACGCGGTCAAGCAAGTGCTGCAGCTGGACACACTTCTTTCAAGTGTACGTTTAGAAAACCTTTACAAGGATTTGCAAGGTTTGCACTGCTTGGACGTGAGAACGAAACTGAATAGGCTTCGTCAGATTCTCAGGAGCTTCAGGGCTTAGATATGGCCTCACAGAAGCTTATAAAATCATGAGGAAGACAGACAAAGTAAATAGTCAGGGAGCACTTTTTCACAAGACACGCGAGTTCAAATCTACATAGCAAACATTTAATGTGAGAGAGGAAAAATTTAAAAGGGAAGTGAGGGACACATGTTTTTCACACAACACTTTTCTGTGTGTGGAATGAATTGCCACATTTAGTGGTAGAGTCTGGTGCACTCACATTTCAAAGGCATCTGAATGGGTGTATAGACAGGAAGACCTCGGAGAGATAAGGCACAAATATTGGCAGATATGTATGGATTACTTTCAGTTATCTATTTAGCAAGGGCAAGTTGGATCGCGGGATTTGTTTCCATGTTCGACAACTCAGATGCTCCAGCCACCGGCAACGGTTTGAATACACCATTTGCAAAAAAAAAACGCATGATGTTTGTTACTCAGTCAGCGAGTTTGGCTATTTTGTTTGGAGGGTGGATGGGCCCAACCGATCCAGAGATAAAGCTTTTCCGGATATTTGCTGCCAATGACCATTCTTCTTGACACTTTCCCAAGTTCGCCATCAAAGATTTTGGCTAAAGAAAAATACCTCACATATCGCATTACCCACTTTCCTCTCCAGCGAATCCAAAACCTGACAGCTCTTAACGTGGAATAGAATCAGAACTGAAAAGGCAGTATCATGATCAGACACACCGAAGCTTAAGTGCTGTCTGTGATGCACTGTGAGTCGTCTCTGACATGAACCGCTCGCACAAGTAACAGCGAGGCAATTCCAAACCTACTGGAGATTTAGTTTATTGCCAAGTCCCAGAAAGTGCTCAAGTATCATAAAACAAAACAGAACAACAATGAACCAATAAAAGTGAACATTTCCAATTGTATCCGTGATTAAATTAGGCCATCAATGCCCCGGTGATCACCTTTCTCCTTCGCCAGGACAGTAATGAAGGAAATGAAGGTATAGCAACGTTTCACATCGCGATTGCCCACCTTTTCGCCACAGCATCAAAAAGCGGCGAACAGATTCAATGCAGGATCTTCTTTCGAAATAACGGTGAAGTAACTATGTCTATTCACTTTCAGAGTAAACGGGGAACAACACAAGTTGTCTGGAATATGAATAACCAACATAGACTACTTGGGTTACAGATTCTACTGATGCACAGACTTTCATATGAAAAGGTACCTTGGGTGAATGCCCTACACCCAGAAATCTTCTGGCTGCCTTCTGTTTGCCCTGTCACATTAACCTTGTGCTGCTCTAATCGAATTTGCAGTTCTTGCCATTTGTCCGTATTGCTACTAGGGATAGTTGGTCGTGGCAACTCGTGACTGCCACACAAATTATTTGCCAAAATTGGATTGTCCCGCAACGTGATTCGCAGTGCACGAACTTCACAACGAGGATATGTCACGCGGCAAGTTAAAAAGCACGCTTCCATTTATTAAAGTCAGTTTCTGGGAACTGACAACCAGATTCCTCCTTACACTCGGAATTATGACAACACATAAACCAACAGCCTCTCTCAGAGACAAGCGACCAATGCCATTCTTGTGCTGGACAAACGTAGTTGACAAGATTGCATGCAGGGACTGCACAGAAAACTATAGAGGAGAAGCAGACAGACGACCATCGAGCTGCATTCATGCAGTTCTGTTACCCTGTAAACCCCATGTACAGCTGTTCCTTGTAGGTACACACAGGGCACTGAGTGTCTCTGACTCCGGGACTTGGGACTCGGATTATATGACCGTCTGCAGCACTGGTTACTTCCTTGCGTGAGGTAACTCCCGATGGAACATATGTAAAACACGATAGCTGATTGAGAAAAACGTCCAAAATAGTACCCAAGAGACGTATTTCTGTTGTGTTTCTGGTCCTGTTCCTGACATGACATCCAGCATTGTACTTATTGTGTGCTTCCTGACGGTTCGGTGCATGCTTCCGTGATTGCATTGTGTGCAGTAATCTGCGTTTTAGCTGCAATTACGTGCTTTTGAAACCCAGGACCACCTGTCTCTATTCTGTTTTCTTCTTCACATGCGCAATTGCAACACAGTAAACGATCAATTAATATTGGAAAATGACATACACAGGCGTGTGAAAAGCCCAGTTTCCGTGGCAATTATGCAATGGTTAGAGATTACATTGATTCAGGAGATAAGGATGGAAAATGTGTTTGGGTAGAGATGAGGAACATTGAGGAAAGAGGAAACCAACCAACCGGTGTAGCTTACAAGAACACTAACAGTAACCACAGTGTAAAAAAAACGTACAGAAAAATACCACCTGTGAATGCTAAAAGAAGGCAAGAATTATGGGAGACATTCATTTCCCATCTTCCACTCCCGTTTGAATTGTAAAGAAACTTTGAAGAAAAACAATCGAAAAGTCATATATGCAACATCGAACAACGTGCGTCATACCTTGGCCATTGATTACCGTAGATTAGAATACTTACAATATGGAAACAGGTCCTTCGGCCCAGCAACTCCACACCGAACCGTCCCAGCCCAAATGCATTCCTCTCCATTCACCCCGTCAATTTAGCACGGCCATTTCACCTAACCGGTACATTTTTCGACTATGGGAGAAAACCAGAGCAAGTGCACGCAGCCACGGGGAGAATGTGCAAACTCCACACATTCAGTTGCATGAGGCGGGAATTGACCCTGACTCTGTGGCATTGTGAAACAGCAGCGCTCACGATGGTGTCAGCGTTCGATGTGACTTAGTTGCCGTCTTTTATTGGGAAAAATCTCTTAAATTGTGAGCATCTGGAAAGACCAGCTCCTTCGCCAGAAAAAGAAATGAATATGTCACTAACCTTGGATTGTTTCATGTCCAAGAACACTCAGATCAATACCTCTCTTGATCAGCTCTGCTGATCATGTTTGCAAAGAGATCTAGCAAATTGCCAAAGTGGGATTGTCCTTTCAATCAATAATTTTGACTCAGCTTGGCTGCAAATATCTTTTCCTAACTTTGTGTTTTTCTTCCTTTACGTTGGTGTCTCGCACCTTACAATTCACAGCAGAGGTGGGAGAGGAGAATGGAAGAATTTAGCTCATCAAGTCAACGGCAGCTTTCAATGAGATTACGGCTGATTTGGTCAATGCTCAACCCACCTAAGCTGTCTGTAGTCATGGTCGAGTGGTTAAGGCGATGGATTAGAAATGCATTGGGGTTTCCCCACGTATATTCAAATTGTGCTGACTACGTTATGAATGCTTTCCTGCTGGTACAATTTTCGCTCAAAGTTCAGAAAAACTATTTTGTGAACCAGGCCGGTAATTTGATTAGACTTGGGAAACTCGAGTTCTTCATCAGAAATGTTCCATATTTAAAACATTATCTCTGTTTCTCTTTCCAGATACACTGCTCGAGACATCGGGTTTCTGCAGCTGTTATTGAACGTCCTGAGCAGAAGTGCTGCTTTTCATTAGATTCCTTTAATCCCTGTCCACTGTTCTCTGACTCGGGTCAGTGGCAACACTTCCTCCTGCTCGTCAAAGTGCTCATTCCCCACCGCTCCCTCTCCCATCATTAGAAACAACCGCAGGAAATTGCCACTTAACCATCTTTGTTCCAAAGTGAAACTCATCAGCCTCGGGAAACTCGCCACCAAACGGGACTTCTCATCCCTGGACATGGTGCAAGCCAGAGGATTGTGAAGAGATACTGTGAAAATATTGTCAGTTGGCAGTTGACAAAATGTTTAGGAAGCAAACCATATAATTTAGGCTCCAGCTTTGTAAATCTTGAGAAACTCTTTGGGAAATGGAATCAGAGGAGAATGAAGAAGTGTGAACTGTCGGACCGAGTAGAGGACGGGACATTGACTCTGATGTTCTCGGGACAGGAACTGATCTGAGACATTGAAATCATTCTCGCTCACGTACGTGAGGAATGCAAACTTCATCTGGACTCTGGGACAATGAAAAACTCTGGAACACTCAAGACAATATCCAAATATTTACTGGGATCACTACAGTACGAGTACTATAGATGAGTCATTTTTTGCCCAGTGTGTGCAGGAGGGCTTCCTGACACAGTACGTACACATGCCTTCAAGGGACGAAGCCACTTTCGATTTAGTACTGGGTAACGAGCCTGGCCAGGTTTTAGATTCGGAAGTAGGTGAGCACTTTGGAGACAGCGATCCCAATTCTCTCAGGTTTACTTTCGTGATTGAAAGGGATAGGTGTACTCCACGGAGCAAGAGTTTCAGCTGGTGGAAGGGAAATAACGATGCAATGAGGTAAGATTTAGGAAGCGTAGAATGGGGTAGGAAACAGCAGGGAGTGAGCACATTAAAATGTGGAGCTTATTCAAGGAAAATCTCCTGTGTCTCCTAGATAAGTATGTACCTGTCAGGCAGGGAGGAAGATATAGAACGCGTGAGCCGTGGTTTACTAAGGAAGTGAAATCCCTGGTCAAGAAGAACAAGAAGTCTTATGTTAGGACAAAACGTGAAAACTCAGTTAGAGCTCTAGAGGGTTCCAACGATATCAGGAGAGACCGAAAAAGAGAGCTGAGAAGAGCCAGGAGGAGACATGAGAAGTTGTTGGCAGATAGGATCAGGGTTAACCCTAAGGCTTTCCATAGGTATGTCAGGAATAAAAGAATGACGAGAGTTAAATTTGTGACAATCAAGGATAATAGTGGGAAGTTGTGTGTGGAGTCAGAGGAGATAGGGGAAGCACTAAATAAATATTTTTCGAC
Organism: Chiloscyllium plagiosum; assembly: GCF_037043375.1. Lineage (NCBI taxonomy): Eukaryota > Metazoa > Chordata > Chondrichthyes > Orectolobiformes > Hemiscylliidae > Chiloscyllium > Chiloscyllium plagiosum. Next base: position 9,942,347 of record NW_028270189.1, on the reverse strand, counting down.
AGTGTTCGCGATAGAAAATGAAAATGTTGGCGAAGAAGATACAGAGCTACTTGCATCTAGACGAGAAGAGATTGAGGTTCACAAGGAAGAGATATTAGAAATACTGCAGAGTGTGAAAATAGATAAGTCAGCTGGGCCGGATGGGAGCGATCTGATTTTGTTTAGCAAATGCACTGCAGGAGGGTACAAATCAAACTGATGCTTACAACGGCTCGTTTTGAGCCGCTAATTTCAGTGAAGTGGCGGCGCCAATAAAAGGTGTCACGCATCTCGTCTAATTCCACATCCTGAGCTCGAAATGACCAGAGGTTTCTCGCTGAGTTTCTGCAGGGTCTTGTTTGGACGACACCATGACACTTTTTCACTGGAGTGGATCATGAAATCGCGTCGTGACTATGAATAAAACGATGGAAACGTCCAGCCGAGAAGGACGCGACCCTGAAGCGGGCAACTGAGGACAAATGTTTCTCCTTTGCCAGTGAAAAGCACTGCTTCACAAATTGGAAACTTCGAAGTGAAGCAATGTTGGTGATTATCTTCGGTGCTTGTTCACCTTTTTAATTCTGATTCCGTGAAAGTCCATGGCATTACATATCGACATTCTGCCAAGTGCAGCTTTGTCTCTTGGGCCAGTGGCGTAATGGATAACGCGTCTGACTTCGGATCAGAAGATTGTAGGTTCGAGTCCTACCTGGCTCGAGGGGGGATGTTTTGCTTTAACCGTGGTATACGTTGACGCTCCCCTGTAAAGTTCTCTCGGGACATCTCCTCTGTGCTTCCGCATGTAAAGCTTGCATTTGTCCTATTGTCCATTTCAAATTCCAGCTCTCCACAACGGACACCTCCGTCAGTTTGGCGGGATCTTCTGGTGTGTCTCCCTCTGTGGGTGAAAATGAGCATGAGTTCCTCAAAAGAGTTACAATTCGTTATACTTCTGTCCCATTATTGTGCAATGTAAGAACATAGGATAACCTCATTGACATTTGACCTGGAAACATTAGAACACACGAGGCTTTGGGCCAAAGTTCGAAACTGCGACTGGAATACATGGCTCTCTGATTAGCCGCAATGCACACGGGCGGAATGGCCTTTTCCCACTTTGTAAATCTTCGAAGACAATTTGAAAAAAATCTGCAACGAAAATGTTCAGACAGGGTGTTTTATTTACACCAAATACGATAGTATCTATCGCCTTGTCTTGTTATTTACTTGTGAGGATTCGGTACTCTCAGCACAGAGATACTGTGAAAATATTGTCAGTTGGCAGTTGAAAAAATGTTTAGGAAGCAAACCATATAATTTAGGCTCCAGCTTTGTAAATCTTGAGAAACTCTTTGGGAAATGGAATCAGAGGAGAATGAAAAAGTGTGAACTGTCGGACCGAGTAGAGGACGGGACATTGACTCTGATGTTCTCGGGACAGGAACTGATCTGAGACATTGAAATCATTCTCGCTCACGTACGTGAGGAATGCAAACTTCATCTGGACTCTGGGACAATGTAAAACTCTGGAACACTCAAACAATATCCAAATATTTACTGGGATCACTACAGTACGAGTACTATAGATGAGTCATTTTTTGCCCAGTGTGTGCAGGAGGGCTTCCTGACACAGTACGGACACATGCCTTCAAGGGACGAAGCCACTTTCGATTTAGTACTGGGTAACGAGCCTGGCCAGGTTTTAGATCATGGAATGGTTGTATTGTTCAGCAAACATATCGGTGTACCAGTACTTCTGCCGATTTTCCGATGCTGGCAGGTCATTGGTTTTGTCCAAAACATTATGAAGGTTAACATAAAACAAATAGCTGCAGGTGCTGGAAATCTGAGCCAAAAACGAAAATTGTTTGTGCAGCGGAGCATGACTGGCAACAGAAACGTCGACTCTCCTGCTCCTCGGATGCAGCCTGACCTGCTGTGCTTTTCCAGCATCACTCTGATCTAAAGTCAGGTTTCCAGCATCTGCAGTCCTCACTTTTGCCTAATTTCTTCAGTGTCTCTGGTTCCCAATTCAAGAAGTCCATCTCTAGCGGTTTCATGTTTGTACCTCCGTGCTGAGGAGTTGAAGAGTGAAGAAAAGTAACTCACCTCCTCCATCTCTGGGGTAATTAGGGACTGAAAATGAATCGTGTCACATTGAAATATATCTACATGCGAATTAATCTCTGTCTTTTATTGGGAACCATCTCTTTCATTGTAACCATCAGGAAAGAGCATTTCGTTCGCATGAAAAAGAAATGAATATGTCACTAACCTTTGTTTGCTTCAGGTCCGAGAATACTCAGATCAATAGCTCCCTTGCTTACTTCTGCTGGTCATGTTCGCAAAGAGATATGGCAAATTGCCAAGTGTGATTTTCCTTTCAATAAATAATTTTGACTCAGTTTGCCTGCAAATATCTTTTCCTACCTTTGTGCTTTTCTTCTTTTACATTGGTGTCTCGCAGCTTACAAATGACAGCAAAGGTATGAAAGGAGATGGGAGCATTTCGCTCATCAAGTCAACGGTAGCTTTCAATGAGATCACGGCTGATTTGGTCAATGCTCAACGCACCTGAGCTGTCTGTAGTCATGGCCGAGTGGTTAAGGCGATGGATTAGAAATCCATTGGGGTTTCCCCAGGTCGGTACGAATCCTGCTGACTACGTTATGAATGCTTTCCTGCTGGTACAATTTTCGCTCAAAGTTCAGAAAAACTATTCTGTGAACCAGGCCGGTAATTTGATTAGACATGGGAAACTCGAGTTCTACATCAGAAATGTTCCATATTTAAAACATTATCTCTGTTTCTCTTTCCAGATACACTGCTCGACACATCGGGTTTCTGCAGCTGTTATTGAACATCCTGAGCAGAAGTGCTGCTTTTCATTAGATTCCTTTCATCCCTGTCCACTGTTCTCTGACTCGGGTCAGTGGCAACACTTCCTCCTGCTCGTCAAAGTGCTCATTCCCCACCGCTCCCTCTCCCATCATTAGAAACAACCGCAGGAAATCGCCACTTAACCATCTTTGTTCCAAAGTGAAACTCATCAACCTCGGGAATCTCTCCACCAAACGGGACTTCTCATCCCTGGACATGGTGCAAGCCAGAGGATTGTGAAGAGATACTGTGAAAATATTGTCAGTTGGCAGTTGAAAAAATGTTTAGGAAGCAAACCATATAATTTAGGCTCCAGCTTTGTAAATCTTGAGAAACTCTTTGGGAAATGGAATCAGAGGAGAACGAAGAAGTGTGAACTGTCGGACCGAGTAGAGGACGGGACATTGACTCTGATGTTCTCGGGACAGGAACTGATCTGAGACATTGAAATCATTCTCGCTCACGTACGTGAGGAATGCAAACTTCATCTGGACTCTGGGACAATGAAAAACTCTGGAACTCTCAAGACAATATCCAAATATTTACTGGGATCACAACAGTACGAGTACTATAGATGAGTCATTTTTTGCCCAGTGTGTGCAGGAGGGCTTCCTGACACAGTACGTACACATGCCTTCAAGGGACGAAGCCACTTTCGATTTAGTACTGGGTAACGAGCCTGGCCAGGTTTTAGATTCGGAAGTAGGTGAGCACTTTGGAGACAGCGATCCCAATTCTCTCAGGTTTACTTTCGTGATTGAAAGGGATAGGTGTACTCCACGGAGCAAGAGTTTCAGCTGGTGGAAGGGAAATTACGATGCAATGAGGTAAGATTGAGGAAGCGTAGAATGGGGTAGGAAACTGCAGGGAGTGAGCACATTAAAATCTGGAGCTTATTCAAGGAAAAGCTCCTGTGTGTCCTAGATAAGTATGTACCTGTCAGGCAGGGAGGAAGATATAGAACGCGTGAGCCGTGGTTTACTAAGGAAGTGAAATCCCTGGTCAAGAAGAACAATAAGTCTTATGTTAGGACAAAATGTGAAAACTCAGTTAGAGCGCTCGAGGGTTCCGACGATATCAGGAGAGTCCTAAAAAGAGAGCTGAGAAGAGCCAGGAGGAGACATGAGAAGTTGTTGGCAGATAGGATCAGGGTTAACCCTAAGGCTTTCCATAGGTATGTCAGGAATAAAAGAATGACGAGAGTTAAATTTGTGACAATCAAGGATAATAGTGGGAAGTTGTGTGTGGAGTCAGAGGAGATAGGGGAAGCACTAAATAAATATTTTTCGACAGTGTTCGCTATAGAAAATGAAAATGTTGGCGAGGAAGATACAGAGCTACTTGCGTCTAGACGAGAAGAGATTGAGGTTCACAAGAAAGAGATATTAGAAATACTGCAGAGTGTGAAAATAGATAAGTCAGCTGGGCCGGATGGGAGCGATCTGATTTTGTTTAGCAAATGCACTGCAGGAAGGTACAAATCAAGCTGATGCTTACAACGGCTCGTTTTGAGCCGCTAATTTCAGTGAAGTGGCAGCGCCAATAAAAGGTGTCACGCATCTCGTCTAATTCCGCATCCTGAGCTCGAAATGACCAGAGGTTTCTCGCCGAGTTTCTGCAGGGTCTTGTTTGGACGACACCATGACACTTTTTCACTGGAGTGGATCATGAAATCGCGTCGTGACTGTGAATAAAACGATGGAAACTTCCAGCAGAGAAGGAGGCGACCCTGAAGCAGGCAGCTGAGGACAAATGTCTCTCCTTTGCCAGTGAAAGGCACTGCTTCAGAAATTGGAAACTTCGAAGTGAAGCAATGTTGGTGATTATCTTCGGTGCTTGTTCACCTTTTTAATTCTGATTCCGTGAAAGTCCATGGCATTACATATCGACATTCTGCCAAGTGCAGCTTTGTCTCTTGGGCCAGTGGCGTAATGGACAACGCGTCTAACTTCGGATTAGAAGATTGTAGGTTCGAGTCCTACCTGGCTCGAGGGGGGGGATGTTTCGCTTTAACCGTGGTATACGTTGACGCTCCCCTGTAAAGTTCTCTCGGGACATCTCCTCTGTGCTTCCGCATGTAAAGCTTGCATTTGTCCTATTGTCCATTTCAAATTCCAGCTCTCCACAACGGACACCTCCGTCAGTTTGGCGGGATCTTCTGGTGTGTCTCCCTCTGTGGGTGAAAATGAGCATGAGTTCCTCAAAAGAGTTACAATTCGTTATACTTCTGTCCCATTATTGTGCAATGTAAGAACATAGGATAACCTCATTGACATTTGACCTGGAAACATTAGAACACACGAGGCTTTGGGCCAAAGTTCGAAACTGCGACTGGAATACATGGCTCTCTGATTAGCCGCAATGCACACGGGCGGAATGGCCTTTTCCCACTTTGTAAATCTTCGAAGACAATTTGAACAAAAATCTGCAACGAAAATGTTCAGACAGGGTGTTTTATTTACACCAAATACGATAGTATCTATCGCCTTGTCTTGTTATTTACTTGTGAGGATTCGGTACTCTCAGCACCGTGGCCCGGATCGTATTCCCGCTCATGGAATGGTTGTATTGTTCAGCAAACATATCGGTGTACCAGTACTTCTGCCGATTTTCCGATGCTGGCAGGTCATTGGTTTTGTGCAAAACATTATGAAGGTTAACATAAAACAAATAGCTGCAGGTGCTGGAAATCTGAGCCAAAAACGAAAATTGTTTGTGCAGCGAAGCATGACTGGCAACAGAAACGTCGACTCTCCTGCTCCTCGGATGCAGCCTGACCTGCTGTGCTTTTCCAGGCATCACTCTGATCTAAAGTCAGGTTTCCAGCATCTGCAGTCCTCACTTTTGCCTAGTTTCTTCAGTGTCTCTGGTTCCAATTCAAGAAGTCCATCTCTAGCGGTTTCATGTTTGTACCTCCGTGCTGAGGAGTTGAAGAGTGAAGAAAAGTAACTCACCTCCTCCATCTCTGGGGTAATTAGGGACTGAAAATGAATCGTGTCACATTGAAATATATCTACATGCGAATTAATCTCTGTCTTTTATTGGGAACCATCTCTTTCATTGTAACCATCAGGAAAGATCATTTCGTTCGCCAGAAAAATAAATGAATATGTTACTAAACTTTGTTTGCTTCAGGTCCGAGAATACTCAGATCAATAGCTCCCTTGCTTACTTCTGCTGGTCATGTTCGCAAAGAGATATGGCAAATTGCCAAGTGTGATTTTCCTTTCAATAAATAATTTTGACTCAGTTTGCCTGCAAATATCTTTTCCTACCTTTGTGCTTTTCTTCTTTTACATTGGTGTCTCGCAGCTTACAAATGACAGCAAAGGTATGAAAGGAGATGGGAGCATTTCGCTCATCAAATCAACGGTAGCTTTCAATGAGATCACGGCTGATTTGGTCAATGCTCAACGCACCTGAGCCATCTGTAGTCATGGCCGAGTGGTTAAGGCGATGGATTAGAAATCCATTGGGGTTTCCCCACGTAGGTTCGAATCCTGCTGACTACGTTATGAATGCTTTCCTGCTGGTACAATTTTCGCTCAAAGTTCAGAAAAACTATTTTGTGAACCAGGCTGGTAATTTGATTAGACTTGGGAAACTCGAGTTCTACATCAGAAATGTTCCATATTTAAAACATTATCTCTGTTTCTCTTTCCAGATACACTGCTCGACACATCGGGTTTCTGCAGCTGTTATTGAACATCCTGAGCAGAAGTGCTGCTTTTCATTAGATTCCTTTCATCCCTGTCCACTGTTCTCTGACTCGGGTCAGTGGCAACACTTCCTCCTGCTCGTCAAAGTGCTCATTCCCCACCGCTCCCTCTCCCATCATTAGAAACAACCGCAGGAAGTCGCCACTTAACCATCTTTGTTCCAAAGTGAAACTCATCAGCCTCGGGAATCTCTCCACCAAACGGGACTTCTCATCCCTGGACATGGTGCAAGCCAGAGGATTGTGAAGAGATACTGTGAAAATATTGTCAGTTGGCAGTTGAAAAAATGTTTAGGAAGCAAACCATATAATTTAGGCTCCAGCTTTGTAAATCTTGAGAAACTCTTTGGGAAATGGAATCAGAGGAGAATGAAGAAGTGTGAACTGTCGGACCGAGTAGAGGACGGGACATTGACTCTGATGTTCTCGGGACAGGAACTGATTTGAGACATTGAAATCATTCTCTCTCACGTACGTGAGGAATGCAAACTTCATCTGGACTCTGGGACAATGAAAAACTCTGGAACACTCAAGACAATGATGTGTTTCTGTTCGCCGAGCTGGAAGGTTTTGTTGGAAATGTCCCCTGTCTCGGTGGCATCCTCAGTGCTTGGGAGCCTCCTGTGAAGCGCTTCTGTGTTGTTTCCTGCGTCATTTATAGTGGCCTGTCCTTGCCGCTTCCTGTTGACAGTTTCAGCTCTCCGCTGCAGTGGCTGGTATATTGGGTCCAAGTCGATGTGGTTGTTGATGGAGTTTGTGGATGACTGCCATGCTTCTGGGAATTCCCTGGCTGTTCTTTGTTTGGCTTGCCCTATAATAGTAGTGTTGTCCCACTCGAATTCATGTTGCTTGTCGTCTGTGTGTGTGGCGATTACGCATAGTTGGTCGCTTCATTTCGTGGCTAGTTGGTGTTCCTGGATGCGGATCGTTAGCTGTCTTCCTGTTTGTCCTATATAGTGTTTTGTGCAGTCCTTGCATGGGATTTTGTATACTACATTAGTTTTTCTCATGTTGGGTATCGGTTCCATAGTTCTGGTAAGCTGTTGTCTGAGTGTGGCTGTTGGTTTGTGTGCTGTTAAGAGTCCTAGTGGTCGCAGTATTCTGGCTGTCAGTTCGGAGATGTTCTTGATGTGTGGTAGTGTGGCTAGTCCTTTGGGTTGTGGCATGTCCTCATTCCGTGGTCTATCCCTTCGGCATCTGTTGATGAAATTGCACGGGTTTCCGTTTTTGGCGAATACCTTGTATAGGTGTTCCTCTTCCTCTTTTTGCAGTTCTGGTGTGCTGCAGTGTGTTGTGCCCCTTTTGAATAGTGTCTTGATGCAACTTCGTTTGTGTATGTTGGGGTGGTTGCTCTCATAATTCAGGACTTGGTCTGTGTGTGTGGCTTTCTTCTGTACCTTTGTGGTGAATTCTCCGTTAGTTGTTCTCTGTACCATCACGATTAGGAATGGGAGTTGGTTGCCCTATTCTTCCTCTCTGGTGAATCGGATTCCTGTGAGTGTGGAGTTGATGATCCTGTGTGTTTTCTCTATTTCCGTGTTTTTAATGATTACAAAGGTGTCATCCACGTATCTGAACCAGTGTTTGGGTTGAATTTGCGGTAAGACTGCTCTGACCTTTGCTTTACTGCTTCTGCTATGAGTCCCGAGATCGGTGAGCCCATGGGTGTTCCGTTGATTTGTTCGTATATCTGGTTGTTGAATGTGAAGTGTGTTGTGAGGCACAAGTCCCAAGATTTAGGAAGATTAGGTAAGATTTAGGAAGCGTAGAATGGGGTAGGAAACTGCAGGGGGTGAGCACATTAAAATGTGGAGCTTATTCAAGGAAAAGCTCCTGTGTGTCCAAGATAAGTATGTACCTGTCAGGCAGGGAGGAAGATATAGAACGCGTGAGCCGTGGTTTACTAAGGAAGTGGAATCCCTGGTCAAGAAGAACAAGAAGTCTTATGTTAGGACAAAATGTGAAAACTCAGTTAGAGCTCTCGAGGTTTCCAACGATATCAGGAAAGATCTAAACAGAGAGCTGAGAAGAGCCAGGAGGAGACATGAGAAGTTGATGGCAGATAGGATCAGGGTTAACCCTAAGGTTTTCCATAGGTATGTCAGGATTAAAAGAATGACGAGAGTTAAATTTGGGACAATCAAGGATAATAATGGGAAGTTGTGTGTGGAGTCAGAGGAGATTGGGGAAGCGCTAAATAAATATTTTTCGACAGTGTTCGCTATAGAAAATTAAAATGTTGGCGAGGAAGATACTGAGATACTTGCGTCCAGAGTACGAGAGATTGAGGTTCACAAGGATTAGGTGATAGAAATACTGCAGAGTTTGACAACAGACAAGTCCCCTGGTCTGGATGGGATCTGTCCTCGTATCCTCTGGGAAGGAAGGGAAGAGATTGATGAGCCTTTGGCGTCGATCGTCAAATCAACGTTGTCTACAGGAATAGTTCCTGTGGAATGGAGCATAGCATACGTTGTTCCCGTGTTCAAAAAGTGTCGTAGAGACAACCCTGTTAATTACAGACCAGTGAGTCTCACTGCAGTTGTTGGTAACGTGTTGGAAAAGGTTATTATAGATAGGATTTAGGACCATCTAGAAAAGAATAATCTGATCAGGGACAGTCAGCACGGTTTTGTGATGGGTATGCCTTGCCTAACGAATCGTATTGATTTTTTTGACAAAGTGACCAAACAGGGAGATGACAGTAAACCGGTTGATGTGATGTATATGGGTTTCAGAAAGTTGTTCGATACGTTTCCCCACAATAGGCTATTATACAAAATGCGGTGGACTGGAATTGTGGGAGAGAGCTTTGATCAGTAATTGGCTTGCCAATAGAAAACAGTGTTGTAGTTAATGGAATATGTTCTTCTTGGTGTCCAGGTACTGGCGGCGTACCACAAGGGTCGGTGTTAGGTCCACTGGTGTTACATGAGATCTAACCTTGCCAATCAGTCTCCCATGGGGAACATTGTTGAACGCCTTACTGAAGTCCATATAGATCACATTTACTGCTCTGCCCTCATCAATCCTCTTTGTTACTTCTTCAAAAAACTCAATCAAATTTGTGAGACATGATTTCCCACGCACAAAGCCATGTTAACTGTCCCGAATCAGTCCTTGTCTTTCCAAATACATGTACATTCTGTTCCTCAGGATTCCCGCCAACAATTGGAGTATTCTTGGCAGATGCAGTTTCATGTCGGGAATGCGAGATCATATACTTTGTTGGGAAGAATCAAAAGACACGCTACTATTAAAATCGATAGAAACGCAAACGATGTGCAGAAAATTAAAGAGATGGTTTCCAAGAAAATAGGAAAATTAAGTCACCAGTAGAGTAATCAATTACCAAGATATCCCTCGTGATGTTTTATGGGACATGTGGGATTTTTTTGATTATGGTTCTCCAAACGTTTTTATAATGGAACCGAGAGTTTTAGATGGCAAGTTAACATCACGCATGACTATTGCCATTTTTGTTACTCACACACAATATTTTTTCCTTGTACGATTTATTTCGCTTTGTGGTTTCTGCAAGTGGGCTTGTAAACTACACATGCTTGTGAGTTCATTCCTCACTGTTCCTCAACTCCAGCCAAACAGACTTTACATCCTTATTTCCTGAATCAAGGTAATCGCTAACCATTGCATAAATGTCATTAAAACTTCGGTATTTCACAGGCCTCTGTATATCATCTTACAATATTAATTAATCCTTTACTGTATTGCAGTTGCGCATAAGAAGAGAAAAATAGAATCGAGAATGGTGGACCTCCGCTTCACACACCCGTTATTGAAGCGAAAATGCAGATTACTGCCCATAATACGATCGTGGAAGCATGTGCTGAACCCTCAGGAAACACAGAATAAGTGCAGTGTCACAGGGCATGTCAGGGACAGCACCAGAAAGACAACAGAAATGCTGCTATGAACTCCTATTTTGGATGTATTTCTCAATGAGCAATAGAGTGTTACATGTGTTCCATCAGGGGTTACCTCACACAAAGAAGTAACCAGTGCTGCAGACGGTCATATCATCCGAGTTCCAAGCCCTGGAATCAGAGACATTCAATATTCTGTGCATAACTGCAAGGAACAGCTGTCCGAGGCGTTTACAGTCCAGGTGAAATTACGAATGCAGCTCTCTAGTTGTCAGCCTCTTTCTCCTATGTCGTGTTTCGTGCAGTCCCTGCATGGAATCTCGTCAACCACGTTTGACCTGCACATGATGCGGATTGGGCCTTGTTTTCTCGTGAGTTGTTGTCTGAATGAGGCTCTCGGTTTCTGTGCTGTCATAAGTCTGAGTGTTCAGAAGAGTCTGGATATCGTTTTCCAGAATTTGTTTTTCATACAGGGAAGCATGATTTAAAAATTACATCAAAGCATATCCTCGCTGCGAACTTTGTGTGCCATGCATCTGCGAATGAAGCTGTATGGATATTGGTTCTTGGCAAAGAATTTGTGTGGGCGTCAGTCCAGCAGTCCCTAGTAGCAATACGTACAGACAGCAATGGCCACACTTTCGACTAGAATAGCACAACAATAATAGGACAGAGCAAGCAGAATACAGCCAGACAATTCGTGGAAGCAGGAATCCATGATTCCATCCGTTGGACCCAATCTGCAATCGCAACAAGCGGAAGCAGCGGGAATGAAATCAAATGAATTCGTACCAAAACATGATAGCAGCGCTTCACAGGAGCCTCTGCAGCGCTGAGAATGTCACCCAGACAGGTGAGGAAAAGTCTGCAAACCATCTTCCTGGCGTCACCGAATCTTTCAACAAGAACTCTAGAAGCATCCGATCTTCACATCCTTCTGCTCCAAAACACGCCGCTTTTCCACAACAGAGAATTGCACGCTCAACTACCGCATGTAAGATGAGGATACCAGCTCCTACACTGCCAAGGGCGGTAGGAAGAGCGAGGGAAACAGCTGCCACTGCCATTCGACAGCTGCACACGCTCTCTTTGATAGGTACATTTTCGTATGAATGACTGGGCAGCAGGTGAGTTGTTCACAGTTTTCCCTGAAAGTGAGTGGACGTCGTTATTTCATCGCTGTTGTGAAGCCAGATCCTGCACTGAATCTGCTCGCTCGTTTTTTGTTATTGTGGCTAAAAGGTGGGCAATCGCAACGTGAAACTTTGTTATATTTCTCTCATTTCCTTCATTACTGTCCTGGTGAGGGAAGCTGGAGATTAGCTCGCTCGATCACATGGAGGCACCAACGCATTGTTGACCTAATTTAATCGAGAATATAATTGGTAATATTCACTTTGTATGGTACAGTTTTCTGTTTTGTGTTATGTTACTTGTGCACTTTCTGTTACTTGAAAATGCACTAAATCTCCAGAATGTCGGGAAGCTCCGTTTAGAATTGCTTCGGTGCTATTTGTGTGAGCAGTTCTTGACATACACGTCTCACACTACCTCACAGACAGAAGTCATGAGTTTGTGTGTCTGATAATGGCTCTGCCTTTTGAGTTTTGCATCTGGTCGACGTTAAGAGCTGTCAGCTTTTGGATTCACCGGAGAGTTGAGGGTCAAACACGATTTGTGAGTTTTTTTTTAGTCAACGAAATAATTTGATGGAGAACTTGGGAATGTATCAAGGGGAATGGTCATTGTCTGTAAATGTCTGGAAAACTTTCCTCTCTGTGTCATCTCAAAACATTACGCCTCATGAAAAAATAAAATTCAAACACGCTGACTTAGTAACAAACAGCATGGGTTTTTGCAAGTGGTCTATTCAAACTGTTGTCAAGTACTGGAGTGTCACAGAATTGCCGAGCACGGAAGCAAACCTTCCTATCCAACTTGCACCTGCTGAAGAGATGACCGTAACTAATCTAAACATATTTGCCAATATTTGCCCCTTATCTCTCCAAAAACTTCCTGTCTGCATACCCATTTAGATGGCTTTGAAGTGCACCAAACACTGCCACTATATGTGGCAATTTATTCCACACGCACAAAAATGCCTGTATTAAAAACAAGTGTCGCTCACATCCATTTCAAATTGTACTGCTCTCACATTAAACCTATGCTATCTCGCTTTAAACTCACGTGCCTTCTGAAAAAGTGAAGATTGACTATGTTCTCTGTTCGTCTACCTCATGATTTTATAAACTTTTCCAAGGACATCCCTCAGGCCTGAAGCTCCGGGGAAAATTGTCGAAGAATATTCAGCTTCTCACTAATATCCACACCGTGCAAACCTTTCAAATCGTTGTAAATTATATTTTTTTTTATTATGCGAAGGTATTAATAGAAAGCGCTAGAGGAAATTGCCTGAAGTGAAGCGATGCTGAAACATTAGTCTTGACCGGTTTGCCGCTTAGTTATTGTCAGGGAGCGTCGCTGAGAGGTTTAATGTAGGTAAAAACAATGAATGCAGATGCTGGGGACCAGATTCTGGATTAGTGGTGCTGAAGGGCACAGCAGTTCAGGCAGCATCCGAAGAGCAGTAAAATCGATGTTTCGGGCAAAACCCTGTATTCCTGATGAAGGTCTTTTGACCAAAACGTCGATTTTTCTGCTCCTCGAATGCTGCCTGAACTGCTGTGCTCTTCCAACACCATTAATCCAGAGAGGTTTAATTTGCTGGGTTTAGGTTCCAGTCTCTATTGCATCGTGGGTTTGAAACCCAACTTTACAATCGAACAAATGCAGGCAGCTTTTTATGACAGAACTGCACAGGTCCTGATATTGTTTTATGGGTGTGTTTGTTACTCCACGGGCCTCTCACCCTCTCTTGCGGTAAAGACGGGAACATGAGCAACTGATTCTTAAAATAATGAGAACTACTGCTGTCCACATCCTCTCGAGCACTGTGGGTTTGGATGTATACGCGAACAACTTTGCTGCCAGTTTCTGTGTCTCAAATGGTTAGAGCATTTGGCTGAAATGTAGGTTGTCCTCGCCCAAAAAGAGCACAGAGCCTCAAATATGTCACATCAAGTATTGAGACCGACCATGTACTGACAATACAACCACGAGAACTCATCCATGGTTGACCCTGAGTCCGCAGTGAGTGAGACGGTCACGTGCAGCAGAATGTGACCCCACTCTCTACAAACAGAAAGGGGCCACGGCAGCTTCAATCAGCGGCTTCCTGCCCAGCCCTGGGACACAGCTCATGGAAACTCCTTCCTCAGGGACGGCTGTTACCGTGTGAAAGCGTAAAAAATTCCAATTCAAATTGGAAATGGCTTCAGAAGATTGTTTCTGTTTTTAAAACATTTTATAATCAGAATTCCTGTCTCGAATATTAGAAGTGGTAAACTTTGTAGGCAGCTAAAACAAAGAAAGTGTTGATTGTGCGGACTCTGTCTCTTCCCTACACTTCCCTACATGAGATTCCCTACACTCTGATCAGAACTGATTTGGTTTCCTGAGGTATTTTCCCGATTGATTTGCAGTCTGCCAGAGTGTCTGGCAATCACTTTGGCGACCTAAGGATCAGGGTCAAAATATGAAAATATTAACACAGAATCGTAAATCCCGGGGCAAATCCTAAATGGATTGTAATGGTCTGAAGGAATAAATCTGAGAAGTGAAAGACTTGAATAATGTTATTTGCAATGGGGAGGAATGAACTAGATTTTTGAAAATTGCTGTGTCAGCTGAATTAAACTCAGTGTGAAATGATAAACTAACCAACGCCATCCTGTCCTGGCTCACTCAGTCGGTAGAGCGTGAGACCTTTCATCTCAATGGTGTGGGGTCGATACCCACGCTGGGCGCTGTTGTTTCTTAATAGGTTTGCCCCTCTCCATTAATGTTGCAAGAGCGAATTCGCTCGCTGAGGCAGGTTTTGTTGACACATTTTTTCCACCGTTTTTGATAATCTCTTGGTTTCTGAGTGAAAACTGTCTCCACTGTACTGAAGGTGCAAGAGACAAGGTTATCAGTTCAGCCGAATATGCTATTCACGATGTCCCTTCCAAAACGTGAGGTTCCATTCCAACCGTGCCCCAACCAAAGTGTCCAGAGACGTCGAATGCAAATGGGCATTGCTGGGGGGACTGATAGTGACAGCTGCATGTCAAATGGTGCTGAAATAGAATTAACTGATTGAGAATGCTCCAATGGAAACCGAATGGAACTCTCCCTGAAATTTTCCCAATTCACTCGGTAAATGATGATGTTGTGTACCCATATGGGTTTACGCAATGAACAGCTTATTGTCAGTAACAGGGGTGGGGGTGAGGCAGGATAGTGAGGTTTCCGTGTGTGTCAGAAGTGATCTGGTCGAACAGGGAATTCAAACGTCCACAGAACAGACATAGCTGATTGGTCCAGGATCACACTTCTCCCTTCTGTTTCTGTACCAACAAAAGAAATTGCGGGAAAATCTCAGCAGGTCTGGTAGAATCTTGGAATGGAAAACCGAGTTAAGTCTTCAAGACCAGTGACATTTTTTTCTCCATGTCCATCTCCGTCTACCTTACCACACCCTTCCCTTATATTGAATATCTACTGACTGTCAACCTTGTACTCAGTTTCTCTTTTATTACTCCGTCTCCAAACATTTTCCCAGTCTCAAAATTTAAGAGCAGACCTGTTCCATCTCTCACCTCACCGAATTATGAGACGAGGACTTCGAAATGCACAATTAACTCTGTTTCTATTTCCTTAGATACTGGATGGCCAGAGACCAGAAGGCATTGGAGGACAGTTAGAGCTTTCAGCCCATCTGGTCTGCCCGCCATTCGGTCATGCCTCATATCGTTCCCAACCCGATTCTCCAGCCTTCTATCTGTGACACTTAGCTCCCCTGAATTTAGGATCCAGTCTTTTTCCCAGAGTGCGAATGAAACCGTCCCAACCGTCTCCACATCTGCTGGCAGCTGTTACACCGTATCTGTGTGTGATCGAGCTCAGTTTCAGTCCCACACAGCAAACACGTCCGTTCTGAGGAATGCAATCCCCGCTGCATGACAGATCGATCGGGTCTCTGACCCCAAGGTTTTTCTGCGAGGCAGTAGTTAGCTCCTTCACCACCCATGGCATGGACTGGTGCTTCAAAATGTGGGGACAAAGAACGATAGGCACAAGAATTTGTACAGGTTAGGTCGAAAGGGTTATTGTCAACATCAGAGAAGTCCCTGCTTCAGAGTCTGGTAAATATGCTGTTTCACGAAGTGAAAATGACAATTACCCAGGCAATAAAACAATAAAACAATAAAATGCAAAAGTAGCCTGATTCTGTGATATGAAACATTAAATCTCTTTGTCTCCACAGATGCTGTCAGGCCCGCTGAGTTTCTCTGTCAATTCCTATTGTTGATTCAGATATCCAGGATTCGCACTTCTTTGTTTTATGCTAGTCTGAATCCTGTTTGTGACAATACTCGATTAATTGCCAGCTCCATACAACATTCCCTGCTTTAGGAAGGTTGTCAACAACATAAACGGTCAGAGGAAATCCCCCATCGCTACAGCAGTGAGAGCACTGAGTCCTTAACAGTAGACTTGCACGGAAATTGAAATATGGCGCTGTAAGTTTTCTCAATGAATCCACTTTTACTTTTTTTCATTTGTGATCATTTTAGCTGCACATTCAGTTTCTTTCTTTCTTGCATTTCTGTCAGGTTGGAAAAGGCCTTTCCGCCCACCAGCAGTGCGGGTCATTGGACATTCATCTTTTCGAGTCCAGGAGCTATTATTTCCTGGAGGACCTTGTGCACTGCATCTCGGGTGGGGTGGGTGCGAGGCTGTACCACTATATTCACCTGTCTATAGATATCGAAGAAGGGTTTATCTATTCCACACCACCAGGCTTCCTCATCGCTCTTTTGAATCTTGGTTATTATTACCCTTGCAATGGCACCTCCTTCCTTGATAGCAGAAAACCGATAACCCGTGTTAGGTGTACCTGTAGCCGTGGTGGATACTAAATGCCAGTAACTGGGTACACAAGAATCTCTGCGTAAATATTTATTGCCTTATTTATAGTCGTCCTGGTTACCAAACGGGCATGGGTGGCATGTCAAGGTCAACTTAACATCCTTGGTTAAGATTACTGTCTGCGGTTGTATCCCAGGCACCCCTGCCTTCATGAATCGTCCTGCCATGCAGCCCCATATTTCTAGGAGTCTTCAAATCACTACTTGCACTTATTTGGATCCGGTGTTGTCCGATGTCTCCTCAAGGTCAGCTATACGTTTGCAATGGCTGGCGTGTATCAACGTGGCTCTTTCGGCGATCTTAACAGCTGTCTGTGTTGTAGGGAGTCCTTGGAAAGGTCCCAGCCACCTCTTCGCCTTCCTGCTTTTGCTCCTGAAGTCTTTCACCACTATCCAGTCTTCAGGTTCTAGATTGTGCATCTTCCCTTCTGCTGATTGGGGTAGTGCTGCCCTTCGTTTGATTCTGTATTTGAGACAGAAGTGTAGAGAGTTTTATACCGTAACATAACATCTCGTCCTCACAGTGATTTGTTATCTGTCTTACAATCTTGGGCCAATTCCTGTATTGGGCGGCCTTCCAAACAAAATCTCAAGCATCCTAAGTTTTGCACTTCCTCTCCTTCATATACATTATGACAATTGGAAATGCGTTTGTCCATGTCGCCTCTAGTTCCTCACAACATTTTGCCAATTTATTTTATGGGTAGTTTTCTCTCTTTCCACTGCCCCACCGCTCGCTGGTTGGTAGGCACAATGTTGTCCCACCTTTATTCCCAAGTAATCACTGATCTGCTGTAGGGCAATATTTATAAATGGCTTTCCATTGTCGTTGCTTAGCCTTTCAGCGATGCCCCATCTCAGAAGTATTTCAGTTAGCAAAGCCTTGGCTACTGCACTGGCATCCTGTTTAGACATGGGAGCACTTCCACCCCTTGGGAAAACATCAACTATTACCAGCCAATGCCTTTTCCCTTCGCTGGGTGTTAGTTCAATAAAATCCATCTGTAAATGTTCAAAGGGTCTTTGGGATTGGGGGTGTTCTTCCTGATTCATTTGTATTCCCCTCCCCACATTATTAGTGGCACAGATAACACATTATTCACATTATTTGTATGAGTAATGAGTAAATCCCTTTCTGTACCAGTGTGCTGAAATATTGTCGTACATCCCCACTTTTGACACATGGTCCTTACCGTGTGTTACTTTGGCATAGAAAGGGAATAAAGATCACGGTATTCGGGCCACGCCGCACCCATTACCTCATTCTGCACCCTGCCCTTGACCATTCACGCTTCTCCTTCGATGTGGCCTGCGACTATAACTCCCATAAGTCTGCTTTGAATTACAGATATTTGACATACACTTGTCAAACTGATCACTTGGCGGCTGTTTGGCTGCCGTCCTTGCCTCTGAGTCTGCATTTTCATTGCCTTGAGAAATTGATTCATAATTTTTCCTGTGGGCTTCACATTTGCGTACAATGATTGATTTAGGCAATCGGACTGCTTTCAGGAGGTCAGAGATCAGGCCATGGTATGTGATTGGCTTTCCAGTGGAGGTCAAGAAGCCCTTGTTTGTCCACAGGGATCCAAAATTATGTACAACCCCGAATGCATATCTGCTGTCGATGTAAATATTCACTGTTCTTCCTTCGGCCAATTTACATGCCTCAATCAAGGCAATCAGCTCTGCTGCTTGCGCTCACAGATGAGAAGGGAGTGATCCCGCTTTGACTACCTCGTGGGTAGTTGCGAATGAATACCAAACACTGGCCTATCTCTTTGCTTCTGAATGCTGACCTATCCACAATAAAACGCGGTATCCAGATTCTAAATTGGTGAATCCTACACGTCTGGTCTCGGGCTTCAAATGTCATTAATTACGGTGACACAGTCATGTGGGTCTCAGTCTCCTTCTGTGGGGAGAAGACAAGCCGCATTAAGGACGTTACATCGCGTTATTGTCATGTTAGGCTTCTCCAATAGCACAGTATTGTATGTGAGCCAATGTGCTGCCGACATGTGTGCTCTGTTTTGCTCAGAAAGCAGTAAGGATACTGCATGTGGGACCAGTCGGGTTTATTCACCAAAGCCGACTATGTCCCTGGAAGCTACAACAGCCTTTTCAGCTGCAGCCACGACACGCAGGCATTTATGCAATCCTGCCGTTACGGGATCTAAGTTTAGGTGAAAAATAAGCTACTGGCCTTAATTTTCATACATAATTCTGCATCAGCACAGATGTCATGCAGGCACGCTTCTCATCTACCTTTTGTACAAAAGGCTTGTTTGGATTTGGAATCCCAGTGTCGGTGTAGTTTGGAGTGCCATTTCAATTCAACAAAGGCACTGTAGGCCTCAGGGGTCACTGCTACGGACTGTAGCTCTGCAAACCTGAACCATGAGCCTAATGGGTTGTGTAATGTGGGTTAAACATTTACAGTAGGATCGCATGACCAAAAAGGATAGCAATTGTTTCTTCATGTGAGGCTTTGAATTTTGCTGGTTTGTTTGAATTCTGTCTTGACCAATGGCCTTTCCTTGTTCAGGTATTAAGTGACCTAAGAACTTCAACTGTTGTTCCACAAGTTGTAGTTTTGCGAAACTTGATGGCAGAGAATCGCAAGCCTACCTTTCTCACATTGTTTCTCTGTTGGTGCTGCGATTAAGCATTCGTTTACAAACTGTAGCAGCGCTGACCTCCTGGTTAAAGCAAGAGTCTCTAGACTCCTGTGTAATTATGGTGGGGACTCACAGTAATCTTGAAAATGTCACGTGAAAGTATACTATTTGCCTTTGAATGCAAAAGTGAACCAGAATTGACTTTCGGGGTGTACTGATACACAAAACAAGGCATTTGCTAATTCCACAATAGAGAGCAATTTACTATCCGCTGCAATTTGGCCAATATATTACAGGGGTTGGGAACATTTGGGGTGTGCGGAACAACAGCATTATTGATAACCTGCAGGTCATGAACAAACCTCCATTCCACTGATTCATCTGGAATGTTTGCCTTTTTGAACGAAAAAAATGGGTGTTCTCACCATTGATTATTCACGGGGGATTATCACTCCAGCCTATAGGAGAGATTCAAAGACTGGAGTAATTCCTTGCACAGCCTCGGGTTTTAACGGCTCTTTTGCTTTGCAAGGACAATACTCAGACTTCGGGGTTATTCTTAAGGGTTCGTATGAGCCCCACATCGTGTTGCCTTTTGCCCTGAAATCAGCTGGGACCCTTCCGAATCTTGGGTCCGAGACATCTACCATAGGTAAACGGCAGACGACACTCCTGGCGGGGATTACCTGGGCTGCCCTGTCTGCCTGAGTTAGCCAATTTAGTTTCTTCCTATACGTCCTTATAACTGCATTGAAGCAGACACCCACACCGACCCTGAAGATATAATCTTTCGTTTTTTGTGCCTGTTGGACCCATGGTCCCAAATTCTGACACCTGTCATTGGATGCCTTCGACAATGATCAGTGGGGAAAAGAGCCTTCTATATCAAAAAACAGGGTCTACTTGCCGTCACAGATACATAAATAAGTTTAAACTGACAGCACATCTGTGATCATTCCAATAAAATTCGCACAATAACAACTGATCTGGTTTAACCAATCTCCTGAACGAATTCTTCTCTTATGATTTGTCAGGACCATCACGGTGTATGTGTGCTGTGCAGTGCCGCATATCTCCAGCAAGAAAATTGATGTTAATAGGATTAACATGGCTACTTGCTTCCTGGGAGAGTGAATCGCTCATGGAACCTATCACTCTCTGACATGCATCGGGGTCGTGATTCGTATTTTCCAGCCGGCACTGTTAAATCTTCTTCTTTTATTACCTGCAAGCCCATCGGGGTACTGCACAAATCCGATCCCAGTCTCACTATGAGATCCCGAGACATCAGATTTAAAGAACAGAATTCCGATAACAGAAATGAGAATTGGAATGTTTCCCCATTACTGGTTTCGCACGATAGGGGTGCGGTAAATCTCTCTCGTGTCACGACTCCTGACGCACCCATTGAGTTCAGGAAGCTTCTGCTCATCTTTATTTGCATCGACTCTCTGAACTGATTTAAAACTGAACATGTTGCTCTTGTATCTACCAAAAAGGTAAGAGGTGCACCTACCACATATAACATAGATGTAAGCATTGACTTATATGCATCATCGTTGTACTGAAAATATAGTTCATGCTTCGCAAACTCAGTGCTCAGTATAGAGGTGGGGCAGGTTTCAGTGCCCGTAAGGTTAGTAGTAGAGATGAGCATAAGCGAGTATTCGTTGCCAAGCATAAAGCAAAGTGGCTTACCTGTAACTTTGGTGCTGCCCACCTCCACCTCAGCCTTCCTCCATTAGTCACCCTGCTGCCCAGCCTCCAGGGCCGATTGAGGCTGTCTGGGCGTGCACTGCCTCACTCAGTGGTCCATTGCTCTGCAAACAAAGCACCCACCAGATTTACCTCTGCCAGCCCCTCTTTTCACCCAGCACCTCCTTCCAACGGCTGGGCGACCATTTGCATCATAGTAAGCTGAGATTTATGTGTTTGCTGTTCCATCTTTAATTTCCGTTTTTCCTTCTCTTCGGCCAGAACGTTTTCAGCATGTAACGCGTGGAGTTCCATCAAATTCAGGTTTCCCGTGTCCCAGGTAATACATTGGCAAAACGCCTCATGTAATGGGCGCCTGATAGCTTTCACATATTCCCTTTAAAGTACAATTCGCTTCTTCTTATCAACACTTCAAGGTCAGTGGGCTGAAACATTCGAGTTCCTTTCCAGATATGGAGTTGTGTTTTCTAATTCTTTGACTGTTGATATGGTAGTTTGCTGGCCTTGTAAGTCTGCTATTAGTTCGGTTTAAATATACATAGTTTTTCTTTCTGTCTCCAACACTTGCCCTCTGCAAAGTCGGGCCCTTGCTTCTTTGTTTCCCTGTGCTTTTATTGATTTCAAAAGAAATGTTAATTTTCCATTGCAATGGACATCACATTATTTTCACAGGTCGGTGCAACATCGTGGGCCGAAGTGCCTGTAATGCACTGTAACGTTCTATGTTGTAAGATACATTTCCTGCTGGTTTCTGATGTCTCTCCTCACTGTGGAAACTTCCAGACACATCTTCCAGTGATTTGTCTGCACTTCATTCAATCCAGGAAACTGTATTTCATGCTGAGAATGTGATCTCTCTCCAATGGAGAGAGGAAAGCAGAGTCGGTGACAAAGATGAGATCGCTTAAGTTCTGTCCAGAATCAACAAAAATTACTCCGGTCTTCCGGTGTCCTGTCACTTCAACATTGCATTGTGTACCCAAGCAATCATACAAGTCTCTGGTCTTCTGCAGTTCTCCTTCAAGGCACAGCGCAAGCTGGAAGATCAGCAACCCATTTTCTACTGAAAGACCATGCAGCTTGCAGGACCCAACATCGAGTTCAATGATTTTGGATCATGTCCGCCCTCTTCCACATTTTTCACCCACCCGCACATGCCTTTAGTTCTTAACACTTGGACTCGAAATGTTAACTGTCTTTTCTCATCATAGATGGACACGAGCTGCTGATTTTGTTCAGACATTTTGGCATTTCTTCAAAGAACTTTTCTTTTTCCGTTGTAATCGCAAGACTGCAGGAACCGTATGATTGAAGGAGGAGAAGTTTACAGGAGATGAAAATAATGCCAAGGGCTGGACCATTCCCATTGTGAAGGTAGATGAGCTAAGCTGGGGCTGTGTAACTAAGCACAGAGAAGGCTGAGTGAGAAACTGATTAACATGCACATATTATGAAGAGGATAGATATATATGACAGGAATAAGGCTTCACGGGAAGGAATAATGACCAGTGACATAGATGAAAAGCAGGAGAAATGCGGTTTAGAGGAGATTTAGGAAGAACGCTTTCACCCATAGAGTGTTGTTCATCTGGGATTTCTTATCTGAACGTGTGGTAATGCTAAGTGTAATGAGGAAATTTCAGCAGTATGTAGCCGAACACTTGAAGATCCATAGCACACGTGGATAAGGACCAGATACTGGAAAGTGTGACGAGGCCAGACAGACATGAGATGGGTGTCCTGAACGAAATGGTTCTAAGGCAAACTTTTGTGCTTAAAACTGGGTGAGGCCGCGACTCTGTGGTGCAATGGAAAGCGCGTTGAATTTCTACGCCTTTGTTAAGACTGCCATTCAAAAGTTGTGGATGCAAATCTCATCAGAGTCGAGTTTTAGTTTATGGTTTGAAAGGTGTTCAGACCAGACTCGGCTGCTCATCTGCAAAACCTATAACATTCATGCAGAAACCCAACTGTCTCGAAATGCAAAATTTTCCTCTTAGCGATGAATAACGTCGATGTCTATTTATGATAGAGATCGATAAATATGTGTTAGCCACTTGGCAATACGATGATATGGATACGCTGGAAAAAGACATAAAAGTGCTGTGTGAGCTATGATGGTACAGAATGGCGTGGCGGGGCAGGACCGGTGTTAAGAATGGCCTACTTCTGCTCCTTTCTGCTTGCGTCTTTTCTGGCCCAGGTTTTTAAACAATCACAATGAGAACAATGTGAATCTACAGCAATTAATATTTTCTGTCTCACCTCCACTTCGCTACCCTCCAAGCTGGAATAGATAGCTCCTGTTTCAGCTTTAGGTCAGACAGTGGAGGATTCTCACAAGTTCTCTGACAGGCTGAACATCCTTTCACATAGGTTTCCAAGTGGACACATGGAGCAAGCGATTACATGGATGCTGGGGATTCAGGGACAGATTTCCCTCTTGCTGGGCTCGAATTCTGACCAAGGTAATGAACGTGAATTTCTGACATTTTGAAACTTAATCTGGATTCTTGCGACTTTACTAATTAAACTAAAATTCAATTTGCCCTTGCATGACATTATTCAATTTTCACTATTTGTAAAAACCATGCCACGTGCCCTTGAATGTAGTAATGCAGAAGATTGTTGACGTTGTGTACAGTGTGGGTCATTGTGCCGTACGAACATTCCAAAGGATGCTGGTGAAGTACCAGTGAATCGAATTCTCTGATGAATTGATACCGATAGAAGGAAAATCCCAGTACAGAGGCGACATAACATTGCCTGTGATCAACGCTGGAAGCCACGGTAAACGAACACAGAATTCAAGAATGCCTATTTTCACCACATTTCACTATGTCATTTTCCTGAACCTCATGCTCCATAATCGATGATCCACCATCAGTATAACCTCCTCTGCGCTGTGGTTCATTTCAGATCTTCAGCAAAAAAGGAGTAATTGGTTTGAGGGGCCCAGTGGTAAGATCAGTAGCCATTGGTCATTAGTACACGGCAGTACAGTGGTGCAATTCGTCAGTTTGCTGTACTTGCACGACAGAATGGAATTGCGTAAGGTGCCAAAGTTCCACATTCGGTTCTCGCCAGGTGTTAGTTTTACTGATAGTGACTAGAGATGAATGCAACTACAAGCTGAAGAACAGTTCAAACACCGAATATTACACCGCAATAAAGTTCAGTTTGGCCCTAACGTTGCACCGACCTGTGATACCAATTTGACTAGTATTTTACCATCATAAGCCGCATGTTTATACAATGACCAATTCATTGCCCTGAAAGTTGTTGAGTCTACGAGTGTTGAAGGCAAGGCGTTCAGCACCCTTACTACTCACTGATAAAGGAACCTACCTCGGTACCTATCACCCTCAATTTACATCAATGTGCCCTTGTGCCAAAATTACCATTTGAAGAAAAATGCCTTCACTGTCCACCTTATGGAAACCTCTGATCATCTTCTATGTCTCTCTAAATTCACCCCTCAAACGTCTTCTCGCTGTCAAAAACCGCCTCAAGTCCCTCAACCTTTCCTCGTAAGACCATCTCTCTATAGAAGGCAACATCCTAGAAAATGTCCTCTGCACCCTTTCCACTGCTTTCACATCCATCGTGTAATGTGCCGACCAAAAATGCACGCAACTCTACGAGTGCAGCCACACCAGTTAATTTCTGGAGCTGCAAAGTGATCATTTTGCTCTGAAACTGAATCCCTCTCCCAAGAAAAACTAACACACCGTGCTCCTTGCAAACAAACCTGTCAACGTGGGTGGTAACTTTCCGAGAATTATATGCATGGGCACGGAGATCGCTCTGCACATCAAAACTTCCAAGAGTATTACAATTAGCCAAGAACTCCTTCCGAAGTAAATTATCTCACACTTTTCCACATTAAACTCCATTTGCCACTTCTGAGGTCACCTCTGCAGATTATCAATGTCCCTCTGTAACCGTCAGCAGATATTAGCACTATTGACAAGATCGTCGAGCTTAATGTCATCTGCAAACTTACGAATCCATCATTCCATGCACTAATCCAGGTCATTTATAAAAATGACAAACAACAATGGATACAAAAAGGAGCCTTATGGTACACCATCAGTAACTGAACTCCAGGATCATCATTTCCCATGAATTGCCACACTCTGTCTTCTTTCAGCGAGCCAATTTCTGATCCAAACCGCTACACCATCCTCAGTCCCATGACTCTGTATTTCATGCAATAGCCGACAGTGCCTTACTGAAAACCATATCCAGCACATCAACAACTTTACTCTCATCCACCTGTTTGCTCACCTTCTCAAAGATAACAATAAGGTTTCTGAGGCACAACCTGCTATTCACAAAATCGTATTCACTATCCCAAAACAACGTCTTCCTTTTTTGATGATCATAAATCCTATCTCTTATAATCTGTTCCAAAACGTTAGCTGCAAGGAAGCTAAGGATCACTGTTGTATAATTATCAGCATCGTCTCTCCTCCCCTTCATGAAGAAGGGGACAATATTTGCTAAACTCGGGTCTTCTAGCACTAATAACATAAACACTGATGAAATAAAGCTTATAGTCAAAAGTTCTGCAATCTCCTCCCAGCAGAAATACTCCCTGAGTAAATATCCATCTCTCAATAGAGATACAGAGGTGACGTTTGAAGATGTTGACGTTTCTCATATCGCTGATCCCGTGCTGTGTTAACTTCTGGAAAGGATGTTTAGTTCGTTTCATGTTACTGATTTTGTTGCAACCTCGCACAGGCCATTAAAACAATCCAAAAATGATTAGATTTATCTCATTGGACAATGTTGTCGGCAAAACTGGAACCGAAATGATAACAATGTTTGAAGTACTGGTTTAAAGATTATAGGATTCAAACAGCAACATTTTTCGAGTCTTGTGACTGGATATTTGGGGGGAGATGGGTGAGCAGCAAATGATCTCACTCCCTTCTCTGTGATTGCAGCCAAATGTCCAAGGCATTAGATGAAAAAAATGGTGCATTCCATCGACAGGTCAATTCCAACTCACTATAGTATAATTTCGCTTTGATTATTGCCATCGTTTAAAGGGTTAGGTGAGTGGGGAGATCGGGATTCTGATGGTAAGCTGAGACATTGCGAGAATTAATCCCACAGTGTTGGCATCACTTTACATCATGAACCACTTATGCAGCGGACTGGGATTACCGACTTCCCTTTAATGCTGAGCTAACAGAAACAGATAAGTTCTTTTACAATTTATGGAAGTTCACGTAGAACAAGCTGCTAAATCTTTCTTCACAACCAGCACTTTCTACACTTAATCGTACTCAGTTGGAGGTGTTATGTGGTATCTTTCCAATTAACGTTAACCAATTAGAAATTGTGCAGCTAACGCTTACACGACCCGGCCGCCCAGACTCCCTGTCTTGGTGAAATTCACTCATTATGTTTCTGCTGGCAATTTTACAAATATTTTAGAATCAGAATCGGACACGTTTTTCCTGAAAAATAATCAGTCTCGATTTCAATTACTGGAGAATGAAAAAAAAAACCGTGCTCCAAACTTTTTCTTGTCATTCATCGCTGGTTTTGAAGCTCGAAAGTCTAGTTATAGATCAATCTGAATGAAGGATTTTCCCTCCTGTTTACTCTCACCAAATTCACATCATCTGGGAAACTTCCATATGGACGCAACTCAGTTTTACCTGGTTTCACGCCAGATGATCTATTCGTCTGTTCCACCATCCCATGAAACCCCGCCTTGTCTTTTCTAATGGCGTTCTCCCCCAATACTTCGTTGGCTTCCTTTCCATTCTTTTTTGTTTCCCAGCAGACGCTGTCCATTCTTCCTGACATCTTTTGATTCCAGTCATCACCATCCATGTCTTTTATCATCTCTTTATATCCCAGGGAAGTCCATCTTGAGAAAGGATGCTGTTCCAATGCAACACATGAAAACATGCTCGAATGTTGTATACTGTCATTACCAGTGTAGGGAAGATGGGTGATAGTTCAGTCACAGGTGAATCGGTTGGTTATCACACAATGGATCAACCACTGACTGGGAAATGACTGTTTTTCTTCACTTTTCTCCACTCTCTGAACATGTGCTAAAACAACACAGTAAGGTATCATAGAATGCCGACAGTTAAGAAACTGGCCATTTGATGCAACAGATTCACACCGATCCTCCAGGGATTAACCCTCACAGAACAATTCCTTCTCCTATTACTCTTCATTTGTTCCTGAATAAGGCACCTTACTGACAGTCGACCCATTTGGATTCAAACCATGTCTCTGGCTCTGTGAGGCAGCAGTGCTAACCAGTGAGCCACCTTGCGGCTCTGCAGTAATATTTCAAGGCACATGCGGACGCGTGTAAAATGCGTTTCCTGTCAAAGATGCTCCGCTTTTGTTGTTGTCCTTATCATGAAAATAATCCTGATTCCCTGACCAGGCAATGAACCCAAACCACAGCGGTGATAAGTGCTGAATTGTAACCACTAGCTGACATTTAGGACGGCAGGTGCAATTGCATCTTCTCTTAACAGCATAGTTTTTTTTTCCTGCGATGAGACGTTTCTTCCAAAAAAACTATTCGTGACACCAAGCTTTTAATTTTTTTTCCGCAGTTTTCTATGCAAATGAAGTCAACTCCCATGATTTAATTTAAAGTCCTATCGACAGACCCCGGTTAACAAATTTTCCAAGGACCTTGGCCCCAGCATCATTAAATCATAATCTCGAGATTATTCCTGTTTTGTTTGCTTTCTAATTTACCACCAAGTTAAATTCCATCAGCTGAAACTCTTTCCACTTTCGACCTACATCAACATCTGGGTGTCAGCGAGGTCCATTTTCAGACCACAGTTACTGAAAGAGCAATTGTCCTCTACCAGTTTTACTTTATCAAAATACAGGCTGAGGCTTTCATTGTGCCTGCCTGATCCCAGTCACTGCAAACGCATCCATGTCACCAGTAAAAGTCTGTGTACATGGATTAGATTAGATTAGATTAGATTAGATTAGATTAGATTAGATTACTTATAGTGTTGAAACAGGCCCTTCATCCCAACAAGTCCACACCGACTCTCCGAAGGACAACCCATCCAGACCCATTCCCCTACATCTACCCCTTCACCCAACACGATGGGCAATTTAGCTTGGACAGTAATACAACGTAAATCTGCAGCCTGAACAATACAGGAAAATGGGAATGGAACCCTGTCCGTGTTTTCTTAACCCCACGCAAATTCTTTGTCTCTTGTTGTCTCTGTCCTGAATCCACCCTATGACGTACAGTCTCAAATGAGTCTCCGCAGAGACAAGTTTAGAGCCGAATCTATGAAGCAGGAGGGGAAAGGCCAAGTAGAACGGAGTAGAGACATTGAATTGTAAAAGAGAGAAATGAGGGAGTCAGAGGGGAAGTAAAAGCAGACAGCAGAAGGTTACATTGTTTTGAGCGACAGAAGAACAGAGAGCGAACGAGACAGAACATGCATTAATATTTGACCTGTATTGCTAGTCTTAATGTAAAATTATCACAGTACGATATCTTCCTTGAAGGAGCACAGCAACAAGAGGGTGTCTATTGGCTTGTGGCGTGTCTGACTCATACTCAGAGAGCTGTGTGTTCAAATCATACCTGGCTCACGGTGTGTTGTGAAGGTTTCCCTCCCTGAATTTTACATGGCAACAGAGTTTGCTGTCGGCGGTATTCACTGGTCAAAGTGTTCTTTCCAGTTCCTTTCCAGCACACGAGATGATTTGTTGTCAGTTTTATTTGTGAACAATATTACATGTAGGTGGATGCCCATTGTTTGGGTAAATGTTCAGTTTTCCCACTATGATAATGAAAACACAAACTGTTCATCATGGGGTATAATCACGCAGCCGAATCTCTGGGCAGTCGCTTCGTTCATTTGCGGTCAGCGTGGTGATAATAACATGTACTGACATTTTGTTACTGAATGGTCCCCAATTTATACTTCAATATATCATAGAACATAGAACATAGAAGAATACAGCGCAGTACAGGCCCTTAGGCCCTCGATGTTGCGCCGATCCAAGCCCACCTAACCTATACTAACCCACTATCCTCCATATACCTATCCAATGCCCGCTTAAATGCCCATAAAGAGGGAGAGTCCACCACTGCTACTGGCAGGGCATTCCATGAACTTACGACTCGCTGAGTGAAGAACCTACCCCTAACTTCAGTCCTATATCTACCCCCCCTTAATTTAAAGCTATGCCCCCTTGTAATACCCGACTCCATACGCGGGAAAAGGTTCACACTGTCAACCCTATCTAACCCCCTAATCATCTTGTACACCTCAATCAAATCACCCCTAAACCTTCTTTTCTCTAATGAAAACAGCCCCAAGTGTCTCAGTCTTTCCTCATACGATCTTCCTTCCTTACCAGGCAACATCCTGGTAAACCTCCTCTGCACCCGTTCCAGTGCCTCCACATCCTTCCTATAGTATGGCGACCAAAACTGCACACAATATTCCAGATGCGGCCGCACCAGAGTCTTATACAACTGCATCATGACCTCAGGACTCCGGAACTCAATTCCTCTACCAATAAAAGCCAGTACGCCATATGCCTTCCTCACCGCACTATTTACCTGGAGACTCCAACTCCTCTTGTTGCAGCACAATGACAGGGGTTTCAGTAAGAAATGGCTCCCAGCAACAGCAGACCAACAGAGATGGGGTACGGGCATTCAAACGTTCACAAGCATATCATCTCCTCTGTACTAGCTTCGCAATGTTTTACGTAATATATGTTAGCATCTACTTGACTGGAAGCACAGCAAATTGCAGTGCTCATGGAACTGCCACACAGGAAGAGACGGCATTGATCACGGGGTTACACACCATTCGTTCCGAAAGCGCCATTCCTCACACCTGATGTCAATATCTGTGAAGAACATTTTCAGTGATTCAGAGAAATACTCAGTTTTCCATCTGGCATGTAGCATGTAACGTTAAGAATGATGTCATAACTCTTTATTTGCTGTTGTGTAATATGCTGTTGTGTAAATAAACACGTTGTCAAACTTCCCAGATTCTGTTGTTCCAAATCTGGTTTCACACAGAATCACAAAGTGTGCCGTACCACAGACGGAGCTCTTGCAGCTCACCTTCTCTCTGCTAGCTCTCCAGTACCATTCTATTGCTCTCTCCATGTCACTCTGAAATGTATCCTTTTCACGTAAGCATCGAATTCCCCTTTCTGTCCATCGAATCAGAACCTTTGTCACTGTCCGATAGTGATTTATGGACATGTGCTAGTCCCTGTGCGAACCCATTCTTCCTCATGTCACTTCCACTTCCTTTCCTGATGACCGTCAATCGCTGCCGAGCTGTTCTAGTCACTTTCATATGTTGGAGCGTTTTCCTTCCTTATTTTACTCTCTTTGGACCCTTCATGAATTTGAAAATGTCAAGCTGATTCAAAAAGTTTTAGTCTGGAAAAGCATAGCCAGTCAAGCAACATCAGGAGCAGGAAAATCGACATTCCAGTCATAAGCCCTTAATCTGGAATGAGGGGAGGTATAAGGGTGCTGATAGATAAATAGGAGGGTAGGTGGCGCTGGAATGGGAGTAGTGCTGGGAAATCAATCAGTTTATGCAGGTTGCAGGGTGATGATGATAGCTTGGAGCGGAGTGGAGCTGATTCTTAGCAAGGAAGATGGACAGATGGGACCGTCAATAAGGTGGAGCCGAATTGGAGGGTTTGATCTGCGATGGGAGGATAGGGAGGGGAGTTGAGGAAACTGGTGAAGTTAACATTGATGCCGATTGGTTGATGGGTCCCTTCGAGGAAGGCGAATTGTTCATGCATTTGAGGGTGGACGAAACCCAGGGCTTGCATATCTTTGAAGTGGGAGGGGGAAGGTGAAGAATTCAGCTACAGCAAGGTGTGATTGTTTGGTGCTTGTGTCCCAGAGATTTTCTCTGCAATGCTCTGCGAATGAGGGTCGTATCTCCCCAGTGATAAGGAAATCCCGTCCTGAACAATAGACACAGTACATGGTTAGATGTGCAGGAAAATCTCTTCTGGATGTGGAAGCATCCTTTGGGGCGGTGGAGAGAGTTGATGGATGTTGATGGTGAGTGTTTTTCACCTCTTTCGATGGCAAGTGAATACCAGCTTTCAGCCTTCTGTTCTCCTCAGAGAACTGTCCCAATTTTACCGTATAGCTTCACAGCTGACATTGTACGTCCGCTGCACCATTCACTATAGAGGGGATGTCTGAGGAAGGTTCTATACACAGAGAGTTGCAAATGCATGGAATGCGTTGCCAGTAGTGGTGGTGGAAGCAGAGTCATTAGGGACACTTAAGAGACTGCTGGACATGAACATAGATAACAGTGAGTAGAGGGGTGCGTAGGTCAACTTATTTTATTTCACATTAAGATTAACCGTCGGCACAACGTCGTGGGCCAAAGGGCCTGTTCTTTTCTCCGTTCTATGTTCTGACGGCACAGACCATTCCAATTGTGGCCTTCAGTTTCCTGAGTTCCACAGTCTTTCTCGACAGTAAGTTCTCGAGTGAAATATTTGTTTTGTGTCTTCGTCATCTCCTGTTGTCGTTCCACACATCGATGGCCTCACTGCTCTTTCAAGGCCCCATTT
This sequence comes from Chiloscyllium plagiosum, assembly GCF_037043375.1. NCBI lineage: Eukaryota > Metazoa > Chordata > Chondrichthyes > Orectolobiformes > Hemiscylliidae > Chiloscyllium > Chiloscyllium plagiosum. Next base: position 9,910,891 of record NW_028270189.1, on the reverse strand, counting down.
CCTCCTCAGTTACTCTTTTGCCCTTAATATATATGGACAATCACTTCCAATATTCTTAACATTCTCGCCCATTTTTGTATTCCTGATTTCCATCCAAAGTGCATTTCTCCAGCCCCTATGCCTATTAAGGTTTCACTTGATCAAGCTGACTGTACCTGACATGTGTCCTGTTTTTCTTGACCAGAGCCTTAATAGCCAGCCAATGTTTCACAATGCACGCTAACAAGAAGATGCTGGGCGCGGAAGGCTCAGTTTATCCCACTTTTAAAGTGTCTCCCTTGCCAGACTTCCCTTTTCCTGCAAATAGACTTCCATAATTACCTTTTGAAATGGATCATGATTGATCTTGTCCTATCATAGAACTTGAATTTGTGTACCAGCCCTGTCCTTTTCTATAAGCACTAATACGAGAGCACCAGGAATCAACACCCCTTCTTCCCATAAAATTGTTTGATGCTGAAATCTTCCTACACTCTTGTGATATAAGTAAGCATCCCTCCATGTGGTGTCCCTCGCTTTGATTTTCGAATTGCTGTCTCTGTCAGAGCCTTTCGCTCTTCCAGCTACTACAGATCCCGAGCTAACAGTATCAATCACTCCAGAGAGATGGGATTGCACATGATTTTCCAGATTGCTTTGGGACTCAGTACTATTCTACATGCTTACCCTCACTGCATCAGTCTAAGTTTCCAATTTGTCCACTTCTCCATCTCCTGTTGGTTCTCACGAAGTTCCTAAACTCAATTGACCTCCCAACTGCTGGTTGTCTCATACATCACCTCATTGATGATGGTTGGTCGACCTGCGATACAAATGGTGGGGATGTCTGGAGCCTTCAATAAATCCTTCAGTCAGGTACAGTTCCCAAAGTGGAGAGCATGACACACCTCTAAACATTGGCTAACAAGACATCACATGGACACTGTGTTGGAGGGCGAGCACAGTTCAGAAACACCACAGGCTGAATCCCCACCCTTATCTTTGGCTTTATTGTACGAAGACGGCATAGGAAGTTCACAGTTCTCAATCCAGGTCTGGCTCAGTGTGAATCAGTACAACAGTGATGAAGTCAAGCGTCCCACGAGAGGATGGCAAAGCTGCCTGGGATCTTTTTGTTCTGTGTTCCCTTTCCAGTGCTGTGACCATGGCATGCTTTGTGGACCATTGGATTCAATCAGTCTAACTCCTATAACAGTTCCTATCTTTGTATCCTTCTCCACTCTCAACAATCGCTTCACATATTTGAAACAGACTCCAGTCCAGACTACCATCCCGATCTCTGTAACTTGCATTAATCGCTACAGTATGCCTTGTCTACATAGTCTCTTCATTCCAGTAATTGGAACATAGATTCATGCATCATTGAAACAGAACCTTCGGTCCAACTAGTCCATGCTGAGGACGTTTCCGAAACTGAACGGGTTGCATTTGTGTCCTTTTGCCTCATATCCCTTCAAACATTTTCTTCTCCTTGTACCTGTCCCAATGTCCTTGGAAGTTGCAATGTTACTTGTATCTACCATGTGCTCTGGCAGTTCCTTCCATATTTTCACCATCTTATGTGGATAATAATACCCTTCAATTCCCTGTTTAAAACTTTGCTCCCTCGCCTCATTTATACTCACTAGGTTTGGTCTCATCTACCCTTGACAAGTCACCATGCGTGATTTGAGAATCCTTTATCAGGTCACCGTGCAGCCTCCTAAGCTCAAGAGAAATATTGAGGACAATGTTACAAATATCTACAATTCATGTACTCAATGCTCTGAACAGTGAGGTCAAGTGTATCCTGACGAAGGGCTTTTGCTCGAAACAACGATTTTCATGCTCCACGGTTGATGCCTGACGTCCTGTGCTTTTCCAGTGCCATTCTCAACTTGACTATAATCTACATCATGTACAGTATCCACAATCCTCCCTCCCCCACTTGTGATTCAACTTTCAAGGAACAAAATAACTGCACCCTTTGGTTTCTCTCTGGTCAACAACACTACCCAGGGCCCTACCATTAACTGTGGTAATTCTCCTTCGTTTGTCGAAACAAAATTCAACACCTGCATTGAACTCCATCTTTCATTGCTCGGCCCATTAGTCAGTTGATCATTATTCCTTCAATAACTGTATTCACTTCCACTATACCAATAGGTTTGTCATTCACCCATGTTATTAACAATGATTGTTGCATTCTCACCCAACTCGTGTGTGTAAATGTTGGCAAACAGAGGACCCAGCATCAATTCTTATGGCACACCGCTGGTGAAAGGCCTTCAGGCTGAACAACAACCCTCTACCACCACCCTCTATTTTCTACCGTCAAATTCATTTAGTATCCATTTAGTTAGCTTTCCCTGATCTCATGTAATCGAAACTTACTAAGCCGTGTACCATGCTAAACAATACCAAATGCCTTGCTCATGTCATTGCAGATTACATCTACTGCTCTGCCTTCATCTATGCTCTTCTGCACCTCTTCAACAAACTCAGTTGGGAGACACACACAAAGCCACTCTTATTATCCCGAATCAGACCTTTACTTTTCAAATGCATGTAAATCCTAGCTCTCATAATAGCTTTCAACAACTTACCGATCACTGATGGGAAAAAGTGAGGACTGCAGATGCTGGGGATCAGAGCTTAAAAATGTGTTGCTGGAAATGTTAGTGGGCGGCACGGTGGCACAGTGCTTAGCACTGCTGTCTCACAGCGCCAGAGACCCGCGTTCAATTCCCGCCTCAGGCGACAAACTGTGTGGAGTTTGCACGTTCTCCCCGTGTCTGCGTGGGTTTCCTCCGGGTGCTCCGGTTTCCTCCCACAGTCCAAAGATGTGCAGGTCAGGTGAATTGGCCATGCTAAATTGCCCGTAGTGTTAGGTAAGTGAGGGGTATATGTAGGGGTATGGGTGGGTTGCTCTTTGGTGGGTCGGTGTGGATTTGTTGGGCCGAAGGGCCTGTTTCCACACTATAATGTAATCAAATCTAAAAAATGTAATCTAATCTAATCTCTAAAAGCGCAGCAGGTCAGGCAGAATAAGCCCAAAAGTCTATTCTCCTTCTCAGCCTGACCTGCTGCGCTTTTCCAGCAACACATTTTTAAGCTAATATCACTGATCACTGATATCAACCTCATCGGTCTGTGGTTCTTTGGCTTTCCCTTGCCGCCTTTTTCAAATAATGACACATCATTAAATTCATGATCAGCGAGCCATACTTCACTGAAACTGATCCTGTGATCGCGTTCCACTTGCCTGTTCCTGGCCTATAACTTTCCAAACATTCCTGCTCACATACTTATTCAAATGTATTTCAAACGTTGTAACTGTATCCACATCCAATGCTTCTTCGGCAAGTCCATTCGACACAAACCACCCTCTGTGCAACAATTTGTCCCTCGTGAGGTTTTTCTTTAAATTCCCCTTCTCTAATCTTCAAAATGTGGCCCCTAATCTTGAAATCCCCCAATGAAGGCAAGCGTGCTAAATACCATTTTAATCACCCCGCCTTTCCGTGGTGCAAACATAAAAATGAAGTCTCTTTGTTCTACAACACGACTAAATGCCCTACCATTAAATGTCTCAGCTCTACAATTGTTTGTTGAAACCAAAATGCATTTGACCAGATTGAACTCCGTCAGCAGTTTTTCAGCCAGCTTACCCATTTCATCAAGACCCCTTTGTATTTTTAGTAAACCTCCTTCACTGTCCACTTTGGCGACCTCCAGTGTTTCAGCAATTTCCATATAGAGTCATAGGGTCAGAGAGACGTACAGCACGGAAATGGACATTCAGTCCAACTTGTCCATGCCGACCAGATAACCCAACCCAATCCAGTTACACCTGCCAGCACCAAGACCATAAGACTTCCAATCCCTTCCTATTCATATAACCATTCAGATGCCTTTTCAATGTTGCAATTATACGAAACTCCACCAATTGCACTGGCAGCTCATTCAATGCAATTACCACCCTCTCCGTGAAAAAGTTGCCCTTTAGTTTTCTTTCATACCTTTCTCCTCTCACACTTAATCTATGAAGTTTAGTTCTGGACTCCTCCACCCCAGGGAAAATAATTTGTCGATTTATTGTATTCATGTCCCTCGTGATTTTATAAACCTGTATGAAGTCATCCCTCAACCTCTAACACTCCTGGCACAAATATCTCTCTGTGGGCCACATAAAGTCTTCGTTAGCTTCCCACGACATCCTGGAATACACTTGATCATGTCCTGGTGATTTATCTATTTCGTGTTTTAAAACCTTCATTAATGCCTCTTCTGTAATGTGGACTCTTATCAAGACATAGAGTTAAAGAAATGAATAGGACAGAAACAGACCCTCCGGTCCAACTCGTCAATACTGACCAGCTAATCTCGATACATCGAGACCCATTTACCACTTTTTGGCCAATGGCCTCGAAACTCTTCCTATTCACAAATAAGTTTTGAAAATTGAAATTGTATCCGTCTGAACTTCTTCCCGTCGTAGGGGCTTCTATACAGGTATCACCCTATGCATGTGATTGTTGTCCCATACAATCCTTTACAAAATTTCCCCCATCACCTTAAACATATGCCGGAGAGGTTTGGACTCCAGCATGCTGGGGAATAGACCAGGTACAGTTACTCTTTCCGTGGCCCTCAATATTTATACATTTCCATCAGGCCACCAGTCAGACTCCGATGAGCTGGGGAAAACTGTCCCAATCTACTTGACCTCTCCCTGCAGCTCAAACAGTCGAACGCTGGCAACATTCTTGAAAATCGTTTGAGATACTTTCAGATTTCACAACGTCCTTCCGGCAGAAAGGAGATCAGATTTGCACACAATGTTCCAATAGTTGCCTCCCTTATCACTGTTTAGTTCCCTGCGTTCCTCAGTATTTCTCCACAGTAAGTTTTGAAATGAAATATTTGGATATTAACCATTCCTTTAGTTCTAAACAGCAGTGACCTCATTGATGTTTAAAAATCCATATTTTCTTATTATTATGTTGTGAAGATGTGGGCATACTGTGCGTCAAGAGAGTTAATATCTAGCACTGACAGTACCTAGAGTTGTCATCAGAATTCAATATTACATGCAGTCCAGCTACTGGGATACCGCGGGTAGCTGGTTGCACGCACACAAAACACGATTCAAATTAGGTCAATCAGTTTAAATTATCACCCAAAAAACCACAAACTTTAATCAAGCCTGAATTTAGTATATTGACAACCTTAAAAGCCAATGACACAATCCGATGCAATGTGTGTATAAGACTGGGGAAACATTGAACGGTTTGAAGGAGGATTGTCCAGCCAACGACATCTGCAGACTTACATAGAACATAGAACATAGACAAATACAGCACCGAACAGGTCCTTTGGCCCATGATGTTGTGCCGAGGCTTCATCCCAATTTAAAATATAATAACTTAACCTACGCATCTCTCAACTCACTGCTATCCATGCGCATGTCCAGCAGTCGCTTAAATGTCCCCAATGACTCTGCTTCCACCACCACAGCTGGCAATGCATTCCATGCATTCACAACTATCTGGGTAAAGAACCTACCTCGAACGTCTCCTTTATACCTTCCTTCTAATAGCTTCAAACGATGACTCCTCATACCTGTCCATCGTGCCCTGGGGAAAGGTCTCTGGGTGTTAACTCTATCTATTTCACTAATTATCTTGGTTAACTCAATCAGGTCTCCTCTCTACCTCCTTCTCTCCACAGAGAAAAGTCTGAGCTTGCTCAAGCTTTCTCCAAAAGGCAAGCCCTCCAGTCCAAGCAGCATCCGGGTAAATCTTCTTTGCATCCTCTCCAAAGTCTCTGTATCTTTTCTATAGTAGGGCAACCAGAACTGGACATAATATTCTAAGTATTTTGGAACTTGTAGAGCTGTAGCAAATCCTTGCAGCTCTTAAACGCGATCCCCTGTTAATGAAAGCAAAAACACCATATGCTTGTGGGCGGCACGGTGGCACAGTGGCACAGTGGTTAGCACTGCTGCCTCACAGCGCCAGAGACCCGGGTTCAATTCCCGACTCAGAGGACTGACTGTGTGGAGTTTGCACATTCTCCCCGTGTCTGCGTGGGTTTCCTCCGGCTCTCTGGTTTCCTCCCACAGTCCAAAGATGTGCAGGTTAGGTGAATTGGCCATGCTAAATTGTCTGTCGTGTTAGGTAAGGGGCAAATGTAGGGGTATGGGTGGGTTGCGCTAAGGCGGGTCGGTGTGGACTTGTTGGGCCGAAGGGACTGTTTCCACACTGTAAAGTAATCTAATCTAATCTTTCTAAACAACCATATCCACTTGTGTGTCAACTTTGAGGGATCTATGTACCTGCACACCCAGATCCCCCTGTTCCTCCACAATGCCAAGAATCCTGTCTTTAATCCTATATTCAGCATTCGAGTTCCACATTCCAAAACGCATTATCTCGCATTTATCCAGGTTAAACTCCATTTGACATTTCTCAGCCCAGCTCTACATCCTGTCTATGTCACGCTGCAGCCTGCAATAGCCCTCAATACTATCGACGACACCACCAAATTTTGTGTCACCTGAAAATTTACTAACCCATCCCTCAACCTCCTCATCCAAGTAATTTATTAAACCTACAAGAAGCAGAGCCCTGTGGGATCCCACTCAAGTGTGACCACCAGGCAGAATACTTTCCATCCACAACCACTTTCTATCTTCTGTCCGCCAGTCAATTCTGAATCTGGTTAGCCAAATTTCCCTGTATCCTGACTTTATGAATTGAGCCTAACATGGAGAACGTTAGCAAATGCCTTGCTGAAATCTATATACACCACATCCACAACTCGACGTTCGTTGACCTGCATTGACACCTCCTCAAAGTACTCAATAAGAGTTGTAAGGCATGACCTGCCCTCACAAAGCCATGCTGACAGTTTTGAATCACACTATGCTTTGCCAAACAGTCATAAATCCTATCCCTCAGAATTCTTTCCAAATCTTTGCTGACCACAGACGTAAGGCTTAATTGCCAGGATTTTTACTATTCCCCTTCTTGAAAAGCAGAACAACATTCGACTCTTTTCAATCCTCCGGTACAACTCCTGTGCGAAGGCAAATATCCTCGCCAGCCACTTAGCAACCTCCTTTCTCGCTTCCCGGAGCACCCTAGAATAAATCTGGTCTGACCCTGGGGAATTATCAATATTAACGTTTTCCGACATTTCCAGCACATCAACGTCATCAATCTTGATCTGGTTAAGACTGTATCCTAGCTCCTCAAAGTCCTCATTCACAACAAGATCCTTTTCGTTGGTGAAAACCGAAGTGCAAAACTCATTTAGGGCTTCCCCTATCTGCTCAGACTCCACGCTCCAGTTCCCTCCTCTATCCCTGATCGGTCCTACATTCTCCCTGATCATTCTCTTATTCCTCACGTATGAGTAAAATGTATTTAGCTTCTCCCTAATCCGCCTTGCCAAGCCTTTTTCATGCCCCCTTCTGGCTCTGCTCAGTCCATTTTTGAGCTCCCTTCGAGCAAACCTGTAATTCTCTAAAGCTGTGCCAATCGATTGCGTCCTCCACCTCACGTAAGCTGACTTCTTTCTTTTGACAAGAAGCCCCTCTGTTCTCATCATCAAAGATTCCGTACATTTACCTCTTTGCACCTGTCAGAGGAACACACAGGTGTACCACTAGGAACAGCAGCTCCTTAAAAAGTCTCCACATGTCTGCTGTGCCCTTTCTGTGGAATAATTGCTCTCAGTGTGCACTTCCCAACTCCTTCTGATAGCATCATAATTTCCTTTTCCCCAATATATAACTTCCCTCGGTAACTGTTCCTTTCACTCTCGAAGGCTTTGCTAAATTTGAGGCAGTTCTGCTCACTGTCACCGAACTGCTCTCCCACCACGAGATCTAACACCTATCCTGGCTCGATGCCGAGCTCCAAATCCAAAACAGCCTCCACCCTTGTCGGTCTGTCTACATACTGAGAAAGAAATCCCTTCTGAACAGACCTAACAAAAACGGCTCCATCCAAACCATCTGCACTTAGGAGGTCCCAGTCAATTTTGGGAAGGTTGAAATCACCCATAACAACAAACCTGCTACTGCAGCTTTTTTCCAGAATCTTCCCACCTATGAGATCTTCAATCTCTCTACTGCTATTAAGTTGTCGGTAGAAAAGCCCAAAGCGGTGGCTGTTCCCTTCTTGTTCCTGACGTGCACCCACACTGACTCAGTAGAAAGACCTTCCACAACAACCTTTGTTTCTCTAGTTGTGATGCACTCGATGATTAGTAATGTTATAACCCTCCTGTTTTTCCACCCTCCCTGTTCTTTTTACACGTTCTAAACCCTGGAACATCAAGCAACCATTCCTGCCTCTGTGAAAATCATGTCTCCGTCATGGCCACAACATCATAACCCAAGTACTGATGCATGCTTTAAGTTCGTCACTCTTATTTCGGACACTCCTTGCATGAAAGAAGATACACTTTAACTGACCCCTTTGTTTCATCGCGTGAGAAAACTTGCTGACAGATTCAATGCATCCTGTCACTGCCCCATCTGTAACTGTCCCCCTCTCAGACAGTGGTTCTGTTTCACACTCCACTGCCAAACTAGTTTACGCCTTCCAAATAACACGAGCAAATCTCCCACCTAGGACATTTGTGCCCCTCCAGTTCAGGTGCAACCCTCCCTTTATGTACAGGTCCCACCTTTCCCAGAAGGTAACCTAATGGTCTAGGTATCGGAAGCCCTCCCTTCTGCACCAGCCTCGCAGCCACGTGTTAAGCTGCATTCGCCTAATTGCTTAAACACGGTATCTCGTGGCACCAGAAGCAAACCTAAGATCACTACTCTATTCGTCCTGCTCTTCAGCTTCCAACCTAACGTTCTGTAGTCACTTTTCAGACCACCAACCCCTTTCCTGGCTATATCATTGGTACCATTATGCACCACTATTTCTGTCTGCTCCCCCTCCCCCTTGAGAGTCTTGCAAATCCGTTCAGTGACATCCCGGACCCTGGCATTGGTGAGGCAACATACCTTCCGGGTGTCCCATTCCTGACTACGAAATTTCCTGTCAATCCGTCTAGCTATTGAGTCCACTACCACTAGCACTTTTCTATTTTCCCCAATTCCCTTCTGAGCCCCAGAGCCAGCCTCAGTTTGAGTGACTTGACAACGATGGCTTTCCCCGGTACGTCGGCCCCACCAGCAGTATCCAAAATGGTATACTTATTGCTGCGAGGAACTGCGGCAGGGGATCCCTGCTCTGACCGTCGGTTCCCTTTCCTCCCGCTGACAGGAACCCAGTTGTCCGTATTCTGTGTCTGTAGTGTGACCACCTCCCTGTTCAGCCTCTCAATATCTCCCTCAGCCTCCCGGATGATCCGTAGTTCATCCAGCTCCACTTAAAAACTTCCCAGCAGTTCTTCGCTCCTACTTTGCACCTCTCGGCAAATGGAGGCCTCGACGCCTGAAGTAAACGTTTTATTCTCAGAGAATATCTCTATGAAACGTACATTTATCGATCAGTAACATGTGAAGCAGCATTCACAAGAAGTAGAAAGCAAGAATGGGATACAGAGAAGAAGTGAAAGCTGACTGGTTTTGAGATAAGTAGTTTGTTTGCTAAATCTTAATCAGACGTTTTATTGGACTAGTCTTACAGAAGGGAAGATAAAAGATAGGTTCGATGAAGGAATTGTCAATAATTGTTATTAAATTATTGTCTGTTATACATTGAGAACTGACGTTGTTAATTTTTACATTAAATGCTTCTTGGCCTCTCGAATTTTCACAGATTACAACACGGGCTAAATCTTTTCTGTGGTTCTGGTTTTTAAATTAACAGAGATTTTTTCCACTGCTAATGTAAAAATCAGTACCCCAGAAAAGATTTATCCCATGTTGTAACAATTGAGTCTTTTGCCTTTAAAACCCTTGTGCGAACACTTTTGATTTTACTTAACCTTCTTTGTCAAAACTATTTCACATATCAGCGTTTTGCATTCCTGGTTTCCAACCAAAGTGTATTCCGACATCCCCTGTGCTGTTAAAGATATTTACTTGATCGAGCTGGCTGTACATGATATCTGACCCCTTTATCTTGACCAGAGCATCAATAGGTAGCCAGAGTTTCTAATTGATATTCGCATTTTTGTGCACACAACAAGACCATCGTGGCCATAAACGCTCATTTTATATTGCTTTTAATACTATCAAGATTGGCATTGCCCCAGCTTTTCAATTTAACTTGTGGACCAGGTCTGTCCTCCTTATCGGTTTTCAAACAATTTAAACTGTGGTCACTTTGCCAATGTACTCCCACACTGATACGTCAGTCCCTTTCCCTATCTTGTTTCCCTAGAGAGGGACAGGTTTGGTCCTTTCTCCAGTTGTACAATCTCCATATTGATTGAAAAGGTTTCCTTGAATACACTTTACAATCTTTTTCCCAAACAAGCACTTAACTCTATGTCACTCCAAGTGCTCGTTTGAAAAGCTGAAATCCCCGACCATGACAAATCCGTTATTCTTACAGATATCTGAGATCTCGGGCAAATTTTATTCTCAATATTCCACTGACTATTGGTGATCTGCCTTAAAATTGCATCAAAGTTATGACGCATTCTTATTTTTCATTTCACGAATACAGCTTCACTGGGCGATCATGCAGGTATATCATCTCTCTGTGATGTTGCCCCAATCAAAGTCACCAACGCTCCTCCTCTCTTCTCTCCTATTCTGTCCTTCATGTAGCACCTGTACTCTGGAACAATGAATTGCCAGTCCTTTCCCTCCCTCAGCTGTATTTCTGTAATTCATGTGAAATCCCAATACCAATTCCCATCCATACCATAAGTTTATCTGCCTTATCTCTTGAATTGAAATGAATGCAGTTTAATTCGTCAGTTTTCCCGCATTGTCATGTATGGTCTTGCCTGCCATATTCATTGAAAATGCTCTTTTCAATTTCTGTACCAGCCTCAAACATCTTTCTGGAGAAAGTGAGGTCTGCATTTGCTGGAGATCAGAGCTGAAAATGTGTTGCTGGAAAATCGCAGCAGGTCAGGCAGCATCCAGGGAACAGGAGAATCGACTTTTCTGGCATAAGCCCTTCTTCAGGATTCCTGAAGAAGTGCTTATGCCCGAAACGTCGATTCTCCTGTTCCCTGGTTGCTGCCTGACCTGCTGCGCTTTTCCAGCAACACATTTTCAGCTCAAACATCTTTCTGGCCTTCCCACTTTTTAGAGTCCCACACCCTGCCAGACTAGTTTTAATGCTCTCGAACAACTCTAGCATTTCTCCCACACAGGATATGGGTCCTCCTCCCTCTCCCTGTTCAGATGTCTTCCCCACCTTTTCTCCTTGTGCTGACACTTTCTGGATTTATGACCTTGTCGAGCAAGACCTCTTTGTTCTGTTTACTTCACGAGGACCTACTGTGCAATATTAATGTTCTTCGCTTATCATACATCGCACATTGTGCTACCATACACTGACCAGAAATAAAATCCAGCGGCCATTGCGTTTTTCAGTTTACCATCTGATCGAAAGTATACTGCAACCTGAGACCATCTGCCTCACTGTGGGCCACACCCTTGCCTTCCATGCCACCTGCAAACCTACTAATGATCGCATCTTCTTTCACATCCAAGTCGTTCATGTGCATAATAAACAGCAGTGGTTTCTGCACACATTCCTATGTTACACCCGCAGGGCAAAAGTATCGAATCACAAAAATTACCCTCCCCCAAATTTGAATCCAATTTGCCAAATTGCCTTGGATCTAATGGGCTCTTACTTTTTGGACCAGCCTTCTAGGTGTGACCTTCTCAAAGGCCTGAATGAACCCCATGTAACTCATATAATCTGCACTGCCCTTATCAATAGGTTCACACACACTTTCAAGAAACTCGAATGGATTCATCAGACAGGATCTTCCTCTAACAACTCGGGGTACTGGCTATCCATAATCGATTCTGCCTTGATACATGTTGATTGATCCTTTCCCTCTAAATGCTTTCAAATACTTTCTCTCCGACTGATGTCAGGCAATCTGCTCTGTAATTACCTGGAGAAAGTGAGGTCTGCAGATGCTGGAGATCAGAGATGGAAATGTGTTGCTGGAAAAGCGCAGCAGGTTAGGCAGCATCTAGGGAACAGGAGAATCGACGTTTCGGGCATTAGCCCTTCTTCAGGAAGGGATTCTCCTGTTCCCTAGATGCTGCCTGACCTGCTGCGCTTTTCCAGCAACACATTTCCATCTCTGATCTCCAGCATCTGCAGACCTCACTTTCTCCTCAAAGATTTCAACCTACTGCGAATCCTCTTACAAGGATGCCTTCCTTGAAGAAGCTCTCTTTCTCCCTCTACAAAGGTTTCAGTGAGTCCCTCTCTCACTGCACCCCCCAGGTCATCTCCTCTGCACAGAAGCTCTTCAGCCACATTCGCCATTCCTGAAGAAGGGCTAATGCCCGAAACGTCGATTCTCCTGTTCCCTAGATGCTGCCTGTCCTGCTGCGCTTTTCCAGCAACACATTTCCATCTCTGTAATTACCTGGCCTATCCCTGCTGGCTTTCTTGAACAAAGGCAACACATTAGCTATCCTCCAGGCATTCGGCTCTTCAACTTTGATCAGCAAAGTATTAAGTATTTCTGCCAGGGCACCAGCAAAATTCTTCCTTTCCTCCTATTGCAGCTTGTGACAAATTTTTACTTGGGCAGTGTGGATTTCGCCACCTTTATGTCTGTTCAAACATTTAATGCCACCTCTTGTTTGATCTTAAAATGATCGAAAACGTCACCATCCCAACTGAAACTCCCAGTTATAGGTTTTTTCTCCTGCGTGAATAAAGACGAAAAGTAGTCATTTAAGACATTACGTACATCCTCTGGCTCCATGCACGATTATCCCTTTGCTTTCAAACAAGCCATACTTTTTCTTAGCTGGGGATCCTTTTACTTTAACTGTACTTACGAAATAATTTGTGGCTATCGCTTGTAAGTATCTGCGATGGACATTACATGGTCATTCTTCGTCGCTCATTTTTCGGAACGCCCTTGCACTCTCCATACTTGTGAAGGGCTTCGACTGTTTTTATTGAAACATAACTTCTTTTATCAAACTCATGATTTAGTTTGATCAATTTTCGATGGAATTTCTGACTATGTCATTCACATTTCAGGGACACACTCGCCCTGAATTCTTACTGTATCACAATAAAATCGACCAACTTTCTGATTGCAGAATTAATAGAAAATAGCTGCTCTGAGTAATGGTAGTGGTAATGCTGAGTGATATTGGTAAGCATAGGTGGCCTTCCCAAATTTAGACCTTTAACTTCTGCACAATCCTTATCACTTTCTATAATGATTGGCATTTACAGAATGATGGTCACTATACCACCTAAAAAAACACTACCAATGCCTATATCTGTCATCTTGTCCCGTGCCTACTGACCACCCTGCCTCTGTGACATTCTCCAACCGTAAACCATCTCCTTATCTGTACAGCATCCTCTGGACTCTGCAGCACATGACTACATCACAAGAGTTGGGAGATAATGTTAAAGCTGTACAGGACATTGGTTTGGCGTTTTGGAATATTACATGCAATTCTGTTTGCCTTCCTATTGGAAGGATGTTGTAAAACTTGAAAGGGTTCCGAAAAGATTTACAACCATGTTGCCAGAGTTGGAGGATTTTTGAGCTTTTCGAAATCATGAGGGGCATGGATAGGATAAATAGACAAAGTCATTTCCCTGGGATGGGGTAGTGCGGACTAGAAGGCACAGGTTAAGCGTGACATTTTCCCGCAGAGGGTGGTGCGTGTATGCAATGAGCTGCCAGAGGATCTGGTGGAAAATTGCACAATTGCAACATTTTAAAAGCATCTGGATGGTTATATGAATAGGAAGGATTTGGAGGATATGAGCTGCGTGGTGGCAGGTGGGACTAGATTTGTTTGGGATATCTGTTCGTCATGGAAGAGTTGTACTGAAGGTCTGATCCCGTGCTATGCATCTCCATGACTTTCTGACTCTATGAAAAGATATCACTGTAACCTTATTCAGTCCCTCCAGCATTCCTCCTGCACTCCTCCACAGTACCTCATGCACGAAAACCTTGTACATCCCTATAAAACTGCTTCTCTTAATAACCTCCTCAAGTACCTACAGCCTTTCCTGCCAACCCTCTCTTTGTGTAACATTATGAAGCCACTTGACCCTTCCCTTGACCTGTAACCTCCAGAGTCTCTGTAATCTTCTCTCTCGTGACCTCTTCCCGTCACTACTAGCCTTCTTAACTGTGTAACATCCTGAAGTCACGAAAAACATCCATGAATGTTCCATCCTACTGATTACTGTGAATCATCCTATTGATTACTTTCACCCCTTCCAGTCCGCACAACTTCTCTGCCTGCGTCCCTGGTCAGTCTGAAGAGTCCTTACAACTATGCAAACGTCAGCATTGCTAACTTCATCCAGTTTCAACAACCATCAATACCTCTGTAATTGACTATAGTCATCAAAACCCTCCCTATTGCCGTAACCTTGTTCAGTCCCTCTGATACACACTGTCAATTTAACCAGCTCCTGTTCTTATGCCATACCATGACTGTATCCTCCTTTTCCTCTGCCACAATCTGACTGCATCCTCCTCGTGTTCCTATGTCAAAACCAGTCTCATTGCATACACGCACCACCCTCTGCGGGAAAATGTCACGATTAACCTGTGCCTTCTAGTCCACACTACCCCATCCCAGGGAAATGACTTTGTCTATTTATCCTATCCATGCCCCTCATGATTTCGAAAAGCTCAAAAATCCTCCAACTCTGGCAACATGGTTGTAAATCTTTTCGGAACACTTTCAAGTTTTACAACATCCTTCCGATAGGAAGGCAAACAGAAATGCATGTAATATTCCAAAACGCCAAACCAATGTCCTGTACAGCTTTAACTTCCTCGATTTCCTACATCACAACCTGACTATATCCTCCTCCTGTTGCAACAGCAATCACTGACTGTACCGCCCTCCCGTTCCTCGCCCATGCCCTGATTGCATTGTCCTCCCATTCCGATACAAAAACCTGAATGTATCCTCCACACATTCTGATACCACACCCCGACTGTATCGTTCTCCCGTTTCTATACATATGTTGACTGTATCTTCCTCCTGCTCCCATACCACACCCTGAATATATCTTCCTCCTGTCTGGATACCATACCCTGACTGTATCTTCTTGCTGTTCCTCCATCCCTTGTAAACTTTGTGAATTCCTGGGAGAAAGCGAGGACTGCAGATTCTGGAGATGAGTTTCAAGAGTGTGTTGCTGGAGAAGCACAACATGTCACGCAGCATCAGAGGAGCAGAAGAATCGATATTTTGGACGTATTTTTTTTTTCATCAGGAAGGGCTTATGCTCGTAATGTCGAATCTCCTGATTCTCGGATGACGCCTGAACTGCTGTGCTTCTCCAGGAACACACGTTCGACCCTGTATCCACCTCCAGTTCCTATAGGACTCTTTACTGTATCTTTCTGCTATTCCTATATCACCCCCTGTCTGTATCCTCCTGACATTCCTATACCATACCCTGACTGTATCCTCTTCCCATTCCAATAACACACCCAGATTGTGTCCTCTTACCGTTCCTATATCACACTCTGCCTACTTCCTCTACCCCTTCCTATATCATCACCTGACTGTATCCTCCTCCGGCTTCATAACATGCCATGACTGTATTCTCCTGCTGTTCATATACCGTGCGCTGTCTGCAACTCGTCCAATCTTGGCAATGTATCTTCCTGCAGTGAACATCCTTATTTCTTGAAATTTGCCTGTTTCCCTTTATTATCCTTAACTGTATAAACAGTCTGTGATACACTCCTTGCCTAGGTGAACCTTTGCAATCCTTGCAAAGCTCCATATAACTGTCACTTCTTCCTGCCTTGAGAATTTCCCTGTGATTGTAACCTTAGAATGAACGAATGAATTAGTTTTATTGTTACATGTACTCGCCGCTTATAGCGCCATTTGATTTGGAAATTTGGAAACTAGGAAATGAATTTTCAGTTACAAGATAATGTACAGTGCGACAACGTCACCAACACGTGATGGTATCTTCGGTATAGAGTACCTCGGTACAATCCTTAGAAACAGAATAAAGAACTGAACAGAAAAAGAGATCCAATGGCATTTCTAACAACACTCCCCATCACAGGTATTGCTTGCCACGACTAGAAACATTCTTATATCTGGGCAAATGGATCGCGATTGTGCAAACTTCCATTTGATGGTCATTTCCTCAGTGTCCCTCCATAGCACTGTATCACTATAAAACAACCCTACCTACAATGACTATCTCAATAACCTCTTTCCAATCTACAGCCCTCCCTATGGCTGTAATCTCTTGCAGTTCCTAAAATCCTCTGTTTGTAACCTCCTCTAATCCATAGGAAATTCGGTACCTCTGTCAGCTTCTCCAATCCGTAATACTGTCCACATCAGTGTTAACTTGCCTGCTAAATACAAATCTCCCTCTCCACATAAATGCACTATAGCAGTCCCTATGCCTGAAAGATATTTCCACGAAAACAATTGGTCATGCCTTTAATCGCCACATCGTTAATTATCTGTGTAATCTTCTACAGACCCTTCAAAACTCCTTGTCCATGAAAAACACCCCAGTCTCTTGAGCGGTCCCTATCTTTATGATTTCTTCCAGACCCAAACACTCTCCCATAAGTTTCTCAAGCCATATAACTCTCACTATCTGTAACCTGCTACTGTCATAAAAACCTTCCTCTCTCTGTAAATTGCTGCAAGCCATCCAAACTTCATTATCTCCATAAACTTCTGCAAATCCTACATCGTGGCCAATCGGTGTAACCTCTTCCAGTCCAATAATATCAGCCTGTGTACACCCGACAATCATCAGTATCTGTATAATCCTCTCAGGTCCCTGCAACACTGGCGATGCGTAGAACCCACTAAAATGTCTGTGACTTTCCCGGTCCATTTCCTACAAGACTCGCTATCTATGTAACATCCTCCTGTCGCTATCACTCACCACGTCAACACAAGGTCCACCAGTATCTCCATCCATCTGCTCATCTCCATAATCTCTCGCTCTCTTATACCCCTCTCCGTGTAAATGTCACCCTCTCCGAAAACCCTCCCGCTGCAAACTAATTAATTGCCATGAACCTTCACAATTACTGAAGTCTCCTTTTGCCACTGCAACCCTCCTGATGTCTGCAAAACCCTCCGGTCCTTATATCCCTCCCTGTTTCTGTAACCTCCACCATCATCCAGTGCCCTTCTGGGGAAACCTTGCAGAGTTAGGAAGAGTTGTAAATTGCAAGCTATGTTACGGAGGTAGTAAAAATTGAAGAACCTGTAGAATGGTACAAATGTGGTAAACCGTGAATCCTGAAGGAGGTTACAGGTAGACAGATTCACAGAACGTGCAGGATGTGACCTAGAATGGTTTGTGGAACCTGAACGAAGTAACATTCTGAATCATGGATTTTTCTTCTGATCAAACCATGTGTATTCGAGAGGAAAATACCTTGCAGTTGGATCTGTGCAAGAGATATCTTACTGAGCTGATACTGGAGATCTTTACTGGATTGGCTGAACACAGCTTAAGATGCCAAGGCTGGGAGATGTGAGTTCAGAGGTGAATCTGTTTGCCCATCCTCTGCGTATCTGACACTGACTTGGGTGCTGCTCATGTGACCTTCAGATCTGCATGACTGACCAGAGCTCATCTCATTAAAGCCTTTGATTGAAATATTCTTCTTTTTCATTATTTTTAAGTGGCAGTTTTGTGAGATGCAGGAATTGCTTTCCAAGTGGAGAGAATGAAAACGTTTTCATTAATCCTGACCCATACAGTTAGGTTATGTCGATTCTGTAATTTTCTATCGTCTGTTCTTCAGAGGATTGTATATCCAGTGCATCTGAGTGCTGATTTTCTTTGCTGTGTGGAGTTCGTCATCATGTGAATGTAACAGAGATGGTGTATTTGTGGTCAGGCTATAACAGTATAAGTACCTATTCAGTGCTATCTCACTGACTGGGTCAGAGGTTAATGTACCGGGCCCTGAGCAACAGGAAAACCTCATGCTGCTTGTATGTGGGACTTTGCACCAGACTGTGTGAGAGCAAGCTCAATGAGTAAATGACAGGTAGTGAGCTTGAGATCTTACTGTTGTGTCTGGCCTTGTGCCATATAGTTAACTCCCTCTCATTAAGTGTGCCTCTTCCGTTCTCCAGTCCCGACAGGACACCGTCACTGTCATCCCCTACTGCTGCTGAACAGCTCCCCTCTCTCTAATCGCTTCCAGCCCTTACAGCCTGGTATTCGTCTGGTACCTCCTGCAGTCCACAATACCTTGTTCTTTGCTATCCTGTCAAATTCGGAGGTACTGCGTCGAAACAATTTTGAGGTAGGTTTGCATCACATAGAAAAAAACTGTCCCTACTCCATCTTCTATGGGAAGTCTTTTTATCAAACTGAGTCGCCTTGTTTACTTCTTCCATAACAGGAAGGAAGCATCCTTTCAGCATCCACCAGGCCAATTCCCCTTGGAATCCGGGCATTTTAATGAGGACAGCTCTCATCCTGATGACTGTCAGTGAGCACAGTACCCAAGTGTGCAAGTTGGTATACGTCTATGTGTCTGCAACCGCTTCCTCTCGCTATATCCTTACTTAATTATGAAACCTGCCCCTGTCTGGACAATACTCCAAGCTACTAATTACTGGGAATGTTACACACCTCCTTACTTCGGGAAACTCTGCACTCTCCTATAGTCTGCCTCCGCTTTGTGAAATCCCCCAGCTTCGACAGTGCTCCCAATTTCTAGTTTATCCCACAACTATCAAAAATTATGTATCCTTCAGTTGATGCATTTCTCCCTGGCTCGGTGAACTCCTAATCTCTGAAAGGTCTTGAAATTCCAACCACCGTCTGTGTCTGCAGAACTTCCTCTGGACACCACACCTCTCCCAAAATCTGCTATTTCCTACAGTTCATGCTGTCTCTTAACTGTGTAACAAACCTACTTATATTTTATCAAGTCCCTGCAACCCTGCAGATCTTTTTTTCTTAGATTACTTACAGTGTGGAAACAGGCCCTTGGACTCAACAATTCCACACCGACCCGCCGAAGCGTAACTCACCCAGACCCATTCCCCTACATTTACCCCTTCACCTAACACTACGGGCAATTTAGCATGGCCAATTTTGCCTAACCTGCACATTTTTTGGATTGTGGGAGGAAACCGGAGCACCCGGAGGAAACCCACGCAGACACGGGGAGAACGTGCAAACTCCACACAATCAGTCACCTGAGGCGGGAATTGAACCTCGCCTCATGTACGTGCAATCCACTACACTCTGCTCCCTCATATCGCCACTGCCTCTCTGACTCCACTGAAGAGGTGGATGAGTAAAACCGGCGCATGTGGGATTGCAGAGAATGTACTGGCATGAATTGAGAATATTTTTAACAGACAGAAAACCAAACAGCAATAACGCGATTCGTGCTTGCCAACGAAATATTCTCAAATGGATTCTATAAATAAGATGAATGGACAAAATCAAATATTTCCACGCTTGCTGATTTAAAAAAATGGAAATGTGAGTTGCATGAAGGAAGCAACGAGGACCTGAAAAGTACGTGAGTTTATTTTTTCCAATTCATTCATGAGATGTGACCATCACTGTATAGGGCACAATTACTTTCCCATTGGAAATTTCCTTGAGTAGGTGGTGGTGAGTTACCTTCCTGATGCATTGCAATCCTTTGCGTGTGGAGACAGACACAGTGCTGCTACGGATGGAGCGTGGCTTGGAGCACATCTTGGAAATTCTGGTGTTCCCGTGCATCTGCAAATCCTGTGCATCCAACTTATAGTTGTTACAGGTTATTGAAGTGCTGTTGAAAGAGACTTGCTGAATGATCTCAGCGCTGCTTTTCGGCCTTGTTCTTCACTTATTTATTCATTCATTCATTCATGGATGTGAACACTGCTGGCTGAGCCAGCATTTAATGTTGGTTTTGAGTTGCCCCGAGAAGGCAATGGTGAGCTGCCTTCTTGATCTACTGCGCCAGCCGTTGTCACCGTTGTTCTCTGTCTATCCTCCAGTAGTCGCTGCAACACTCCTCAAGTGTGTCAGTGCAGACACACAATACAGCTCTCTCTTTTTCTGTGACGTTCTCCTGTCCATACCACGCTTGTAGTTCCTCACAATATCTCACATCCTCTCTTCCAATCTCTGTTGTTGATCTCTCTTTTGTTTTATTCGTGTTCAACTTCTGATAATCTATAATCTCTTCCTTTCTAAATTCAATACCGCTCAGTATCTGTACACCTCCATATTCACTTATTCATAACAGTACAGGTTTCCCTCCTTAAATCTCTATGGATTACAGCGGTTGAATGTATTAAATTAGCAGTTTTCACCCACTTTATTCGTCTCATTTCTTCCTGCCCCTACAATCCGACTATTTTGCAATGCTCATACTTATGTTTCCCTAGTTAGTGCAAGTATTCTAACTTTTATACATTCAACAGTCTCCAGAATATGTAATACCCCCTATCATTTAGTATTTGCTGAAGTTTTCAGTTGTCTTTAAGCAGCTCACATAAAGCCCTTTTGTCTCAACAATACTTCGACACCAATAAGCCACAATCTCAAGATTTCCTTTGCAGTCCTCAGTGCCTGCAAATCTCTCTGTACCTTGTAGTAATCTGCTGCAGGAGCTGCACGTCTGCTAACCTCTCCAGATAACTTGTGCTTGCCTGTACATCTCGATTAATCACGGTACTACTCTTTGCCCCCTCTAATTTTCATCTTTTCTACTGTCGTCCAGGCACGACAACGATCCCATGAGGGAACAGGGTGGAATGAGATGTTATAAATTCCAGCTGAAGATTGAGGCCGACTATTACCCGGGAGTCAGAAAGGCAGCGAAGCTGAGAGTGTGAAGTATTGAGAGGGAGAATATAAGTCAGCGGCGAGTATCGAAGGATACTTGGACTTGAAGTTGTTTAAGCTGCAGAGAGGGCGGATCGAAATCAGTACCGAGTCACAGAGGAAGTGAATATGTGTGGGAGCAACTGGAAGCAGGATCTTGAGGTTAACTCACCCCTGGGAGTTATAGATGCAGCAAAGTGGGACGATATAAATCAGCTTTGAGTATCAAGGCCGAGTCGTACCTGGAGTCAGAGAGGCAGTGGCTATATGAGGGAGCAGAGTGTAGTGATTGCATGTACCTGGGAGTCACAAAGACAGGGACGCTGTGAGGGAGTAGAGTGGAGTGGGAATTGGCAAATAACACGTAGCTGGGAGTCACAGGAACGGTGGCCCTGTGAGGGAGCAGAGTGAAGTGGGAGCACGAGGATTACACGTACTTGGGAGTCACAGAGACGGTGACACTGGGAGGGAACAGAGTGGCGTGGGAGCTCGAGGATTACACGTACCTGGAAGTAACAGAAACAAGTTTTTGCCTCTGGAACCTGCCTACACTGAAGTGTGAGGAACATAACAGCAAAGCTGTTAGTTGTTGGACTGATAATGCACCATTATTTGCGATGGTTTGTAAATTGCTCGAATATGGTGAATATATTCTGTCTTCTTTTGAAAGAAGGTTGAACTCAGAAATATCACGAATAAGTGAAAGCCTGAGTCAACACAGTAAACCAATCTCAATAAGGCACAGATGGAGAAGGGACTGAATCTTAAAAGTGATATTCCTCTTTTTAACTTTACCCTAAATAATTAAGTAAAATTGTGCAGTTTAATCATGGCAATACAGCTCGGTCAAAGGGAAGATGTTGTCTTTAATAATGGGAAGTCATATCTTCTGCTTGTATTCGAGATGAGCATTGGGTCTGGTTGCTGAGAAAACGACTAGCGACTCTGTAATACATTTGTGACACTGAACGTTCAGTGCGTAGCATATACAGAGAGTGGATGGCACTGTAGTCATAAAAGACAGTCTAAGGATGGGAATGGGCTACCAGTCAGCCCAGGAGAAAGAGTCAGGGAATACAGGAATCGCCTGTGGTCTCACTCACAAATCAGTTTTCCAGTTTAGAAGCTGATTAATGTACTGGCTGATCAGGGAACTGCAGTAAGAGCCATGTTTGTGCACCACAATCAGCCTGACTGCATAGGAATGCAGAGAGAATGAAGGAGGAGTAATAGTCAGATGGGATTGAGTACATTTTGGAAAACACAAGGATTTTTGTGGCTATTAATGTAACTCCGGGTGATGGGTTCAAAAATATCCGTACCTGCAGCGTATTCCGCTAGGAGAAGGTGACCTGACAGAGGTCATGATTCATGTTATTCTCAGTGACTTAGGTAGGAAGGGTGAAGTGCCCTGGAAATCAAAATTTAGTGACGGAGGCAGAAGATTCGCACGCGGGACCTCAAACTCCAGGAATGCTCCCAGTGCCGTGTACGAATGAGAACAGAACTCAGAGTTTTAACTAGATGAGAGCATTGCTGGAACGATGATGCAGTAGGAATAGCATCAGATTCTTGGGACGTTGGGTTTGTTTCTGGGGAAGGCAGCAACTGTATAAGCTGGATAGGGTAGCAAGTGATAGAGCTGGGATTGATGTCACTTCGCCCCCATCATGGCCACTCCCACAACCACTTCCACACCTCAAAATTCCTCATGCATCACACGTGACATCACTTATGCCCCTCACATCATCGCTGATGCCACATGCTCAGTGACGTCCGCCACCCCTCCTGCCATTGTCACCACCACTTCCGCCCCCACCAGCGCCACTCACCAGCATTCTGCTGACATGCTCCCCATAGAACCCACTGTCACTATCCCCACCCCCCAGAACCTCGAGGGGAACACTACCCCTGCTCATGACTCCACCCCCATTCCCCCCACCATCACACCCACTCCAGTTACAGGTTCCGCCCCCACTCCCAGCTCTACACCCACACTAGATCCCAGATCCCAGTCCTGCCGAGTTTTCACCATCCCCCTAGACCTCTCCCTCACTGAGGACGAACGATCAGTCCTCAGAAAAGGACTCACATTCACCCCCCTCCGTCCACGCATCAATGAATTTAATACACGCCGTGACATCTAACAATTCTTCCGTCGTCTCCGCCTCCGAGCTTACTTTCACAATCAGGACTCCCGCCCACCTACCGAGGAACCCTTCGCCCACCTCCAACACACTGCATCCACCTGGACACCCCGCGCAGGCCTATTACCTGCCCTCGACCTCTTCATTTCCAACTGCCGCTGGGACATTAACCGCCTCAACCTGTCTACCTCTCTCCCCCACTCCAACCTCTCACCCTCACAACGCGCAGCCCTCCAATCCGTCTGCTCCAATCCCAACCTCACCATCAAGCCAGCAGATAAAGGTGGCGCAGTGGTTGTCTGGCGCACTGACCTCTACACCGCTGAAGCCAAACGTCAACTCGAGGACACCTCTTCCTACTGCCCCCTCGACCATGACCCCATCCCCATCACCAAACTATCATCTCCCAGACCATTCAGAACCTCATCACCTCAGGAGATCTCCCACACACAGCTTCCAACCTCATAGTCCAGAAACCCCGCACTGCCCGGTTCTACCTCCTTCCCAAGATCCATAAGCCTGACCACCCTGGCTGACCCATTGTCTCAGCATGCTCCTGCCCCACTGAATTCACCTGTACCTACCTCGACACTGTCCTATCCCCCCAGTTCAGGAACTCCCCACATACGCTCGAGACACCACCTCCGCCCTCCACCTCCTCCAAGACTTCTGTTTCACCGACCCCAACGCCTCATCTTCACCATGGATATCCAATCCCTGTACACCTCCATCCGCCATGACCAGGGCCTCCAAGCCCTCCGTTTTTCCTCTCCAGACGTCCCCAACAGTACCCTTCCACCGATACTCTCATTCGTTTGGCCGAACTGGTCCTCACCCTTAACAATTTCTCCTTTGAATTCTCCCACTTTCACCAGACCAAAAGGGTAGCCATGGACACACGTATGGGCCCCAGCTATGCCTGTCTCTTTGTTGGCTGCGTAGAGGAGTTCATCTTCCGTAATTACACCGGCACCACTCCCCACCTCTTCCTCCGCTACAATGATGACTGCATTGGCGCCACCTCGTGCTCCCGCGAGGAGGTTGAGCAATTCATCAACTTCATCAACACATTCCACCCTGACCTTAAATTTACCTGGACCATCTCTGACACCTCCCTCCTCTTCCTGGACCTCTCCATCTCAATTAATGATGACCGACTTGACACTGACATTTTTTACAAATCCACCGACTCCCACAGCTACCTGGATTACACCTCTTTCCACCCTACCTCTTGCGAAATTGCCATCCTGTATTCACAATTCCTCCGCCTCAGCCGGATCTGCTCCCACGAGGACCAGTTCCACCACAGAACACACCAGATGTCCTCCTTCTTTAGAGAACGCAATTTCCCTTCCCACGTGGTTAAAGATGCCCACCAACGCATCTCGTCTACATCCCGCACCTCCGACCTCAGACCCCACCCCTCCAACCGTAACAAGGACAGAGCGCTCCTGGTGCTAACCTTCCACCCTACCAACCTTTGCATAAACTAAATCATCCACCGACATTTCCGCTACCTCCAAACAGACCCCACCACCAGGGATATATTTCCCTCCCCACCCCATTCCTCCTTCCGCAAAGACCGTTCCCTCCGTGACTACCTGGTCAGGTCCACGCCCCCCCTACAACCCACCCTCCCATCCTGGCACTTTCCCCTGCCTCCGCAGGAACTGTAAAACCTGTGCCCACACCTCCTCCCTCACCTCTATCCAAGGCCCTAAAGGAGCCTTCCACATCCATCAAAGTTTTACTTGCACATCCACTAACATCATTTATTGTATCCGTTGCTCCCGATGCGGTCTCCTCTACATTGTGGAGACTGGGCGCCTCCTAGCAGAGCGCTTTAGAGAACATCTCCGGGACACCCGCACCAATCAACCACACCGACCCGTGGCCCAACATTTCAACTCCCCCTCCCACTCTGCCGAGGACATGGAGGTCCTGGGCCTCCTTCACCGCCGCTCCCACACCACCAGACGCCTGGAGGAAGAACGCCTCATCTTCCGCCTCGGAACACTTCAACCCCAGGGCATCAATGTGGACTTCAACGTTTTCCTCATTTCCCCTTCCCCCACCTCACCCTAGTTCTAAACTTCCAGCTCAGCACTGTCCCCATGACTTGTCCGGACTTGTCCTACCTGCCTATCTCCTTTTCCACCTATCCACTCCACCCTCTCCGCCCTGACCTATCACCTTCTTCCCCTCCCCCACTCACCCATTGTACTCTATGCTACTTTACCCCCACCTCCACCCTCCTCTAGCTTATCTTTCCACGCTCCAGGCTCACTGCCTTTATTCCTGATGAAGGGATTTTGCCAGAAACGTCGATTTCAAAGCTCCTTGGATGCTGCCTGAACTGCTGTGCTCTTCCAGCAACACTAATCCAGAATTGAATTCCTTGTGTCTATGTGGGACGGATTTTTTTAAAAAAAAACTTGGCTTGTATATCGAATACGAAAACAAGTAGAAGAGGAGAACAGCAGTACTCACAAAATACTTGGTCATGCAGCTGGTACTGATTTTACAGTGGAAGATGGGTTTAGAAAGAAAGTCAAAATCTTCGTTACTCTGCATGAATGTGAAAAGTCGGAGCATGGGGAGTTACAGATGCAGATTTCTGTGTGGAAATCTAATACACAGATAACCAAGAGATAGCTCACGGAATGGCAGAACTGGGTATAAGCATTGCTGGGAATAAAGTATTCGGTAACAGTAGAAAGGAAGAGAAAGGATGAAGTGTAGAATTATTGCATTGGGATCACATCAGGTCCTGAGTTCGAGAGAAAGTGAATTTCACCAAGGACAGAATGCATTTGGTTGAAGCTACAGAATAATAGGTGTACAATTACACTGTGAGGTACTATCTGAAGGCATAAATCATTGGAAAAGAATGAAGAGTATAAATATGCAGGGACATTTGAGAGCGATGATATTACTACAGAGTAGTTATATTGAGAAATTTAATTTATCCAGATGGAGACTGGGATACTGGTGGTTCAGTGCCATGAGGAATAAGTATTTCTGGATTGCATGGAGGGACGTTTACTGCAGTAGCATATGTCCAGTCCAAGAGAGTATATACTGTTGGACCTGGTCCTCGGCAAAGAGATGGTGCAAGTGGATCCAGTCTCCGTAGGAGAATGTTTTGGGACAGAGCGATCATTTAATTATAAAGATTAGGGTGATGATAGAGAATGATATGCAATAATTGAGAGTGAGAAACATCAGTTGACTGAGAGCGGGCTTCAGTGGGGCAAGAATGAAGCTAGGAAGGTCTGACTGGAACATCAAGTTGGTCAGAAAAAAAAGGAACAATGGGTTTCCTTCAAAGAAAATAACGTTTGGGTCCAGTCGAGGAATGGTTCCTGAAATTGGAAAGGAAGGTGAAACAAACCGAACAATCTCTGGATGACAAAGAAGAACAATAGAACCACTGTCAGAAAGAGAATCGAATTGCAAACCAGAATACATACTAAAGATTCAGAGGGGAGATGGTAGAACAGGGAGAACTGTGGCAAAACAGATAGTCAAGAGAGGGCTGCCTCAGAATCATCTGTGGGCACCTCATATTGAGCGTGTTGAAAGATGAAGGAAGGCTGGTTCAAAACTTGGAAGAGGATGGAGAACATTTCTCAGCAATTTGTTGAGTTGACGAGCTGGTGTAAACATGAACCAAATGACATTTCTCAGTTTCATAAGACTTCTGTGTGGTTCAGCGTGATGTCGTGAGACACCTTCAATGCTAATAGTATCCTGTCTCAGTAACCTCCTCGATCCCATATCATCCATTCCGATCTCGACATTCTCCACCAACAAATGCAGCTCTTTTTATCTCTATAACTCATACAAGCCATACACAACTTCTTTCTCAGGAATCTGTGCTAACCCTGACAATCCCCCTCCATGCAATCGTTCTCAAGTCCTTATAACTCTCTCTTTCCCTGTACATAGTTCGATCAATACAAACTCCGAATCTTCGCAGTCTCCTCCAGTTCACACAGCCATCAATTTCACTAAATACCCCCTGCACTGACAATTCTCGTTCTCTCCAAACATCATCCTGTCGACACAGTGTTCGTTCTGTCTGCAACTTCTTCCAATATTTATACGCCTGCACATCTCTTTACCTTCAATGCCCCTACAATTTTCCTGTTGCGTAACATTCTCTAATGTCTGATCAGCTGAGTCACACTTCTAGTCACTCCAGCCCGCCCAGTCTATCATCACCTTCTGTTCTGACACTGCTCCCTATCTCTGCAACCTCCACAAACTAATCTGTCCACATATCTGGAAACATCTCCAGCCCTCTCTGTCTCTGTAATGTCTACTAGATGTTACAACCCTCCACGTATCTCTAACGTTCATTCGCCCCTTCAAATCTCCCCGTCTCTGAAACCTCCACCAGGTGCTTCCACCCTCTTTATCTCAGTAAAATCCTCCTAGAAAAGTAACCTCCTTTTTAGTGGAACCTCCTCTTATTAATTTCCTTCGGCATCAATGTCAGCTTTGCTTTCTGTTTTTTGCAATAGCTCGATCTCAACATGCTCCACCCAAAGCGTCCCTTGCTGTCTGTAACCTCTTCTCAAAACTCTACCCATTCATAATCCTGTGACCTACTCCATGGGGAGAAAGGGGCTTTTGAACCTGGAACTATGCAGATTAAGGGAATATAATAAATGTAAGGGTATTTGTAGAAAGTAGATGATTTTCAGAGGTAAGAAGGGTTATCAAAAATAAAGAATACATTAACCACTCTCCAGTCTTTTGTCATTCATCTGTGGCAATTGATGACACAAATACATCAGCAAATGCTTAACAATCACTTGTCGAGATTCTCATAAAGGCCTGTGATGCAATGAATCAGAGTACATGGATTTATCCAATTTATGCGTTTTAATTCGTCCAGCACTTCAAGATAACACTACTCATTTCTGCAAGTTCACTCGCTCTTGTAGATTTACCCACAGTAAATATTGAGGGGAAATATTCGTTTACTTTCTCAACCATCTCCAACGGTTCAACACGTAGGCAGTCTTGCTGATCTTTAAGGCACCCTATTCTCTCCCGAGTTGCTCTTTCCCCGTTAATGTATTTGTAGAATTTCTTCAATCCCTTGTTAATCCTATTTCCAAAGTCATCTCATTTCCCCTTTTCTCCGCCCTGATTTCCCTCTTCTCGAGACTCCTACTCCCATTATACTCCTCTGGGCCATCACTCAGTCTCCCCCGATGCTCTGTCTTAAGGTTATGAAAACATTTGACAATGCGGCACTTTAAACCAGGAGAAATCTCACACCAATGTAATGGTCAATAAGCATCGTACCTTGGCTTGAGGGTCTAGAAATTCCCCGAACAGACATTTTGTGCAACTGGTCTGTTACTTTATCGTTGTCTCCTTTTATAAACAGCATGGGATATATACAAACGGATAGTGTCTGCCAATACTCCCACATACAAGGAAGAAATATTATGAAGATTGACAGATTTATGTATGATCCCGCACAAAAACTCACACATTCTATCCAAACCGAGTAAACCTTACCCATTATTGTGAAATGAAAATTGCAACGTGGTAGGGGTTAACTGAATTTATTTGTTCAGTGTCTGGGATTAATCCCAGTCTCCATGGATTCTCGATATCCCAGTGGAGGATTTCCATCTTTTAATGATAAATGGGCTCCGTTCAATGTATTATCCCATAGTATGAGCGCGAGGATCATCGACAGCACCAATAGGGATCAGCTGCTCCAGAGAGAGGGGTAAACAGATTAGAATTTGAGAACGCTAAATTGGAATGTTCTAACAATGGATCAGAATCTGATTACAACGGACTGGAATGTTCGAACAATGGATAAGAATCTGAGAACAATAAACTGGAATGTTGCAGCAATAGATCAGAAACTGATATCAATCGACTGGAACGTTACAACAATGGACCAGAATCTGAGAAAAATAAACTGGAATAAACCAACAGCGAATCAGAATCTGAGAACAATGGACTGGAACGTTACAACAACACAGGAGTTTATCCGATTATCTTTGGTATCTTTCTGCATTTTATTGGTTGTCATTATCATTGCGGATCTATTATGGTCTTCGCATGATTCAATATATTTATTATCCTTTCCTGGCTATCATTGGTGTCCCTGGTAAGTCTGACTGTCTGGTTATAATTTCTGCAAATCAGTTATGGCTTCATTGCTGTTCTTCCATTTACTCTGCGTTTCCTGCCACTGTTATTGTTCCCGCTAAGACTCTGAGTCTAGATATTCACGTCCAGAGCACTGTCGACTGCATAAGTGAACTAGTTTATTTATTGTCTCCCTCTTTGCTTCTGACAGTTTCACTCATGGGTATCGATTTTGCCCTGCTCAGTTTCAGCTGTCAAAGACGATTCATTGTAACACTGCACTTATTATTTAAATATTACGAGCATGGAGGTCAATGTTTCTGTTTTTGTTACAAACTCCATTTCCTTCCTCTGATTCTGTCCAATTCCTGGCCGATATCTGCGGCTGTAACAGAGGAGTCACAATTGTGGTTATCCCTTTGACTATGATCTGACTCCCTACACCATTCCCTGACTATTCCCAATTATAACTTCTGATATCTCCACATGACTCATGTGGATATCTTCATTGACTCATCCCATCTTGTATTTGAAACTTGAGCTATGATATGCAGTCTGAACATGTCAATAATCTGCTGCTGACACTCCCAGCTTCAAACCTGCAGAGGCAAATCTGTGTCGATACTCCGCAGGTTGTGTCTGAACTCAACAAAATCCGGTCTATCCATCATTCCTGAGTGCACTAATATGCATTGCTGTTTGTTCCGTAATTACGTTATTTTAAGGACGTTATCTCATCTGATCACGAAACTTCCGTCAATCTCCTTCTGTCGATTATCGAAATCTCTGCTATTTGTTCACATTTATGAGGGTTTCCTCCATTCGTATTCTCTCACTTCATTTTCATTTTCAACCACAAAACTAGACATAGGTCGCACACAAGCACACACACACACACACACACACACATCATCATCATCATCATCATCATCCCTTCTACTCAACTAATTGAGATGTAGCGATGTCAATTTCCTGCCACTCATAGCAAGGGCTGAAAATCTTCCTGTGCTAGAAAATAATCTAATGCGAGTAATGTCCCAATATGATAAAGGTTTTCAATGTTACCCATGTTGGGGAGATAAATCAGTTTACTGGGCATCACACGAGTTTCGTCTGCACAGCTCTCCTTGCTGGGCTGTCATCTTCTCGCTGTTTATGTAGTTTGATGTGTTCTGTGAGGTATATTCAGAATTTGATGTAACAATTCATCTAAACTAGTCTCACAATTCCCTTATTCAGTGTTCTCATTCGTGTAATTTTACTCTTGAAAGTCTCACTCGTCCAGGTAGACCCGCTACACTGCCTTTTTGTACATATATCCACAAGATGCTCCCCCTTAATAAATTGCCTGTTTCTATCTCTTCCTAATCTTTTCTGTCCCTGTCTATTTTTCCGTGGCCTTTTTTTTGTTTCTCTTCTCTATCGAGTTCTGGCATTAGAAGAAAAATGAAATGGTGTGTGTCGGCCTGTTGTTCATTTCCCGCGGTGTCTCATGTGGTGCTCCATATTGGGGGTTGGGGTGTTTCCTAAGCTACCAGAAAAGTCTTAGAAACTTGGTCTGTGTGTGGCCCCTGAATGGCTCTGGTTGTTCCTCTTAGCTGATCGTGCGTTCAGTAACAGGAGGAAGCCCCTTGAGTATTATTGTGAAGGGCCACACATATAACTTGTTGCTGAAGGTTTTGTAACTATCTCCTGTTCTTGTAAAGTTAGTGGAGATGCTGGGGATGTTTTTTTTTTTGGAGGTTGCACTGTGCGCTGTCTCAGACATTCATGGAGACTTTATGATTTCCTGAGTCAACTCTGCACGGAGAATGGGGACGGTAGTTGCAACATCAGGAAATGCAACACAAATAACAAATGAAGAGAGTGGAAAATCTAAAACCATGGCGTGAGTGTGTGCGGGGGAAGGCATCTGTCGTATTCAACCGCGGTTTTCCAAGACCAACTTCACATGCTACAGTTAAACCTGGACCAGAGTAGTAGGTGATCCTGACTCAATAAGGGGCTGATCACAGAGTGGTATCACCTCCTTCAAAACAATTTCCAGTTTCACACCAGTGGTAGGACCGTGCTACCAGTTGTGTTGGGATCACTGCTTCATTCAGCTACTATGACGCAGGAGTGAGTGACATACCCAGCATTTTCCAATGTGTCGAAATCAATGTCACCATTCGGTGACAGAGGATATGTATGGTGGATGAGTTGAATACAATGTTTTCTCCCTCAATAGGGATGTAACGGGCGTATCCTCGTTTTCTCAATATTGCGTCATTCCCGACTGTGTAAATGGTTCTCTATGGTCCCCATTCCAATGGGGAGGCATGGAGGAAATGGAAGAACTTTTAATCCATTAATGTTATACTGTGACCATGCACAGTGCATCATGTTGATGAATACACACTGTCCTGGCAGCAGCCACTGCCTTTTCATTCAGAAGTAGTCAGCCATCCCCTAGCCTTCACACCTACACTTAGAAATGAAAGATGACCTTTCATATAAAGGCCGTTCCCTTGGTACACCGTTCAAAACACCTTCCCCCACACCACTTCTCATTGCCAATTAAAAGATCAAAATATCCTGTGTGTAGTGCGAACAATGGGATCAATGGGAATATCAGGGAGCAGACCATCACGGAGATGCGGCAACATTTCTATGTCTGAACGGGTCAGAGTGAGACCTCCGGTATAAACCATATCACTAAGTCCTATAATTCTTCTCCATTTCAGTAACGTACTGTCTACTATTCGTCTTGAAAAAAATTACAGGTTGTGCATCCTATAAAATTTCACGTGCTAAAACAAAAACTCCAAATTTCCCTGTGTCTATCCAATTACACACTCTCCAACCTCTCTTGACATTTCAATTTCATAATTATCTGAATGAATTCGCCAAATGTAGTTACATTACATCTGTTCCATTGTTACCAATCATGGGTATAAACTGTGAATAGTTGAGGACCCAGCACTGGTTACTGTGGGACTCAACTGGAAGTGTTCTGTCAAGCTGATGAAGACTGATTTATACCAGCTCCCTGATTCATGTTTGATAAGCATTCCTCCCCCATTCCTGTGGAACACATTTAAAGGACTGAATAAGAACCAAGAGCATCAGTCAGCAATTCAGCCCATCGAGGAAGCTCCGCCATTTCATACAATTATGGCGAGTGTAATCTCGGCGTCATTTCCGGTTTCCTGCCCGTTCTCCGTACCCTTCATTTTCTCTTTCTTCCTGCGTTCGCCACACTCTGGGGCAGCGAATTACACAGTTTCACAACACTTGTGAAGTGAGTTCGCCTCAACCCTGTTCGAAATCTTTCTCACCTTCTCCGAAAACTGTGATCTCTTGTTCACGATTGGCCCACATGAGAAAATATCCATACCATATCTACATTGTCAATCACCTTGAGCATTTCCCAGACCTCAATGACATCTCCTCTAATTCATCTAAACTCCAGCGAGTATAGGTCCGAACTGCTCAATCTTTCTTTTAAAAGCAAACTTCTCAACCAGGAATCAATCTCGTGAACCTCGTCTGAACTGCCTCCAATGCAACTGCATCCCTCCGACAGTCAGCGCACATAAACTGTACTTAGTACTCCAGCGACAGTCTCATTCACACCTTGGAGACTTGCAGCTATTTTTCCCTTGTTTTATACTCTATTCTTTTCGGAATTAGCACTGGGATTGCACTTACCTCTCCGATTTCCTGCGACATTAGCATGTGGGTTTTCTGTGATGTGCACGAGGGCAACTTGACCCCTCTGCTCGTAAGCACCCTGATGTTGCTCTCCATTTGCAGAACAAGTTGCCGTTTTATTCTTCTGATTAAATTAGATAACCCCATCGGTATACAGGTTATTTTTTTTCTGCCAAATGCTGTGCCATTCCTTAAACTATTCACATCAGTTTGTATTTTTTTTAGCATCTTCATTGCATCAACCTTCTTGCACACCTGTTTTAGTAGCATCTGAAAATGTGGCTGCAAAGTTTTCTATCCCCCATCCAAATAATACAATAGATGGCAAATTGTTGAAACATGTGAACTGAAATCTATGCCATCCCAAAAGTTTCCAAACGTAAAACGACCCCTCAATTCCATCTTTCTGCATTTTGATGGTTCACTAACCTCCTATTCAAGCTGGTAGATTCTTCCCTAATCCATGCGCTCTTATTATACAGCTTAATATTTTGTGCATCCACGTTATTTAATGCCTTCCAGAAGTCCAGGCACTTTACATCTTGAGGACTTTAAAGAATTCAAGCAAATATAAAATGGTCTGATGAATTGTTATTTGGCTTTCCAATTCTCCTGTTAGTACTTTATTAAAAATGTATTATACCAACTTACCTTAAATCCCATCAGTTTGTTCACTACTTTTTAGTCACTTGTGAATATCATTATTGTAAGTCCTTCCCTTTCTATGACCAAAACGTTCCTTTTTCTTGTATTCCTGTGGAACAGGCATAAGGCTTTAAAATATCTGCTCCGATTGTGGTGTAAAGGGCATGAGTGGATGAATGGACTGATTCTGTTCCTTGTTTTCAAACTTGATGGTTAAATATACACATGGTGTCCCTACATTATACACTCCATGGGCGGAATGTCCTGAGCAATAAAAGCACCATCTGCTGATGTTGTGTCAAATCCTTGAGGGCTTATGTAATCTTCCTGTTATTATATAACAGTTTGAGACCGGAAAAGATGTCCTCATGTTCATCCAAAAACGACTGGAGATACAGAACTGTCTCCGACTGCATCCCTGAAATGGGACTAAGTCATCTTTTATTCGTATAATGCATATAAATTGCTGAATGACATCCTCCATTACCATAAAAAGTCTCAACTAGTTGTGTCTACTTCTCCAATTCTCCTGCAACATGCTCAACAGCCTGAATTGCCTCCTTTTATCCTACTGCATAAATATTTTCATTTCTTGTGTTACGAACTTGAAGAGGGAGAATGAAATTATCTTGTTTCTGCATAATACGATTCAGATGCAGCATTGCCTATTCTGTGTCCAATAGTACACAGTCAAGTGGCTTATTGGTCTCCTCCTGTATCTGGACATCAGGGTCCCGGCGCTGAGTAGCCACTTCCTATTCTGGACAACAGGGTCGTTAATCTCGATATCCTACTGCAGTTCCTGTGTAACAGGCTGGAGAAGTGGAGTGGATTCCTACATTTGTTGTGTAATTGGCTTCTGTTGTTGACTTCTTCCAGTATGCTATGTAAAATTAATATCATCTTTCGTTCTTGTAAAATCTAATGGGAATTGTATCAAACTGATTATATTTTCCTTATCATGTGGATGAGCAAGTGTTGGACTCGGGTGATAAAGTTAAAAACACTCAACTCCAGGCGATAGACCAACAGTAAAATTGGAAGCACTAATTTCAGAGCACTGCTCCATTATCAGGTAATTGTCAGCTGATATATAGCTACCAGCAAAGTTTGCTTCTCTAGCTGTTTCTAACCTCCACCTTAGCAAGTTCGGGAATCGAGTGCTTGCAAATAAACCTGTTGGACGATCACCTGCTGTTGTGTGATTTTTAACTTTTTCTTATAAGTCAGCATATTCATTGCAGGAAACAGTCAAAGGAACTATTTCTGAAATGCTTCCAAAGTAGGAATAACCTTTATTCAGTGAGAACACTCAATGTATTCGTACTAATCCAAATGAGATCTCACTAAGATTCTGCACAGCAACAGAAACACTGGAGGAGAAATTGAGGTCTGCAGATGCTGGAGATCAGAGCTGAAAATGTGTTGCTGGAAAAGCGCAGCAGGTCAGGCAGCATCCAGGGAACAGGAGAATCGACGTTTCGGGCATAAGCCCTTCTTCAGGAATGAGGAAAGTTTGTCCAGCAGGTTAAGATAAAAGGTAGGGAGGAGGGACTTGGGGGAAGGGCGTCGGAAATGTGATAGGTGGAAAGAGGTCAAGGTGAGGGTGATAGGTCAGACTGGGGTGGGGGCGGAGAGGTCGGGAAGAAGATTGCAGGTTAGGAAGGCGGTGCTGAATTCGATGGATTTGTCTGAGAAGGGTGGGGGGAGGGGAAATGAGGAAACTGGTGAAATCCGAGTTCATCCCTTGTGGTTGGCGGGTTCCTAGGCGGAAGATGAGGCGTTCTTCCTCCAACCGTCGTTTTGTTGTGGTCTGACGATGGAGGAGTCCAACGACCTGCATATCCTTGGTGGAGTGGGAGGGGGAATTGAAATGTTGAGCCACCGGGTGGTTGGGTTGGTTGGTCCGGGTGTCCCAGAGGTGTTCTCTGAAACGCTCCGCAAGTAGCCGGCCTGACTCCCCAATATAGAGGAGGCCACATCGGGTGCAGAGGATGCAATAGATAATGTGTGTGGAGGTGCAGGTGAATCTGTGGCGGATATGGAAGTTTCCTTTGGGGCCTTGGAGGGAGGTGAGGGGTGAGATGTGGGCGCAAGTCTTGCACCTCCTGCGGTTGCAAGGGAAGGTGCCGGGAGTGGAGGTTTGGTTGGTGGGGGGTGTGGATCTGACGAGGGAGTCACGGAGGGAGTGGTCTTTACGGAATGCTGATAGGGGAGGGGAGGGAAATATATCCTTGGTGCTGGGGTCCGTTTGGAGGTGGCGGAAATGACGGCGGATGATGCGCTGTACATGGGGATTGGTGGGGTGGTAGGTGAGGACCAGTGGGGTTCTGTTCTTGTGGCGGTTGGAGGGGCGGGGTTCAAGGGCAGAAGAGCGGGAAGTGGAAGAGATCCGGTGGAGGGCATTGCCGACCACATCGGGGGGGAAATTGCGGTCCTTGAAGAAGGAGGCCATCTGGGTTGTGCGTTTTTGCTACTGGTCCTCCTGGGAGCAGATGCGGCGGAGTCGAAGGAATTGGGAGAATGGGATGGCGTTTTTACAGGGGGCAGGATGGGAGGAGGTGTAGTCCAGGTAGCTGTGGGAGTCGGTCGGTTTGTATTAGATGTCTGTGTTGAGTCGGTCGCCTGAGATAGAAATAGAAAGGTCGAGGAAGGGGAGGGAGGAATCTCAGACTGTCCAGGTGAATTTGAAGTCGGGGTGGAAGGAGTTGGTGAAGTGGATGAACTGTTCAACCTCCTCGTGGGAGCACGAGGCGGCGCCGATACAGTCATCGATGTAGCGGAGGAAAAGGTGGGGGGTGGGGCCAGTGTAGTTGCGGAAGATGGATTGTTCCACATATCCGACGAAGAGGCAGGCATAGCTGGGGCCCATGCGGGTGCCCATGGCTACTCCTTTCGTTTGGAGGAAGTGGGAGGATAGGAAAGAGAAGTTGTTCAGGGTGAGGACCAGTTGAGTCAGTCGAAGGAAGGTGTCAGTGGAAGGGTACTGGTCGGTACGGCGGGAAAGAAAGAAGCGGAGGGCTTTGAGTCCTTCGTGATGGGGGATGGAGGTGTACAGGGACTGGATGTCCATGGTGAAAATAAGGCGTTGGGGACCGGGGAAGCGAAAATCATGGAGCAGGTGGAGGGCATGGGTGGTGTCCCGAAGGTAGGTGGGGAGTTCTTGGACTAAGGGAGACAGGACGGTGTCAAGGTATGCGGAGATGAGTTCGGTGGGGCAGGAGCAGGCGGAGACAATGGGTCGGCCGGGGCAGTCAGGTTTGTGGATTTTGGGCAGGAGGGAGAAGCGGGCGGTGCGGGGTTGTGGGACTATGAGGTTGGAGGCGGTGGATGGGAGATCCCCCGAGGTGATGAGGTTATGGATGGTCTGGGAGATGATGGTTTGGTGGTGGGGGGTGGGGTCACGGTCAAGGAGGCAGTAGGAGGAGGTATCTGCGAGCTGGCGTTTGTCCTCAGCGGTGTCGAGGTCGGTGCGCCAAACTACTACCGCGCATCCCTTGTCTGCTGGTTTGATAGTGAGGAAGGGGTTGCAACGGAGGGAGTGGAGGGCTGTGCGTTCCGAGGGTGAGAGGTTAAAGTGGGTGAGAAGGGTGGGGGAGTTCAGGTGGCGGTTAATATCGCGGCGGCACGCCTATTTCCGTCACCACGTCTAACCCCGCCCCTTTGCCTATCGCCATCACGACACCCAACCCCAGCCCACGCCGATCCCCGTCCCCGCCCCCAGACCTAACCCTGCACCCACACCCAGCTCCAGCCCCACACCAGGTCCTAGCTCTCAGCCCTGCCGTGTTTTCACTATCCCTCCAGACTTACCCCTCTCTGAGGATGAAAGATCAGTCCTCAGCAGAGGCCTCACCTTCATTCCCCTACGCTCTCGGATTAATGAGTTCAGCACGCGGCGTGATATCGAACAATTCTTCCGCCGCCTTCGCCTCCGTGCCTACTTCTT
Organism: Chiloscyllium plagiosum; assembly: GCF_037043375.1. Taxonomy (NCBI): domain Eukaryota; kingdom Metazoa; phylum Chordata; class Chondrichthyes; order Orectolobiformes; family Hemiscylliidae; genus Chiloscyllium; species Chiloscyllium plagiosum. The sequence continues at coordinate 9,873,353 of NW_028270189.1, read as the reverse complement.
TAACCAAGATTCTCGCCCACCCTCTGACGACCCCTTCACCCGCCTCCAACACACGCCATCCACCTGGACACCCTGTGCTGGCCTCCTACCTGCCCTCGACCTCTTCATAGCCAACTGTCGTCGCGATATCAACCGCCACCTGAACTCCCCCACCCCTCTCACCCACTCCAACCTCTCACCCTCGGAACGCGCAGCCCTCCACTCCCTCCGTTGCAACCCCAACCTCACTATCAAACCAGCAGACAAGGGATGCGCGGTAGTAGTTTGGCGCACCGACCTCTTCACCGCTGAGGCCAAACGCCAGCTCGCAGATACCTCCTCCTACTGCCCCCTTGACCGTGACCCCACCCCCCACCACCAAACCATCATCTCCCAGACCGTCCTTAACTTCATCACCTCGGGGGATCTCCCATCCACCGCCTCCAACCTCATAGTCCCACAACCCCGCACCACCCGCTTCTCCCTCCTGCCCAAAATCCACAAACCTGACTGCCCCGGCCGACCCATTGTCTCCGCCTGCTCCTGCCCCACCGAACTCATCTCCGCATACCTTGACACCGTCCTGTCTCCCTTAGTCCAAGAACTCCCCACCTACCTTCGGGACACCACCCATGCCCTCCACCTGCTCCATGATTTTCGCTTCCCCGGTCCCCAACGCCTTATTTTCACCATGGACATCCAGTCCCTGTACACCTCCATCCCCCATCACGAAGGACTCAAAGCCCTCCGCTTCTTTCTTTCCCGCCGTACCGTCCAGTACCCTTCCACTGACACCTTCCTTCGACTGACTCAACTGGTCCTCACCCTGAACAACTTCTCTTTCCTATCCTCCCACTTCCTCCAAACGAAAGGAGTAGCCATGGGCACCCGCATGGGCCCCAGCTATGCCTGCCTCTTCGTCGGATATGTGGAACAATCCATCTTCCGCAACTACACTGGCCCCACCCCCCACCTTTTCCTCCGCTACATCGATGACTGTATCGGCGCCGCCTCGTGCTCCCACGAGGAGGTTGAACAGTTCATCCACTTCACCAACACCTTCCACCCCGACTTCAAATTCACCTGGACAGTCTGAGATTCCTCCCTCCCCTTCCTCGACCTTTCTATTTCTATCTCAGGCGACCGACTCAACACAGACATCTAATACAAACCGACCGACTCCCACAGCTACCTGGACTACACCTCCTCCCATCCTGCCCCCTGTAAAAACGCCATCCCATTCTCCCAATTCCTTCGACTCCGCCGCATCTGCTCCCAGGAGGACCAGTAGCAAAAACGCACAACCCAGATGGCCTCCTTCTTCAAGGACCGCAATTTCCCCCCCGATGTGGTCGGCAATGCCCTCCACCGGATCTCTTCCACTTCCCGCTCTTCCGCCCTTGAACCCCGCCCCTCCAACCGCCACAAGAACAGAACCCCACTGGTCCTCACCTACCACCCCACCAATCCCCATGTACAGCGCATCATCCGCCGTCATTTCCGCCACCTCCAAACGGACCCCAGCACCAAGGATATATTTCCCTCCCCTCCCCTATCAGCATTCCGTAAAGACCACTCCCTCCGTGACTCCCTCGTCAGATCCACACCCCCCACCAACCAAACCTCCACTCCCGGCACCTTCCCTTGCAACCGCAGGAGGTGCAAGACTTGCGCCCACATCTCACCCCTCACCTCCCTCCAAGGCCCCAAAGGAAACTTCCATATCCGCCACAGATTCACCTGCACCTCCACACACATTATCTATTGCATCCTCTGCACCCGATGTGGCCTCCTCTATATTGGGGAGTCAGGCCGGCTACTTGCGGAGCGTTTCAGAGAACACCTCTGGGACACCCGGACCAACCAACCCAACCACCCGGTGGCTCAACATTTCAATTCCCCCTCCCACTCCACCAAGGATATGCAGGTCGTTGGACTCCTCCATCGTCAGACCACAACAAAACGACGGTTGGAGGAAGAACGCCTCATCTTCCGCCTAGGAACCCGCCAACCACAAGGGATGAACTCGGATTTCACCAGTTTCCTCATTTCCCCTCCCCCCACCCTTCTCAGACAAATCCATCGAATTCAGCACCGCCTTCCTAACCTGCAATCTTCTTCCCGACCTCTCCGCCCCCACCCCAGTCTGACGTATCACCCTCACCTTGACCTCTTTCCACCTATCACATTTCCGACGCCCTTCCCCCAAGTCCCTCCTCCCTACCTTTTATCTTAACCTGCTGGACAAACTTTCCTCATTCCTGAAGAAGGGCTTATGCCCGAAACGTCGATTCTCCTGTTCCCTGGATGCTGCCTGACCTGCTGCGCTTTTCCAGCAACACATTTTCAAGAGCAACTCTTGGCCAACCTGTTGTAAAATTGCATCCCAAGTTGGGGTAGTCTCAGCTGTCTGCGGGAATGCACAGCATTATTTAAGTGGCACTGCCCTTCTCTACTCCATCCGCATAACGGGAGATCCAGTGAAAACGTCATAAAGACATTCAGAAGAATGAATAAGACGTGATGAGATGATCACAACATTCAGATTGCCCTCGCCAAACATCTCGTTTGACCCTGTGATCAGTAGCCAAAGAACCTGTGTCACAAAGATTCCCCTGAATTTATTAAGGTGGAGGTTAGCTTCAGGAAGCGATGCAAACATTGGTAAGAGTTATATATCGAAATGAAAAGTGCTATACAAATGGGTATGCTATAAAAAAAAAGTACACATAGCCGTTTGTGAGTACTGCAGTAATAATTGTTATCTTCAAGTTATATCTAAACTGCGTTAACCCAAATGTTTACTAATGCTAGGAAAAAAATGGATTTCGTGAGGATGTATGAGATTGTTTGCATTAACAGTATGTTGAACACCGAGCTAGAGATCAAACTGTTTTGGAAATGATGCTATTTGTTCGGAAGAGTGAATTGAAATTCGTCTTACAAATGAGAGTTTCGCAATATTGAATTACAGTTTATTGAATTTTATACGACGCTGAATATATTTTTCGTTGCAATTATGGTTATGAAACTACGTCATGCAAGCCATGAAGGCATAAGAGGCGTATTGGCTTCAGTGAGTTGGAAGAAAAAAAAAACAAAATGATGTAATGGAAGGCAGGCAATGGCTGTTGTTTAAATATACACTGTAATATGTACAATACACATATACCCATAATTTTGAAAATAGAATAAGGGTCATGTGACTCAATGACGTTTATCAAAAGAAGTTAAAGTTTGCATGAAACAGAATAAAGCGGCGCAGAGACATGTCAGATATTGCAATTATACGTGGACTCAGTGACATTTTGGGCACACCAAAGGAGGACAAATGAACTGTTAAGGAAATCGAAATGAACCAGAATTCAACTAATAAGAGCAACCAAACGCTTCTATCAGTGCTGGAAAGGAAAGTGAAGGCAAGGTCACATGCAGAATGTTGAATATCTGGGCAGGATGGTTTCTTGCAGAGAATTGACAAATTATCCTGAAGTTGAACAGTTATTTTCATGTCTGTTTTCATGGAGGCAACATTATCTGATGGGAATACTCAGTCTCTGTTCACGTATGATTCAAAAATGAGAGATGACCACTGTGTAACTTAGAAAAGTCAGACAGAGGGACTGACAAAGACAGGGGCATGGAGAAGAGCAGGCAGGCAAGATTCGGAAAACTCATAACTCATGGTGTGCATGGAGTTCAATAAAAACTTTAATAAGGATCAACAAGGTAGACTGTTGGAGAAGTTGCAGAGGCATGCGATTGAGGATGATTTAGCTGTTTGTATAAGAAACTGGCTTTGTGCCAGAAGGCAGCGAGTGGTGGTTGATGCAAAATATTGAGCCTGGAGTCCGGTTACTGGTGGTGTTCCGCAAGGATATTTTATACGACCACTGCTGCTTGCCATTTTCATAAATGACTTAGAAACAGGCATGGGTGGATGGGTTAGTACATTTGCAGATGACAATGAAGTCGGAGGAGTAGTGGGCAGTATGAAAGAATGTTGCAGGTTGCAGGTTGCAGGGGAACTTGGATATATTGCAGAATTGGGCTGAGAGGTGGCAAATGGAGTTCAAAGCAGCTAAAGGTGAGGTGATTCACTTTGGGAAGAGTACCAGGAAGGCAGAATACAGGATCAATAGAAAGATTCTTGGTAGTGTGGATGTGCAGAAGGATCTTGGAGTTCATATAAATAGATTACTGAAAGTTGCCACCCAGGTTGGTACTGCAGTTAAGAAGGCATGCTGTTGTTCGGTTTTATTTGGGGAGGGATCGGGTTCTGGAGCCGTAATGCTATGCTGCAACTCTACAAAAGCTAGTCCGGCCGAATTTGGAATATTGTGTACAGTTCTGGTCGCTTTATTACAGGAAGGTTGTGAAAGCATTTGAAAAGGCGCAGAGCAGATATACCAGGATGTTGCCTGGTCTGGAGGGAAGGTCTAATCTGTAAAGGTTGAGAGATTTGTGTCTGTTCTCATTGGAAAGATGAAGGCGAAGAGGGGATTTGATAGAGAAAAAAAAGATGATCAGATGATTAGATAGGGTAGACAGTGAAAGTCTTTTTCTAAAAATGTCGAAATCGATGGAGCATAACTGCAAATTGAGGGCTGATAGATTTCAAACAGTTGTGAGAGGCATGTTTTTACTCAGAGAATGGTAAGGGCGTGGAAGGTCCTGCCTGCCAATGTCGTTAACTCAGCCACATGAGGGATATTTAAACAGTCCTTGGATATGCACACGGATGGTGACGGGGTAGTGTTGGGGGATGGGCTTAGACTAGTTCACCGGGTGGCGCAACATCGAGGGCAGAAGGGGCTGTTGTCCGCTCTGTTGTTCTATGTTCTACCTCAAGATATTCTGCGAATACATCAAGCAGAACAGACTAACCAGGGAATAATTAGGGCCCAATAGAAACCAAGGGGACAATCTGTGTCTGAAGCTTGGGAATATTGATACTTTGATACATAAGAGCTTCACAACGTTTTCACGCAGAGGATAGTACGTGTATGGACTGAGCTGCCAGAGGATGTGGTGGAGGCTGGTCCAATTGCAACATGTAAGAGGCAATTGGATGGGTATATGAATAGGAAGACTTTGAAGGGTATGGGCTGGGTGCTGGCAGGTAGGACTAGATTGGTTTGGATAACTGGTCGGCATGGACGGGTTGGACCAAAGAGTCTGTATCCATGCTGTACATCTCTATGACTCTATGACTCTATCTGTTGAAATTGGGAGAAAGGGAACGCTGGTTCGGAATTCGAGAAGTTATACTGTGAAGTCTTGAACAGATTAATAAAAGATGCAATCAGGGATTGGAGACTTTGTCTGCTATAAAATTGGACTGACTAACAGGTCTAGATTAATTGTGCCACAGGCGACTGTTGCAGACAAGGGAGGAAAGTTCTGACACAACGTTTCCATTAGAATATGTGCACAGTGGAGGTGCCAGACGACTAGAGCGCAGCTATCGTGGTCCCATTTTACAGGAAGGGGAAATGAGGCAGTCAAGGGATCTAAAGACCGGTGAGTATGAAATAAAATAAAACCTCATTGTATCAAGAATAAATTGGTAAGTTACAATGAAAACTGTTTCGTGGTGGTGGAAGGCTGTCTGTGTCATTGGGACCACTGTCCCCTGGTGTACCACAGGATTCAGTGTTGTGCCTCTAATTATTTGTGGTATTCATAAATGATGTAAATCTGAAAATGTAAGAGGTGGTGCGATTGTAATATACAAGCTCGTGTTTGACACAAATATAGGATGGATGGTTGGCAGTGAGGGGGAAGGTCTTATGTTACAGGAAGATATAGATGGAATGGCCAGATGGGCAGATCAATGGCAGGTGGATTGTAAACCTTGTACATAATAGGTGATGCACTTTGGAAGAAGTAAACAGATCGGGGAGTACCAATGAATTCTATCACACGATGAAGCTTAGAGGGTACTTCTCCTCTAATTCATGAATGTGGCAGGAGAGGGTAATCGTTTCGTTAAGAAGCCACGCGGGAAAGTAGGCAGAACTTTTATTCAACGAGACACAGATTGTAAGAGCAATACAACACTTTGTTTAGGCCAAAATCGAATACGGCGTGGTTTTGCTGCATTACAGGAATTATTTGATTGCATTGGAGAGATTGCAGAGAACATTCAAAAGGATATTCCCTGGGATGAAGCATAACAATTATGAAGAGAGTCTGGATAAACTCGGGTTGTTTGCTTTGGAGCGGAGAAGGTGAAGGGGATGTAAGCAGGAAGTACAACGCTATTTGGACACGGATAAGGTGGATAAACAGCAGCTGTTCCTTTTAGTGAAAGTGCCAAGAACAAGTGAACACAATTTAAAGTGGAGGGTTTGAGGTCTGGACAGAATTTTAGGGTTGTTGTTCACCCAGACAGTGTTGGGGCCTAGATTGCACTGCCTGAGAGGAGAGATGTCATGAATGACGTCACAAGCATTACAAAGTACTTGGACAGCACTTGAAGTGTCATAAAATTCATGACTACGGACCTCGTGCAGGTGACTGGGACGAATATAGACTGTGCTCTATTTCTGACAGCACAGGGTCAATGCTTCTGTGATTGTATTGTTGCGGAAAGTCGTACATTGAGGAGCTGAAGGCAGGAATTGCTGGTTTTTTTTGAAAATCACGTGAATACAGTTATAAGTGTGAGCTGTAATAGATTCTAAAACTATCTCAATGGGAATGATATGATACAACAAATGCAGCTTCCTTTCAGTCTGAAAACCGAGAATGGAGAAAGGAGAGGATGGAAATGGCAGAACGATGAAGCAACTACTTCAGTTCTGTCCTCACGAAAGAAAACATCAACAAAACAACAACATCTTTCTTGCAAAACCAGGAAACCCAAGTCAGGTGAGGAAAAAGAGAAGTGAATGAAATTATAAATGCATGGTTTAGGAGAAATCATTGCGACTGACGTAATGAGCATAGGCAATGTCAATACAGATTTATAAACTGGGAATCATATTTTTTTCAAAAAAACGACTGGTAGCAATTTAAGAAAAAGCAATGTATATAATATCTTTGAATTATCAGACGTTTTCATTTCATAAAGACCTAAGCCTAGAATGCAAAACGAAGTATTTTGGGACTGGGCCTAATATATGATAATGATTTAGAAATGGACATCTTGATGGAAAAACAATAGGTGGAATTTTTGTTTGATTTTATGAGCATGTGTACTTTGCAGGAAATATGCAAGTCAATACACTGAATAGTTTTCTCTTGTTGCCACAAAACGCCGCCATTCTTTGTAAATTAAGATGGAAAAGACAAAATATACAGCTTCAAGAAAGTCAATGGGTCCTGAGCCAGCTCATTGCCATGGCAATACATTGACCAGAATCCCTCTGCAACAGTTTCATCGCCATCTGCATCGGACCCGACCAAAATCGAAACTGCTGCTACACAGGCGCCATCTATGCTGCTGGGCTGATACTCCCCCACGAATGCCTTGTCACCCCCTCCCCCATGCCAGACACTCTAATGTCAGAGACATGCCCCTTACTGCTGGGCCATTCTCAATGATGTTGCCATGATCCTATTCCAACATCCACTTCGTCGTCCCCAGAGCAGGACCCAACCAACAGCGAAGTCTTTAATCGTGAATTTTGAGAAGATTTATAGCTCAGGTTGAGGTTCTGGATGTTGGTTTGCTCGCTGAGCTGGTAGGTTCGTTTTCAGACGTTTCGTCGCCATACTAGGTAACCTCTTCAGTGAGCATCTGGACAAAACGCTGCTGGTATTTCCTGCTTTCTATTGAAATATATGGATTTCCTTGGGTTTGTGATGGCATTTCCTGTGGTGAAGCCATTTCCTCTTGTGATATAATTTCCCATGGTGATGTCATTTCCTGTTCTTTTTTTCAGGCGTGGTAAATTGGGCCCAAAGCAATGGGTTTGTTGATCGAGTTCCGCTTGGAATTCCATGTTTCAAGGAATTATCGCGCGTGCCTCTGTTTGGCTTGTCTTAGGATGGATCTGTTGTCCAAGTAGAAGTGGTATCCTTCCTTATTTATATGTAAGGGTAGTGGTAAGAGAGGGTTATGTCGTTTTTTGGCTAGTTAATGTTCAAGTATCATGGTGGCGAGTTTTCTGCCTGTTTGCCCAATTTAGTGTTTGGTACAGTTCTTGCATGGTATTTTGTAAATGACATTATTTTTTCTTGGTGTCTGTATAGGGTCTTTCGGGTACATTAGCTGCTGTTTTACTGTGTGTTGGTGGGTTCGAGAACTACCGGGATGCCAAGGGGTCTGAGTAGGAAATCACCATTGGAAATGATATCACCGTAGGAAATGGCATCAACACATGAAATGCGATCGCTAACCCAATGAAACCGAAAAAAATCAATAGAATGCAAGAAACACCAGCAGTGCTTCGTCCAGATGCTCATTGAAGATGTTACCTAGTATGGTGACGAAAAGCCTGAAAATCAGCCAGCATACATTTATCCAGAAGTCTTTGATCCTCGAGAATCTGCTGTTGCTGCTGAGCCCTACCCTTGTCCATATCACCTCTGCCGATGTAGCAACTTCCGATTCCACGCCCTGTGCTTGCTCCGGAAAAGAAAGTCGGGACTCACTGCCCCACTCACTGGACCCAGTTCGAGGTCCGTATTTGTGCCTGTACTGAGACCTACCGAGGGTCACGCCCTGAGTGTCTTCAAGGTCCGCACGTTGGGCTCTCACCACGACTGATTTTGTCCAAGCTACAATGTAACTAAGTTTAGGAAAGAAATGAGAGTAGTAGAGAATTAATAAAAGGCAAAGTTTTCAGAGCGGACAAGCTCCTGTACAAGAGTCCTTGCACGGTCAGTATCAGAATAAAAGGATCCTTTTCTTGGAGATGAAGAATGTTGGATTATCACAGGAATCGGGGCTTGGGTCACAGCTTTCACAATACATCACAAACATTTAGTTGAGCGAATCAAATGCAAAATTCCCAAGCTTGACTATAACACTTAACAAGATCGGATTGTGAGTAGCTGAGCAGGATATATAGTTGCTCCAAGGTATTTGAGACAAGTGAACTGAATGGGCAAATACGAGGCAGATGAAGAGCAATGGGGTGGATGTGATTTTCTGGATTTTGGTGGGAAAAATAGAACAACAACCTAACGAATGAAAAGGGATTGGCTGAAAAACGTTGATCTTTAAAGGAACTCATGATGCATTCTTCATTTCCATTAGCGCAGAATTCCAACGTCCATGTAGGGCAGTAAGTTCTGAAGCCAGAAGTCAATACTGGGAATGCCATTGGCACGCTGACCAGTCGACATGGAATCCTACAAAGTGTTGAAAAAGATCGAATCTTACAGTACAGGAGTAACCGAAAACAATATTTCAGCAGCAGAATGCAGATTGGAAGATAAATGAAATGTTAACCACCATTTCAAGGGGATTTACGTAAGGATGTCTTATCGCAGCTGTGTAGGGCCTTGGTAACCTCATCTAGAACATTATGCAGTATTGTGCCCAGGTTTGGTCTCCTGACCTTTTTGTGTGATCAGAGTTGGAGTCGACTGTGATTCTATTCCATGGCGTTCAGGAAAATGAGTGGAGATCTCAGTGAAACATATAAAACGCTGACAGGACGAGACCGTATGGAAACAGGGATGTTAATTCCCCTGGCTGGAACATCTAAAACAGAACAACAGTACTAGGTAAAGGCAGGCCACTCTTCACTGAGATGTGAATAAATGCCTGCACTCAGAGAATGGTGAACCCTGGGAGTTTTCTCAAACACAAGAATGTGGAAGACAAAGCGCTGAAAATAAATAAGGATTTCGAAACGCTAAAGGAATGGAGATAGAGCAGGCGCATTTTGTCGAGATAGAAGACCAGGCATCATTACATTTAATGGGGGAGAAAACCAGATGGACTGAAAGGATAACTGCAGTTCCTAATTTACACTTTTGCGAATGGTCAAGCACAATTAGTGATAAATGCATTGCGGAGGAGAAATACACTGAATAGATATTAAGTCATTGGGGAGGCTAAATGTGCACCTGTCCCGATGTTTCTGTGCAGTCTCTGGAAAAGCTCTGTAAATGTTGTCACAAGATCTCAGATGTGAGGAAGGCGGTACCTGCAGGATTGGCAGGACTGTGTTTCCAACGTCAACCTGTTCCAGCGTATCAGTCTGTTTCACGCTGTCCTCATTAAAATAGATACAGTAAAACCGATCATACTGACTGCACCTTTGCCCAATAAAATGCCTATGCCTCCTCAGACTCTCTGCACGCTGTATCTGGTTGTTCACTAACTACTCCATCATCAGATCCGTAGCTCCGTTTCCCACCCGCTGCAAATCCAGTTTCAACCCTCCGAAAAGCCATGAACAGTCCGCTCGCCCAGGATATTGGTGCCTCTCCCGTTCACGTCCAATCTGTCCCTCTTGTACAGGTCTGACCCTTCCAAGAAGGTATCCCAATGATCCCCATAACTGAAGACCTCCCTTCTACACCAGCTTTGCAACCACGTGTTCAACATCACTCGCTCTCTTTTCTGAGCCACAGTATTCCGTGGTATCAGTAACAAACCTGAGATTACTACTCTGCTTGTGCTGCCTTCTCGCTTCCAACCACACTTCCTCTATTGACTTATCAGGTCTTCATTACTTTTCCTAACTGTGTCATTAGTACTGATGTGTACGATGACTTCAGGCTGCTCACCTTCCCCGTTAAGAATCCTGTAGACACGATCCATATACATCCCTGACCCATCATGACCACATAATCTCCCGTCTGTACCTCGCACGATTGAATCACCCGTCACTGTCACTCTCCTATTGTACCCACTTCCCTCCTGAGACACAGCGTCAAGCTCACTTCCAGAGACCTGGCTTTCCCCTGGTTGGTCACCCACCCCTGCAGTATCCAAACCAGTGCATGAATTGTTGTGGGAAACGGCCACAGTGGTCTGTGCACTGTCTGCCTGCTCCCTTTCCCGCTCGTGATGGTCACTGAGATACAATTAACCTGAAATGCACATGCATGCATCCATCTTTATATAACTCCTCTCTATCACCCGCTCAGCATCCCGAAAGATGAGGAGTACATTCAGGTCCAGCCGTATCTCCCGAACACTGTCTGTGAAGAGTTAGAGTTGTTTGCACTTCTTGCAGCTGAAGCCAGCAGGGACAGCAGTGGTGAACCTTACCTCCCACATTCAGCAACAGGAGCACACAATTGGCATCCATCCGCTCTCCTCTAAATTATCGAGACCTTGAATAAATAGAAAAAAAAAGCCAAAACAACTTACGTTTCCAAATTTCGATAGAATGACTTTTATTTTGCTTAAAAGAAGAGGACGGTTGGGAAAGACTGCACGTTTTACTTTTCGGGTTTTGCCACATCCTAGATATATCAGTTTACGTGACCAGGTGTCCCTGTGTTTACGTCCGTTTCTGTTGAGACATTCCTCTGCCTACTCACGAGATAAGTCTTCAAGAGGGAAAAAAAAATTTCTGGGCCACCCCCAGGTCCTCACCCTCATTGCGTCTGCTGTTGCTGTTGCAAAATCCTTGTAGATATATTTTCTACACGCTGTAAAGTTTAATAACATCTCTCCTTTAGTACGGTGAAATGAATAGTACGCAGTACCGTTAAAGTTGCCTCAACAACATCCTGTATAGGCGCAACATGCCACCCCGAATTCCTATATTCATTCTATGAATGATTAAGGCAAGCATTTAACCGTGTTCTTCACCACCTTGTCTATCTGCGAGTCCACATTCAAGGAACTGTGCAACTGCATTCCAAGGCCTCGTTGTTGGGAAACACTCCGCAGGACATTATCTTTACAATCATAATACCTTCCCTGATTTGCTTTCCAAAATGCAAAACCTTTATGTTTTTTTTCTAAATTAAACTTCACCTGCCTCTCCTCGCCCCATTGACCCATCTGATTATCGTCCCATTGCACTCTAAGATAACCCACTGCACCACTTTTTTCATTTCTTCTGTAAAGTTACGAAACATGCTTCAGGTATTCACTTTCGAATCGTCAATATAAGCGATGAAAAGCAGTGAACTCAGCAGTGATTTTTGCAGTTCGCTGCTTGTCAAAGAAGTTCAGTCTGAAAAGCAACACCCCATATTAAAAACTTTTGAATCCCAATTGTCTAGATCCGATTGCTTCCCATATGACCTACCCTTCCTCATTGCTACACCAATTGGAATATTATGAACACTTTGCTGAAGTCCATATAGACACTGTCTGGCACACTACCTTCATTAATCTTCTCAGTCACCTTTTCAAAAAGCCAGCATCAAATTTATGACCCATGAATCCACTGCACAAATCCGTTTTGACAACCCCTAATCAGTCCTTAGCTTTCCATACGTATGTTAGTCCAAATCCCTCGGAATCCCCTCCAGCAACCTACCCAATCCTGACATCTGGATCATTTACCTATAGGCCTCTGACCAGGTCACTGTTCCCTTTTCTAGTCCTACTCCTCCAAAGCTCACAGTAAATTTTTAATACAAGCATGTTGGTGATATGGCCAGTGATATAGTATTCTGACTGGGTAAGGGTGAGTGTTGTGAACATGTCAGGCCGATTTCATTAATTTGCTGAAATAACAAAGTTATGATCAAAAATGTTACTCAAACGATAATGGCAAGATGAATGACAAATAGTTTAGACGTTACAAATTTTGCACCCGCGTGCGCACACACACACATGGAAAAGTGTAAAACAAAATCTCATCTTTTTGTCCAATTATTGGTTGAACTCATGACAAAAGGAAAAGTGAGAGATTGTTCCAAATATTATTCTGACTCTGATGTTGCTCTGATCAAACAAGCTGCTGGAAATGGGATTGCATCCTAGAACAGTTGAATTTGGCTGAATTCCGTTTCCGTCAGGCAATGTATTTATTCCAATGAAGCCTTGTCATGAATGCTGCATGAGTGGTAAAGATTTTTTCTCGGTCGGACACTTTGCTGGGAGGAGGAATAAGGCAAGAGGAAGGAGCAATTCTTCCTTCCTCCACAGGAAGGTGACATTTCATACTCTCTCTTAGTTGAATCACACAGTAATGTTATCAAACCACAACGTAGATCACGTGTAGTCTCCATACACATTGTCCAAACTCTATTCCATCACATTCCCTGCACCATGTAGATGCAGATTGCTATTTCCTGAGCAAGAATAGTGCCAGTTGATTTGAAAATATGCTTAAATGTGCCTTTGTAATTTTAACATAAAACCTTTAATGTATTCACATTATCTGTGTTAAAATAAATATGTTTTATTCTTAAACAACTACAGTAAAAAGCTCAGGAGTCCGGCAGCATCTGCGACGAATAATCAGAATTAACGTTTTCAATCCAGTGACCCTTCCTTATGATCTATTTTATTATAAAATTTATTCTACAAATTTAATTCGCCTGTGCAAGAGGAAATATCCATCATGCATTCACCAGCTACACTTGTAGTGCAGGTCCATAGTTCTTTGAAAATAGAATCTCAGGTCCTTCGGATAGTTAAGGAGGCGGTTGATGTTCTTTGTTTTGTTGTCCAGAGTATTGAGTGGAGGAGTTGGGAGTCGTGTTGCAGCTGTGCAGGATATTCGTTCAAACAGTTTTCGGATGTTGTGTTCAAATCCGGTCTCCCTCCTATCAGAAAGATGTTGTGAAACTTGAATCGGAGATGCCGGTGTTAGTCTGGGGTATACAAAGTTAAAAATCACACAACACTAGGTTATAGTCCAACAGGTTTAATTGGAAGCACACTAGCTTTCGGAGCGACGCTTCTTCAATCACCTGATGAAGGAGCGTCACTCCTAAAGCTAGTGTGCTTCCAATTAAACCTGTTGGACTATAATCTGGTGTTGTGTGATTTTTAACCGTGAAACTTGAAGGCACTCAGGAAATATTTACAAGCATGTTGCCAGATTTGGACATTTCGAGCTATAGGCAGAGGCTGAATAGGCTGAAGCAGTTTCCACCGGAGCGTGAGGGTCATGAACATGGTGAATACCCAAGGCTTTTCCCCCAAAACTAGAGGTGATAAATATAGTGTGAGAGACAAAAAGATTAAAAAGGAACCTAATGAACAACTTTTCCACGTACAGGCTGGTGCGTGTGTGGAATGAGCAGCCAAAGGTTGTTGTGGAGGCTGGTCCAATTACAACATTTAAAAATCAATTGGAAGGGTGTATGAATAGGAAGAGTTTAAGGTAGTACAGGCCAAACACTAGCAAATGGGAGTCTAATAATTCAGGATATCTGATCGGTATGGGTTTGTTGGAATGAAGAGATTGTTTCTGTGCTGTAAATCTTCGAGACTCTCTGACTCTATCTGAACTCGTACTAATAGCCCATTAATTTATCAATCGCGGAAATACCAGCCTATATGGCTTGATGCTATCGAACTGTCTTCACTTCAACCTTCTGAAACCTGTGAACTATCCTTCCATGACGCTGTATTTCAGTCTCTCTCCCTCCATCCATTTACAAACCCCCTCCATTTGTTGGTATTTAAATTGATTCCCCTTCATCCAGTTTTAATTATGCAATTTTAATTTGAATAAATATCCTGAATCTTCCCCTGACCTTTGGTTTTGCTGACCCTAAAGTAGCAGCTTCCTTCATAAAGAAGCGTAGAAACAAAATTTTAAAACCATAGCGTGCGTTTCCTTTGATTTCCCAATATCCTGACTTGTGATTCATGTTGGACCTAAGTGTGTGCCAATAATCTTTGAATCACGTGTCTGTAAATTGTTCTGCATCTGGACGCTCAATGACTTGTCAGTGACTCTCTGCCCATCATGTGCTCAGTAACATGAGGAGTCCAGAAATGAATTACAGGAATGTTGCCAGGTTTTGGAGCATTTGAGCCATAGGTAGAGGCTAAATATGACGGGGCTGTTGTCCATGGAGAGTTGAAGGCTGACGGATGACATCAAAGAGGTTTGCAAAAACATTTGAGGGGCATGGATAGGATAAATGGACAAAGTACTTACCCGGAGGTGGCGGAGTCCAGATATAGTGGGCATAGGCTTAGGGTGACAGGGGAATGTTATAAAAGTGATCTAAGTGGCAGTGTTTTCACGCAGAGGGTGCTGCATTCATGGAATGAGCTGCGTGAGGTAGAGGTACAGGCTTGGACAATTGCAACATTTAAAAAGCATCTGAATGGGTATATGAATAGGAAGGTTTTAGAGGGGTACGATCCATGTGCGCGCAAATGGGACTACAGTAGCTTGGGATATCTGGTCGGAATGGGTGAGCTGAATGGGTGACAGATATCTTTCGGTGCTGTGCACCTCCATGACTGTATGACTCTATGACTGTTTTTGATGCGGGCCAAGCCTCTAACTTGGGGTTGAGCGGGGTTTGACATCATTCCATTCCAAAACCACCCCTGTCAGTATTCCTTCCTCGATTCCCTTGTCAGATCCATACCTCCATCAGCCCACAACCGACTCTCCCTCCTTTCCCTGCCTCGGCAAGTAGTGCAAAACGTGTACCCAGACCTCTTCCTTCACTTGAAGGCACCAGGGGATCATTCCTCAACAGATGGGAATTCACCTGCTCTTCCACAAATGTCATCTCCTGCATCCATTACACTCGATGTGGTCTCCAGTCTATCGGGGAGACAGGACGCCAACTTGTGGATCATTTCAGCTAACATCTCTGGGACACCCGCACCAAACGAACTCACCAAACCGTGGCTGAGCACTTCTACTGCCCCTCCAACTCCATCAAGTATGTGAAGGTCCTAGGTCTCCTCCAATGCCAAACCCTCACCGCCTAACGCCTAGAGGAAGAACGCCTCATCTTCTGCCACAAATGATTAATGTTAATTTTACCTGTTTCGCCATTTCCCCTCCGCAGACCTAATCGCAGTCCCATTTTTCCAGCTGGGTACCATCCGTTGGGCTGTCCATCGTCTCCGACCTATCACTTCATCGGCCACCTTCATCGACCTATTGCATTCTCAGCTAACTTCCCCGAAGCCCCACCCTCTCCCATTTATCTCTTAACTCCACCAGTCACAAGTCTCATTTCTGATGTAGGGCGTACTTCAAAACGTCAATTCTCCTGTTCTTCGGATGCTGGGTAATCTACTCTGCTTTTTCAGCACCACACTGTCGACTCTGATCTCCAGCATTTGCAATCCTGACATCTTCATATTTCTAGTTTTGGAACGTTCGTGGAAATACTGGCATTGTTTCCTGCAGGTTGTGTTCTGAGCTGCTGCGGACATTCACGAAGACCAGAGGCTTTGGTGATGCACTCTGGATGAATCACGCGACTGTAAGTACAGTATTATGCCCATCAACATGAACAACAGACAGAGCAGACCGAGACACAGAGAGGAATCTCCGTACAATGGATTGTGCTGTCTCAATCATATCAGTCATGGTTTTATTGAATGTTCGGTCAGGGAGGGATGGATCATTTCTGTAACTTATTCAGATATTCCTGCTTGTAACAAGCCAATTCAATTCCCCTAATCTCCTAGTGCCCCATATCCGTGGAGAGTGAGTCACCTCCTCCTGTTCCTGGGTAACAACATCCTGGGGCCTCACCAGCCTCCAGGTTTTCCTGTGCTCCGGTCTTGAGCGGTTGAATGCCTTCCTCCTGTTCCGGGTTGCCTGGTTTGTGAAAATAAATGTCCTTCTCCTGCTCCTGTATATCAGGCTCCAGCAGTTGTGTGCTCTCCTGCTGCTTCTATGGAATAGTACTGAGGGACTTAATGGCCTCTTCACTTTCCTTCCAGTTTCTGTTTACTGAAAACGTTTTTCATGAGTATGTATATCTTCAAAATCTGAAGGATGCATTTGCGTTCTTTTTTACTGTAGGTAATTGAGCAAACAGGTTGACTCTTGGTGTATTTGTATGGCAGATTAGGGAAGGCCAATGTGCCACAGGTTCGAGGGGCTGAATAACCTCCTCCTCTCCCTATATAAAGGATGTGAGAGGCTGAATGGCCTCCTCCTGCCCCTCATTAACAGGCTTGAGAGGCTCAATGCCTCCCTCTTGTTAGCCATAACATTCTCGAGAGGCTACACGATCGATTCCTCTTCCTCTGCAGGGGAAACGAGAGGATGAATAGACTCCGTCATCCCTTTGTAGTTACAGCATCTGGTATGCAACATGAACAACAAATGAAGCAGGGGCTGCAGAGAAGGATAGCTCTGAAACCACGGTGAAACCACGGGGAAAGGGATCTACTGCATCCACTCCCGGTTTTCCAAGAACTGCACCTAACCAACTGCACCTAACCAAGGAACAGAGTGTGAGGACACGCTGATTGAACAAGGTGCTGGTCACAGAGCGGTGTCACCCCCTTCAACATGACTTGCAGCTTCACAACAAGGTGGCAGCGTGCTGCCAGTGGCTATTAGGGTCACATTTTCAGTCAGCCCGTATGATCTCCAAATTTCTAGGCAGGAGTGAGTTATATATCCATCATCTCCTAATGTGTCGCCATCAATGTGATCATTCGTTGACAGAGGATATGTATAATGAAAGACAGGAATACGATGTTTTCTGCTTAGCAGTAAGCTGACGGGTGTATCCTTGTTTTCCCAGTTTCACGGGATTCGCAATAGTGCACATGGCTCTGCGGGGTCCCCATGTCAATGGGGAGAGGTAGAGGAACTGAAGAAGTTCTCACTCCATTAACGTTGCAGTGTTTCCATGCACCTTATATCATGTTGGTGAATACCTGCTCTCCTAGCAGCAACCAGCACCTCTTCATTTAGAAGCAGTCAGCTATTCCCATCGTCATCGGGTCTATATGTAGATAGAATGGACTCTAGGATAAAGGCCGTACCTTTGATACACGCTGCAAATCGCCCTCCACAAGCCACTCCAAACCGCCAACCGACTACATCAAAATACCCCTTGTGCAGTGAGAGAAATGGAACCACTGGAAACATCAGGGAACAGACTAACAGGGAGATGGAGTAATACTTCTGATGTCTTAACAGATAAGAACATGGTCTAACACTAATTCTGGCTTTCTCTTTCCATTTCAGTAACATACCATCTTCCAATTCCTCTGAAAGAAAACACCACAGCTCACATAACATGTCACATCCCACTTGCAAAACTATTATCCATTATCTTTACATGTCTAGAAACGTTTGCAGACGCTCCAACTTCTCTTATTTATTTAATTTTCTTTGTCTCTTCGTGTCATCACCAATATCCTTACAGTATACGATAATAACAGCCACAAAACCAGAATTTGCTGGAAAAGCTCCGTACATCTGTCAGCATCTGTACCAAAATATCAAAGTTACCATTTCCAGAACAGAAGACAGTGAATAGTAGTCGAACTAAAGTATTCTTCCTGGAAGTCAGTGTGGTGTTCCACAGGGCTATGTTCTTGGGCCTCTACTCTTTGTGCTGCTCCTGCATTATGCGAATAAACTTTACCTTTGCATGTACGGTTTAAGAATATCCAGCACCTCAGGGTGATGCCTTTTTGGGTCTGGAGCTCTCAGGATTGTGGCACTGTGTGTGCATGCCTTCCCAGAGTTTTGTGTCTATGTGCTTGGGCTACTTAGCTTTACATCTCTGTGCGTCCAGGCGTTCTTAGCATTGTTCCCCTGTGGGTGCGTGCCTCCTCGGGATTGTGTCTCTCTTGGTCATAGCCTCCTCTGGATTGTGTCTCTTTTGATCTCGGCGTTCTCAGGAGAGATTCTCTCTGGCTCAGGACCTTCTGAGAGTTGCATCTCTGTGGATCCGGGCTTTTCAGGAATGTGTCTCTGTGGTTTCAGGTCGACTGAGCATTTTTCTCCGTGGGTCCCTATCTTCTCAGGATTATGTCGATGTAGGTTCAGGATTTCTCAAGTTTGTATCCCTGTGGTTCAGGCCTTTTCAGGGTTGTGTCTCTGTGAGTCTGGGCTTTCACAGGATTATATGTCTGTGTTTCTGGGCTGACTCAGTTTTATGTCTCTGTGCGACTGTGCCTTCAGCACTTTGCCTTTGTGCGTCCGAGCCTTCTCAGGATTGTGTCTCTGTGGGCCGAGGCTTTTTCAGAGTTGTGTCTGTGGTGGCCCTTATCTTCCCAGGATTATGTTCATGTGTCTCCGGGCCTTCTCAGGGTTGTGTCTCTGTGGTTCTATGCTCAGAATTCTATGCCTGTGAGTCCATGTCTACTCACGTTTATGTTTCTTTTAATTCGGGCTTTCTCAAGATTGTGTCTTTGTGCGTCCGGGCCTTTCAGGATTGTGTACCTGTGTGGCTGGGCCTTCTCATTATTATTTATCCGTGGGCTCAGGCCTTCTCAGGATTGTGTCTCCGTAGGTGCATATCCTCTGTGTGTTTTGTCTCTGTGGTCCCTATCTTCGCAGGGTTATGTTCATGGTGGTCTGGGCTTTTTCAGTGATGTGTCTCTATGGGTCTGAGCCTTCTCAAGGTTGTTTCTCTGTGGTTGCCTATCTTCTCAGTTTTGTGTCTCTATGGGTTAGGGCCTTTTCAGATTTTGTTGCCTGTGAGTCCTGGGCTTCTCAATGTTGTGTCTCTGTGTACTGTACCTTCTTGAAATGGAGTCATTTCTGCTCTGATTCGGGTAAACACAGTGTTGAGTTGCAGCGGGACTGGATTAGTGCCCCGATTCTAGCAGTTGTGTTCCATCCAGCGGCATGTCAGTCATTCTGCTCTGAGCCTGCAAATCCAATATTGTTAGTTCTGTGATCTAGAAGACCACAGGATCCAGAGCCCTGTTATTAGATTTAAAACCACACCAGTAATAATTTTTATGCAGTTAGAGTTTCGGTTTAAAACTTGTGAATGAATATCAGAAATGTGAGAATAAGATCTGCTGCAGAGATTGAGGAAGGAGTCATCCAGTGTCGATGCCATTCTTGACACCAGACTCCCATTGTTCATATTTAAAATGATTGTTACCATGTGTGATCTGTCTCGAACAGTAATCCCATCACAAAGCACCCACCCACACACACACAAATGGCACCCATGCACAGATCCCCGATCTTCAAACATGGCCTCACACAGACTAAGATACACCTCCACATTAACACACCACGTCACAGAGACCCCTCCACAAACACTGCCACCACATGAACACACTGCTTCAAACAGACCCCCCCCACAAACACAGTATACTGCCTCACACAGACCACCCCCCACGCACAGCGCCCCCGACAGACAGCCACCCCTGACACATTTCCATCACAGACACCTGCACACAGCCCCCAAGCACGGCCTCCCACATTCACAGCTACGCTACATAAACAGCTACCCCAAACATGGCTCCTTCACACACACACACACACAGCCGATGCATAAACATGCAGGCCGTCTACACACAGTCCACACAAAGTCCCCACACGCACAAGCCCCTCACTCACAACACCCACTCGCATTGTCACCCCCACACACATACACCACACAAGCACAGCTCCCTTGCACACACAACACACACACAGCCCCCTCACACAAAGACCACCAAAACACCTACAGCCCCTTTATATATATCCCCCTCACACGCAGACAGCTCCCCCAGAAACGCCACAGACACAGCGCCACTCTCACACAGAGCCCAACTCACATAGCTCCCATTGAATTGTTGCCCAGACTCGCATACAAACCCTCCACACAACCACTCCATGCACACCCCACACATACATACCTCTCCCACACACTGTCCTCGTACACACTACCAAAAAAAAGCCCACAATACACTGCTGCCCACGTGCCGAAATCCCCATACACACACAGCACACCCAAACACACCACACACAGAATTACACCACACTCTCACGCACCCCCCCAAAAAAAGACCCAGTACAGACATCCCACACAGTCACACATATCACTCCCACAAGCACAGAACACCGCCACCCAGAGCGCCCCACACAGACATACAGACCCCACTCTCACACAAACACTGCCCCCATCACACACTTTCCCCCACACACAATGACCCCAAGGCACACAGCCACCACATTCTCAAAGACACCCAATACAGACACTCCTGCACAAACAAACACCCCCACAGATAACCACCCCCAACACACACAGCCCTCCACACACACAACCCCCTATTTACACACACCTCCCCACCAACCCCCACACACAGTGTCCCTCACACATGGCTACCTGCACACATACAGTCCCGTCACACACAGCTCCCTTCACACATACACAGACCCACAAAACATACACCGCCCATAAAACAGAGCCCCTCAACACACGGACCCCCACACACAGGCACCCGACAGACGCAGCTCCCCATGCACACATCCCCCCAAACAGCCCCCTACATTCACAACTCCACCACAATTATAGTCCCCATTCACAACCCTACACAAGTGTCCCCTAAAACAGAGCATCGCCATACCCATCCAGCTTCACCACATCCGCACTGCCTCCCCAACCATACACACAGCTCACACACTCTCATAGCCCCAGTAACCATATAGTTCCCATTATCACTTAACTCCAACACACCCCGCACACCCACACTCATGCCATTCACATGCACACAGCGGTGCAACACACACACAGCCCCCCACATCCACACAAACCCCCACACACTGCACACTCATGCTGACACACAAATATGCACACACACGCCATATGCCTATGCACATATCTATACACACACGCTCACTCACATACTCAAATGCACACACCCACGTACAAACACACACGCCCATACACACATACCCCGCATATTCCGACACAAACACACCCATACATCTAGATGAACACCCTCACAAACCCCGAGACTCATACCCACATACTCAAGACCCACACACGCTATGCACAGCTCTCACTTCTGGGTTGTAATCCTGTCCCAGTTTATAGTGTCCAGGCTGGCACTGTCAAGCAAATTCATAATTTGATGCAATGAAACATTTCAGCTGACCTGTCAATACCTTTATGAAATGTCCTCATTCTTGTGATGTGCAACTTCCAGGATCTCACTGCTACAGTTATTCCCACTTCCTGTACTGTTCAACATGTTTCCACAAAATGGTGTCAGTTGATTACTGTCTCTCTCAATGTTTCATGTTTCATACGGCATGGAACTTGTCCATGGAGTCCAGATATTCTACATTAATCTAGTCCCATTTGCCTGTACTTGGCACATATTCCTCAAAACGCTTCGTATTCCTGTACCCATCCAAATGAATTTTAAATGATATAATTGTACCAGCCTCCACACTTCATCTGGCAGTTCATGCATCACTGTTTATGTAGACAAGTTGTCTCTTTGGTCCTTTTTAAAGCTTGCCCCTCTAACCCTAAGAATAAGCCACCTAGCTCTGTATGCACCCAACACAGGGAAGACAAATTGCCTATTTACCTATTGCATGCCCCTCCTGATTTTGTAGAATTCGTTAATGTCACTTCTCAGCGTCTGACGGTCCAGGGAAAACAAATACATCCGACTCAGCCACTGCTTACAGCTCAAACCGTCCAAACCTGGCAACATTCTTGTAAATCTTTTCTGAAGCTGTTCAAGTTTCACAACATTGTACCGATATTTGGAGACCAGAATGCACACAGTATTCCAAAATTGGCCTAACCAATGTCCTGTGCGGACTGAACATGACCACACAACCCCCATCCTGCATGCCCAGAACAATGAAGGAAAGGATGCCAAACACCTTCTTCACTATCCTATCTCCCCGACTCCAGTAATAAGGAACTAAGAACCTGCACTTCATTGTCGCTTTGATCAGCAGGAATCCTCAGGAACTTACTATTCTGTGCATATGTTCTGTCCTGGTTTGCCTTTACAAAACGCAGCACCTCACATTCTTTTTTCTAAGTTAGGCTCCATCTGCCACTTCTCTGTCCATTTGAGCATCTTCGGACCTGCTGCGCTTTTCCAGCAACACATTTTCAGCTCTGATCTCCAGCATCTACAGTCCTCACTTTCTCCCATTGGAGCATCTCATTAAGATACTATTGTGCTCCTACTTAACCTTCTTCGCAGTCTACTACACCTTCAATTTTGGTGTCATCAGCAAACTTGCTAATTTTACCTTCTATGCTCAAATCGAAATCTTTCCTATGAATGACGAAAAGCAGTGGACCCGGAATCGAAATTTGTGGCACACCTGTAGTCACAGGTGTCCAGTCTGAAAAGCGATCCTACACCACCACAGTCTGTCATCTACCTTCGAGACAGTGCTGCTGTAAATGGCTAGTTTCTACTGTAGTCCATGTGATCTAACCTTGCTAACTACTACTGAGGGACTTGTCGAACGCCTTACTGCTTACCATACAGACAACTGGTTCGTGTGTATGCATGTGTGTGTGTGAGAGAGAGAGTGACATTATGTATGTGTGTATGTGTGTCTGTGTCTGTCTATGTCTGTGTGTGTTTGCCTGTGTGTTTGCTTGTGTGTGTGTGTGTGTGTGTGTGTGTGTGTGTGTATGTCTGCATGGAAATCGTTCTGGCATGTCCATGCCAGATTTCTAAGAACAGCTTTGCAAGCTATACCTAGCCCTGGAGCAGAGTGTGAGGGCATCCTGATTGAACAAGAACGTGGCCGTCGATCATTCTCACCTCCTCCAACGCGACCTACAGCTTCACATCAGCGAGAGAACGGTGCTGTCAGTGGCTGATAGGGCCACTGTTTAATTCAGCTTCTATGAATCTGAACTTCACAGGCAGGAATTTGTGACATATTTATCATCTCCCAGTATGGCGAAATCAAGGTGACTATTCAGTGACGGTGTATATATGGTTTCTCCTGAATAGGGAGCTGTCGGGTGTATCCTTGTTTTCGATGTATAGTGGGATTCCCGATGGTGTGCATGGCTCTGCGGGATCGCAGTATCAATGGGGAAAGATAGAGGCACTGAAGGAACTCTCACTCCATTAATGTTACAGTGTGCTCATGCACAGTACAACATGGTGGAGAATATCCATTGTCCTCGTAACATTCTGAGGCTCTTTATTCAGAAGCAGTCAGCCATTCCCATCGTCTTCGGGTCTCCACGTAGAAAGAAAGAATGGCGTATCGGAAAAAAGGCTCAAAACACTATCCATTTTACGACTCGCCACTGCCAACCATGCGTATCAACATACCGCATGCACACCTTGAGAAATGGGGTCACTGGGAACATTAGGGGGTAGACTATCAGGGAGATGGAACAACACTTCCCAAGTCTGAACGGGTCAGAGTGAACCCTCCAGTACATTCGGCATCACTAAGTCCTGTAATGTCCGTCCGTTTGTGTAACATAGAGAATTTTATTCTTCCTGAAAAATTCACAGGTTCGCAGTTACCCACATTAAATTCCACTGGCCAAGTTGTTGTCCATTGCTTATCCAAGTGGAGATTCCCTACCTCCTCTTCATAACTTAATTTCCTACCTCTCTTGGTTAGAATACATTGGTTCCATTCATCGAAAACGTTAACATTGTTTGCAAATATTTGATGCCCCAGCACTGGTTACTGTGTCGTTTCAATCGTTAATTTGTGTTAAAGACTGATTTATCCCTAATTTATCGCTGTTCCCGGCTCAGTCCTCCCCATATTTCTATGTAGCAGCTTTAGAAGGCTGAATGCTCCCTTCAATTCCTTGTGTAACATGTATGAGCGTTTAAAAGACCTGCTCCAATTTCTGAGTAACAGGCTTGAATGTCTGAATGGTCTCATTCGGTTCTCGTGTAAAACACTTGATGGGCTGAATGACCTGATAAAGTATAAGTGCAGTTGTAAATGCTGCTGAACGTATCGGAACCATATCTGAACAGCCCACTGACTTTATGATGGCACTGATGCTGCAGCTGATGATAGACCACAGTGATTCATAGATGCCAAGTTTCTATTTGCATGGTCTTTTTGACGTATGTCCTGCTTCTCATGAGGTAATATTGCATAACACAGTGGGCAGCATTTTCAATATGAGGCTAAGATTTTCCCTCTGCCAGGACGGTGTCTTGGCTGCTACCACAGATACTGTTTGGGAGAAATTCATCTGTGAAATTTAGTTTGCTGAGAATGAAACCCTCTTGTTGGTTCCCCCATCACTTCCTACAGGCTAGGTGCTGTATTTTGAGGCCTCGCCCTACTCAGTCAGTCGCTGGCCTGTGGAGACACGCTTGGTGATGGACATTGAAGTCCCGCATGCAGAATACGTTCTATGTCCTTGTCACCATCATTGCTGCCTCGATGTCATTTTCATCATCGAGGGAAAATGAGTTATCACCTCGGGGTGGTGTGGAGGACAGTAGATGTTAATATTTAGGCGATTCCCTTGACAATCTGTGATCTGCTGCCATGACGCTTCACGGGTTCTGAAATCAATGTTGGGGATTTCCAAGGTAACTCATTTCCTGCCAGCATAACGCGGTGTCCCCACCACTGGTGGGTCTGTCTTGCTGGTGGGACAGGATATACCCAGGGCTTGTGGGTGGGAGGGTGGGGGTGGGCGAGGGGGGAGGTGGAGGAGTCATGAAACGTTACACATCAGTCTTATTCTGTGAGAATGACGATTTCAGACATTTTGTCTGACCTGTCAATTGAAAAATACAGCTTACAATAATGGGTTAAAAAGCTAATTGAAAGGAACTGTATCTAACGTATGTTGTATTCTCAAAACAGACTGAGGGAATCAATAAATACATTGAGTGAAATGGGCATGATTTAATGACATTATTGAGACATGACTACAGGGTGATCGATATTCGTAACTGAATATCCAGAACATTTTTACACCTGGGAGTGTTAGACAGAACTAAACATTAGCTTGGAAGATACAGCTGAATAGGTGATGGCATCTGCCTTTTCAATAAAGATGATTGTGCATAACAGTTTTCAGCTATTTTCTTTCTGTTATTCATTTTGTGTACAAAGTATCAGTTAAGTTCAGATTGGGGAAATATTTCCACCGTGAGGCCGAGTCGGTCTCACCAGCCCTAATGGGCAGAAGGGCCTTTGTGATGTGGGTCTTTGTGATTTCATCACATTCTGTACCTGATATTCTACGGAACATTCCATACCCGACATTCCTCAGAACACTCTGTATCTGACATTCTCCGGAACTTTCTATCATGACATTATTTGTGAACGCCCAAACTTCAGTGAATTGAATGAAATAGAAGTTTTCGAGGGAAGAGATCCCGTTCCAAGGAAATGGAGATACTGTTCCGAGATCCCCTCATTCAGTTAAAGGTTTGAAAATGTTTTCCCTGTGTTTACATTTCTTTACGACAGAGGGTCCACCACAATTCCAAATAAAAGACAGAGATTTCCAAACTCCGCTTGTCTTCAAGGAACTGGGAGAGAATGCTTCAGGACAGCAACGTTTTCACCCTCAGTATTTAGGAACTAGAAGGAAATGACCTGTATTTGCTCTCAAGTTATCGAACATATGGTAATATGCTGGAAACCATCTGTTCTTATGGATGTGTCTGAGTGTAGTTGGGGAGGAAGAGTTTCTTCTGGTTTAAACACAGTTTTGTCGGTTATTCAGTCCTTCCCATTTGTTATTTCAGTTCCAATTATTTCATAAAATCTCTGACTACAGTGACTCATTTGAAAATATCTCTGGTACCTTAATCAAGCAGGTCCATTAACCTCCAGGCAGATATATAATATATTTGTTTTCCTTCCTCACAGTTAACGTACTTACGATTTACGTCTTCCTTTATAAAGATTGTGGATTGTCTCCATGTGTCAGACGTTACCTCGGGGCCATGGCTGTGGCGGATCTGCTGGTCATTATCCTCGACCTGATATTGAGACACATTCCTATTGTTTTTCAGGATCAGTTTTATTTCCTGAGGCGCTTCGTCCCCGTGTGCAATATCCACGCCGTGCTGCTTTATGCAGCCGCTGACTGTTCGGTCTGGTTCACTGTTACTTTCACCTTTGATCGTTTTGTGGCCATTTGTTGCCAGAATCTGAAACATCAATACTGCAACGAGAAAACTGTTGCTGTAGTTCTGGGAATAGTGATGGTGCTGAGCTTTTTAAAGAACATTTTCTGGTATTTTATGTTCAAATCTTGGTATCGGCTGGCGAACCTCCCCTGGTTTTGTCATATAAAAACGGCTGTTCGAATCTCCCGTGTCTGGATGATAATCGAGCTCCTCCACCACATTCTAACCCCGGCTCTCCCGTTTCTTTTAATTCTGGTGTTCAATGTTTTCACCGTTAGACACATTTTAATGAGCAGTAGAGCCCGCAGGAGATTCCAGACTCACACAAAATGGGACGTTCAGTCAGACACAGAAATGAAAAATCGAAAAAAGTACATCATTTTACTGTTTATGATCTCAGCCAATTTCATCCTCTTATGGTCAACGTTAATGATGTATTCAATATGGTACCGGATGGGGCAGATTTTGAATAGCCCTATGTATCTTGATTACTTTGTGCGGGAATTGGGCTTCATGCTGCAGCTCCTCAGTTGCTGCACAAACACAGCGCTTTATGCCGTGACCCAGACAAAGTTCAGACAGCAGTTGAAGAATATGCTGAAATACCCCTATAGCCGAATTCATCAATCAATCAAATTCACTCATTAAACAATCCATCCGTGAATTACTCAATTCAGTTCAGTGTTTCAGCAATGATTCAGTCTGTCGCTATGGTAACAGACTGAGGGTAGTGCTGGTTTGTCGAACTTTTTCCAACAGAGGGTTACAGGGATATCTTTCAATGTTTCTCTCAATTCAGAAGCCAGTGAGAAAATCCACCTTTCCACTGACTGTCACTTCAGTTTTTAAGTAATAAAAATATTTACTGCAATGTGCCAAGCAGCAGAGTGAAAGGTATTGTTGTTTGTGTTTGTGCTGAAGAAGCTGAGCTGGAGAGAGACAGAAAAATTCCCAAGTCCTGCACCTCAGGAAAGGTGCGTGGACCGGGGTCTGAGCTCAGGAGTTTATGTTACTCTGTCCTTGCTTTCACATCTGGTCCCGCACACAAACTGACCTTCAGCAAAATTCGACTCTCTACACCAATCTCCACTCAGCCGCAACTGTCTCTCTGTCTTACACAGACACACACACGAGCACTCCAACCCTTGCAATCCCTCTGCCCCGTCAACCGCGGGCATGAACTCTCTACCTATTTTCTCTCTCACTCTCTTTTCCTCATTTCTCTCCCTCTCTCTCCGCACACTGTGTCATTTCTCACTCCGTCCCACTCACTTTCTCTTCTCTCTCTGTCTCACACTTCCCAAGTTGCTACACCCTCTCCACTCATTACTCTCTCCCTCACCTTGTCCGTCACCCTCCTGCTGTCTATGTCTCACTCCCGCCTTTCACTCTGTCCCCATTTTCTTCCTCCTCCACACTTCCACTAGTGGAAGAGAAAGTGTTACATGTAAAGGGATGTAGGGAATAGTGAGAAAGAGACAAAGTCAGGCAGAAGTAGAGAAGAGAGATAGAGAAAGAGTCAGGCAGAGGAAGAGGGAGAGCGAGCGCCAGACAACAGGATATTGACAGAGAGAATGAGGTGGAGGGAGAGCGAGAGAGAGTGAGTTAGGGAGAGGGAGTGATGTTGGATTGATACAGACATAGAGAGGGAAGAGAACGTCATGGAGACAGAAAGAGTCAGAGGGAGAGGGATATAGAGAGTCAGACGGAGGAGAGGGAAAGAGAGTAGAAAGGGAGAGAGACAGAAAGAGTCGCAAAGAGGGAGAGCCAGAGAGAGAGGGAGAATTCCGGAAGTGAGAAAGAAACCGAGTTAGACAGTATAGAGGGAGAGAGAGAGTGCGTCATAGAGATGGAGAGGGAGAGAGAGAGAGTCAGGGTAAGGGAGAGAGTGAGCTTCACGATGGACGAATGACCCTTCTCCACTCCTCTCCCACACGCTTTTTAAACTCGAGGTCAGAGAGAAACTGACCTGACGACAAAATCGCTTCACAACCTTCTACTACCAATTTTGCAAATTTATTTCTATCTTGCCACCTAAAACCTTTAATTAAATGTAAAGAAAATGAATGTGCGCTCAGCCAATGGGACGCCTTTGGTTACAGTCCTTCAGCCTGAAACGACCCTGCACCACCATTCTCAGCATACTGCTGTTAAACTCATTTTATATCTAAATGGAAAACTTACATTTAACTCCATGCGATCTAACTTTATGAATTAGTCAACCATGTGGAACCGTGTAAAATATTTTATTAAAGTCCAAGTGAGCAAAGTCTGTTACTTTGTCCTCATTGATCTTCTTGGTTACGCCCTCAAAAAGCTCAATCAATTCTGTGCAAAACCATGCTGATTATCCCGATTCATTCCTTGTATCTAAACATTCATATAAATCCTATCGTTTAGAATTCCACCAAACAACTTACCCACGACCATAACCAGACACAATCATCTATCGCTCCCAGGCTTCTGCGTGAAGTTCTTTCTAAACAAAGGCACAATAGCCATCCCCTGTTCATTCGGTGCCCCACTCGTCATAATAGATGATAAAAATATTTCTACGAAAGTTTCAAAGGTTTCTTTCCCGAACTTCCCACAAGTTTCCGGGATACAGGAGATCAGATCCCAGAGAAATATCCAACTTTATATTTTCCAGGTCCTCCAGTCCTTCCCCTTTTCAATGTGAACGACTTTCAAAACATCAATATTTAATTGTACCCGTTATGTCGTTCTCCATGGTGTAAACTGACGCGAAGTGAACATTATATGTCTCTCCATCTGCTGAGATTCAAGACAAATGTGAGCTCTTTCATCTTAAAGTCCTATTTGGTCTCAAGTTCTTAATTATTGTAGATTCTCTTTCGACTATACTTAGCTTTATGTTCTGATGACATCTCATATCCTCGATTGACCTTTATAATATCCTCCTTAAGAATCCCCCTCCACTCTTTATATCGTTCAAGAGATTCACTTGAAACCATGTGTTTATATGGAAGTTGTCCCCTTTTTTAAAAAAAAGTCTTATGACAAGGCGTAAATCTCAGCAACCAACATTGTTCTAACGGAATACCTACAATGTGGAACCCGGCCATTCGGACCAAGAAGCCCCCACTAATCCTGCGAAGGGAATCACACCCAAACTCACACCTCTACTCAATTCCTGAAACTCTGCATTTCCCATGACCAAAGAACGTCAGCCGCACATCTTTCGTCTGGGGAGGAATGTGCAAACTCCAAATACACAGTCATCCAAAGTAGATATTGAACCAACATCGCTGAGTCCGCAAGACATGGGTAATCGCCACTGAGGCAGCCATTATAAACCTCCGATCCACCACTCAAAATATATCATCACCAATACCTACTCTTAATGTTCCAAATGCATCTGCCCAGAGCCTCCTATTGACTGAGGTCTAAACCTCTGCCCGTGCTTTCCTATTCCTTGAACTGAACGCCTGCATTGTATTTGCCTTCCTAAACATCAACTCAAACTGCATGTGAAACATAAGAGAAAATTGAACTTTGAATTCTTTCTGCTTTCATAAAATTGTTTGTGCCTCTACTCTTACCACCAAACATATGACCGCACACTTTTCCACAAAGGACAGCAACTGCAACTATATTTTCAAAGCACTCAGTTTGTTCAAGTCATTCTGCCGCATGCCCGCTTCAACAATAAGATCTGCCCTTACGCCGATAATTGTGTCTTCTTCAAATGGAGCAACAACACCCTCAATTCCTTTGAATGGATCCTTCATACATAATGTGAATAGATGTGTTGCCAACACTGACTCCTGCTGAACTCCACTAGTCACGGGCTGCCATCCTGGAGAAGACCCAACTGTCTGCCTTCTGCCAATCAGCCAAGCCTCAATCCATGTCCTCTTCTTTAGCAGTTTGCCGTACTGCACCTTGACTTATGCCTGGGGAAATTCAAGCTGGTCACCTCCACCGGCTTGACTTCGTCTAACTTGCTCATTACCTACACAAAGCATTTAACACAAAACTGATTTATTTGATTGTTATCTAGAATATTCCAACTTTGATTCCAGGCCTGAATGTGAAGAACAACAGTGTTCAATTGCTTTTGCGATATGTAAACACTACGCTGCCTTAGTAGGGTCGATGAGTGAGTGAATTCCTTCCCTCAATGGGATCCTCTATTCTCTCAACAGGGTGGATGAGTGACCTAACTGTTTTGCTCACATGGAGCAGGTAAATGCTTGCGGCCAAATGCAAACCAGATGGTGTACTGAGAGTTGAGATGATCGCTTAAACCTATTCCTGGAATAGGTTCCTTGAAACGTCTCTCACAATTCGAAAATATCGATGTGAAATCAGTTCTACAGAGACCGGAGAGCACATCCCACATGCTACATATTTGATAGGTCTCTCCACAATGTGATGACGTTCATGATGAACTGTCCCCAGGAACGTTTATAATGATTAATGTCTTTATTCAGTGTGAACACGTTGAACACACGCAAGTATTCAGCACCTTCTACAGCACTTCCCACATTCATGGCATTTAGAAAGACCTGTTAATATGGCGAGAAAGGTGATGAGCCATCCGGTCGCTCGGACTTTGCAGCACGGTCCCACAGATTTGGAATTGGAAAGGTCTCTATTCCGGGTGAGCACGTGGGTCAGACGTCAGGTCTCTATATATCTTAACGGACTCTTATTTATGTGGACATATTTCTCAGAGATGAAACACATAGAGGTTTGATAACATTTTCCAAAGTTCGGAGAGAGAAAAGGTTTCTCATTAGTATGAGCGTCGTGTTCGGTTCTCCAATCGCTGGACGTTTTAAAGCATTTTCCGCAGTTCATACACTGAAATCGTTTCTCATCATTTTGAACAAGCAGGTGTCGCAGCAGGTCAGAGACAGAGTGAATCCCTTCCCACTCTCTGAGCAGGTGAATGGCTTGTTCCTGGTATCATTGCGTCCATGGGAATTCAGCTCAGACAGGGAAATGAATCCCTACATTTCCACAGTCATTCCTCACTATGACTGCAATTGAGGTGTGTAAGTCTGATGACAGGAAAAAACCTGGTCCACACGCACAATAAGTGAACGACTTATCTCACACTATTACCAGAGCTTTTTCCTTTCATGTTCGAAATCTGATCAAGTTGTATTTGGGATAAAATTCGTGGCTTCATCAGATTATGGTGGAGAGGTTGACTTCAAAATCTTCCCCTTCTAATATCCTGCGAAATTGATGTGATCCCAAAATGAAAGTGTGAAACCATCTTTCAAAAGACTCCAGAATCTGTCTGAAGATATGTCTGAAGGCAAAGGATTTTCGACACTAAGAATTTGACCAGAATTTTGTCAGAATCTTTCATGCACACAACTTCCACCACAGAGAACGAGCAGGTCAGCAGGTGGATATGAACACGATCGCCTCCATGTTCCCTCCAGGTCAAACACTGTCCTGACATGTCTGACATACAGTACTGTTGGAGCAGACATTTCTTACAATTCAATCATTGCAAAATTGAGGCCTCTGACTTCAGTCCCAAAATCAAAATTCACTGCCTCGCCACTGAGTCGAAAGTGTGATGCTGGAAAAGCGCAGCAGGGCAGGCAGCAACGAATGAGCTGGAGAATAGATATTTTGGACACGAGACTTCATCAGGAAAGAGGCTTGTGAACCGAGGGGGCACAGAAACAAATGGAAGCGGGTGGGGTGGGACAAGGTAGCAGAGAGTGTGATAGATTGATGGAGGTGGGGACAATGATGAAAGGTCGCAGCGCAGGCTGGAGCAGACAGGTGGGATGGAAGATGTACAGACAGGACAGTTCATGAGAGCGGCGGAGGCCCTGGACCTGAATGAATTTGGCTGTGTGGGAGGGAGAGTTGACTGTTCAGCCAGAGGCGAGTGGTGTTATTTGTTGCGGGTGTCCCGGAGGTGTTTTCCGAAGCGGTCTGTAATTAGGCATCCAATTTCTTCAATGTCGAGGAGACAGTAAAGGGAGCAATTGTTACAGTAAATGACATGCGTGGAAATGCAGGTAAAACTCTGATGGACATGCAAGTGTCTTTTGGGCCTTTGACAGAGTTGAGGACGGATGTGTGGTTGGATGTTTTCCAAACCCCGTGTAGGAATGAGAAGGTGCTGGGAGGGGAGGGTGGTTTTGTGGAAGCGTGCACTTTGTAAGGGGTGGAAGAGGGAATGATCTTTATAGAAAATGGATAGGGGTGGGGAGGGAAGCACATCTTAATTGTTGGGGTTCATTTGCAGCTGACGGAAATACCGGAGGATGACATGATGTCTTCAGAGGCTGCTAGATTTTAAAGTATTGAAGAAGGAAGTTCTGTCCTCGTCATATTTGGAGGGATGGGTTTTGGGAGTGGGGTTGAGGGAAGTGGATGAGATGAGCTGGAAGGCATCATCGACGACGTGACAAGAGAAAATGCCTCGCCACTGATTCAAATTTCTCCCTGGCACTGGTTTGAGTCTGAACAGATACGTCATTACCATGGTGACATCCTTCAACTCGTGATGTGTTTTTAACCACATATCGCCATCATCACCATGTCAGCCGACTTGCACCTCATTAACATCATTAACTCTTCCACGTCTCTGCCCTTCTGCAGCTCAAACGCTAAACCATTCGTTTGGACGACACGGTCATAATACACTTCGATCCGTTCTTTCAAATTTCCTCCCCGCTCTGGTGCTAGTGGAGAAATGGATATATAGAGAGAACAGTTGAGCACGTGGCTACACGGATGGTACAGGAGTGAGGGTTTTGGATTCTTGGATAATTGGGGCTTTTTCTGGGGTCGGTGGGACCTGTACAAGCAGGATGATCTTCATCTGAACCAGAGGGGTACCAATATCTTTGGGTGGGGGCGGGAGATTCGCTAAGGCTATTGGGGTGGGTTTAAACTAATCCAGCAGGGGTATGTGAAACAAAATTGCAGTTCAAGTATAGAACTTTTTGTGAGTATGGAGGTCCAGAATCAAGCTTCAGGGGCGCAAGATGGCACCAACAAGCAAGAATTTGGTTTGGAGTGTGTCTGCTTCAATGCAAGGAGCATCCAGAATAAGGTGGATGAACTTGCAGCTTGCATTGGCACCTGGGAATTCGATGTTGTGGCCATTTCGTAGACATGAACAGAGCAGGGACAGGAATGGTTGTTGCAGATTCCAGGATTACAATAAGAACAGAGAAGAAGGTAAAAGAGGGAGACGTGTGGCTGTGTTGGTCAAGGGCAGTATTACAGTTGCAGAAAGGATGTTTGGGTCTCGTCAACTGACGTAATATGGGCTGAAGTTAGAAACAGGAAAGGAGAGGTCACGCTTTTTGGAGTTTTCTACAGGCCTCCGAATAGTTCCAGAAATGTAGACGAAAGGATAGCAAATATGATTTTCGATAGGAATGAGGGTGAGAGGATAGTTGTCATGTGGGACTACAACTTTCCAAATATTGGCAGAAAACACGATAGTAGGATTACTATAGATGGGTCAGTTTTTGTCCCCTTTGTGCAGGAGGGGTTCCTGACACATTATGTAGACAGGCCAACAAGGGGCGTGGTCACATTAGATTCGGTAATGGGTAATGAGCTCGGCCAAGTGTTAGACTGGGACGTAGGTCAGCACTTTGGTTATAGAGATCACCGTTCTGTTGAGTTTACTATTGTGATAGATATAGATACGTGTATACCACTGGGCAAGAGTTACAGCTGGGGGAACGTCATTTATGATGCGATTAGGCAGGATTTAGGAAGCATAGGATGGAGAAGGAAACTGCAGTGTAGGTACATTAGAAATGTGGAGCTAATTCAAGGAAATGCTACTGTGTGTACATGATAAGTATGAATCTGTCAGGCAGGGAGAAAGCTGTAGAGCGCGGGAGCCGTGGTTTACGAAGGAAGTAGATTCTCTGGTCAAGAGGAAGAAGAAGGCTGATGTTAGGATGAGATGCAAAGGCTCATTTAGGGCGCTTAATGGTTGCAAGGTAGGCAGGAAAGATCTAAAGAGAGAGCTCAGATGAGCCAGGAGGCGACGTGAGAAGTTGTTGGCCGATAGGATTAGGGTTAAACCGAAGGCTTTCGATATGTATTTCAGGAATAAAAGAATGACGAGAGTAAGATTAGGGCCAATCAGGGACATTAGTGGGAAGTTGTGTGCAGGGTCAGTGGAGATAGGGGAAGCACCAACTGAATACTTTTCAACAGTATTCAGTCTAGAAAACGGCAATGTTGTCGAGGAGAATACTTAGATACAGGCAACTGGACGAGGTGTGATTGAGGTTCACAAGGAGGAGGTATTAGAAATCCTGAAGAGTGTGAAAGTAGATATGTCCCCTGGGCCGGATTGAATTTATCCTAGGATCCTTTGGGAAGCCATTGGGGTGATTGCCGAGCCTTTGGCATTGATCTTTAAATCGTCATTGTCTCCACGAATAGTGCCAGAAGACTGGAGGATAGCAAATGTGGTTCCCATGTTCAACAATGGGAGTAGAGACAATTCTGTTTATTATAGACCAGTGAGCTTCACTTCAGTTGTTGGTAAAGTGTTGGAAAAGGTGATAAGAGATAGGATTTATAATAATCTAGAAATGAATAATTTGATTAGGGGTAGTCAGCATAGTTTTGTGAAGATTACGTCGTGCCACAAAAACCTTATGGAGTTCTTTGAGAAGGTGACCAAGCAGGTAGATGAGATGATGTTGTGTATATGGATTTCAGCAAGGCGTTCGATAAGGTTCCCAACAGTAGGCTATTGTAAAAAATCCGGAGGAATGGGATTGTTGGAGATAAAGCAGTTTGTGTCAGTAATTGGCTTGCTGAAAGAAGACACAGGGTGGTCGTTGTTGGGAAATGTTGCTCCTGGAGTCCACTTAACAGTGCTGAGCCGCAAGGATCGCTGTTGGGTCCACTGCTGTTCTTTTTATAAACGACGTTGATGTGGGCGTAGAAGGGTGTGTTAGTACGTTTGCAGACGACGCTGAGGTTGGTGGAGTCGTGGATAGTGACGAATTACGTAGAAGGTTGCAGCGAGATATAGATAAGCTGCGAGCTGGGCTGAGAGGTGGCAAATGGAATTTAATGCGGACAAGTGTGAGGTGATTCACTTTGGTCAGTGTAAGAGGAATGCAAATTACTAGATTAATGGTAAGATTCCTGGTAGTGTAGATGAGCAGAAAGATCTCGGTGTCCAGGTACACAGATCCTTGAAAGTTGCCAGCTAGATTGACAGAGTTGTTAAGAAGGCACACAGTGTTTTAGCTTTCATTAATAGAGGGATCGTGTTCTGGAACCATGAGGTTATGCTACAGATGC
Organism: Chiloscyllium plagiosum; assembly: GCF_037043375.1. Taxonomy (NCBI): domain Eukaryota; kingdom Metazoa; phylum Chordata; class Chondrichthyes; order Orectolobiformes; family Hemiscylliidae; genus Chiloscyllium; species Chiloscyllium plagiosum. Next base: position 9,837,208 of record NW_028270189.1, on the reverse strand, counting down.
ACAAAATTCTAGTGCGGCCACACTTGGAGTATTGTGTACAGTTCTGGTCACCGCATTATAAGAAGGATATGGAAGCTTTGGAAAGGGTGCAGAGGAGATTTACTCGGATGTAGCCTGGTATGGAGGGAAGGTCTTACGAGGAAAGGCTGCGGGACTTGTAATTTTCTCGATAGAGAGAAGAAGGTTGAAAAGTGACTTAACAGAGACATATATTATATTCAGAGGGTGAGGCAGGGTGGATAGGGAGAGCCTCCTTCCAAGAATGGCGACAACCAGCACGAGGGGGCATAGCTTTAAAGTGAGCAATGATAGATAGAGGACAGGTGTCAGAGGTAGTTTATTTACTCAGAGAGTAGTAAGGGTATGGAACGCTTTGCCTGCAGCGGTAGTTGATTCCCGAACTTTAAATACATTTAAGTTGTCATTGGACAAGCATATGGACGTACATGGAATAATGTAGGTAAGGTGGGCTTCAGATTGGGACACAGGTCGGCGCAACATCGAGGGCTGAAGGGACGGTACTGCGCTGTAATGTTCTATGTTCTATGGTCTAACTCCCTCAGCTTCTGTTCAAGGGTGTGCTTGCGTTCTGTTCACTGTTTCATTGTGCATTATCTGAATGACATTTTTACCAACGCCCATTTTCCCAAACGTGCAATGCGGCCTTCGCAGCTTTATCTTTCCACACGGGCTCCCTCATGGTGGAAGGGAAGGAGTTGCAGGTTATTCACCCAATGATGTAATCCTGATGTCTTCCAATACCTCCTCTGCATGTGGGTGTACTCACAACAAAGGTTGCTCAGCCATCACTGGGCAGCTAATTTTCAAAGGTTTCATCATTTTCTATATACCTCTTGACTGTCTTCCCTCTATGTATCACTGTCATGTCGTCCAGCCCACTCAAGAGCAAACAGAGCTGGTCAATAGCATGCCAACCCAGCCAGCGGACACGACACCCGAGATTATGTTTTAAAGTGCTCTTTCAGATATGTGCATTCCCTCGAATTCCAACCTCCATAGCATGTTCGATTTGAACTCTTTCATGTTTGGTGCCTAAACGTCATCTGCCAAAACCATAAATTATGAAATCCCATCGCTATGTAAATCGCACAGGGCGAGAGGAAAGGAATTGCTCACCAAGTGATGAAGAAAAGCTGTAACACATGCTGAAATTAAGGACAATTAATTGGTATTAACACTACAACGTGCCTTTTTCATAATAGAAACTTCAAAACTTTTCCTCTGTATGAGTTTAAACAAATGTTGATCCCTGTCACATTATGAGATATTGGGAAGTTGACAAAGTGTTATAACAAACAAGTGATCAAAGAAGTGGGTTTCAAGTCGTATTTTGTCACACAAAACGAAGCTTGTATCACAAAACTGATTTGACAGAATTTGTTCTGCTCAAGGTCATCATCTTTTGTCAGTCTCAAGACGTTAGTGCTTCCTTAACTCAGTGGTTCGAGCCCTGGTTTTGTAAACCAGGAGTTGTAGCCTCCATTCTCACGGCAGTCTTGCTGAATTTTCTTACAACTATTGCAGCAAGCATCCGAAGGTGCGTGCTATATGTTGTTAGGAAATATTTTTGAAGGAACAGCTGGAAGTCATTTTTTTATGCAGACCAGGCCTCATCTGTTTCAGTTTGGAAGTCCACATCCGTGTTTTTCTTTCTAGGAATATGAGAATGACAAGCTTCTGATGCGAAGAATGCCTTTGTTTGGCAGGAAGACCAACGTGACTCAGTAGAAGCAGTAAAGTAATGGTAAAACAGTGCAGGACGAATACGAACAGGGATGCGGCTGTGTGCTTCCGTTCCTTATGTAGAAACAGGAATGTGCTGGAATCCAAATTAAACAGATAGGAGGCTGGAAGAGCATAGCTAGCCAGGCTGCCACAGAGGTGGAGAAATTAACGTTTAGCAGGTTCCAAATATTCACGATTGGGGCAGTCTTAGAAGGACAGCCTCCTGCCAGTTTGCCTATGTAAACAGAAACGGGTTTTAAAGCTAATAGTGAACAAAGAAGAGGCCAGACTGTTCAATTCTTCATTTTATGGAAATTGGGCTCTCCTGAGTCCTTCGTCGCTATCAAAAGATGTGTCTGTATAGTTCCCTCTATGGGTCAAAATGAGGTTCAGTTCTCCCGCAGGTCAGGAACAAATGTGACGGTATCTGACTTCAGTCTCTATCGCTGGTTCATTTGAGATTAAAACTTTGCATGGAAAGTCTCATTGAAATGAACACTTCAGACGTCAGGCTGTGGGCCAAGTATTGGTATCTGGAAACGAGAATGGATGGATGTTTAATGACTGGCACTGACATAATGTATTATTCTGTGCTGTAAAAGAACGGTGTCACGAACATTCTTTTTTGATAGAAATTTCTCATCGCTGGAAAAGAAAGCTGTGCTGCTGAGAGAAGATACAACTGCACATGCTGTCCTTACCGGTCGGCTAATGGTTACGATGTAGCGCTTTCACCGCTGTGGTTTGGGTTCATTTCTTGGTCAGGGAATCTGGATTTATTGTTCCTAATAAGGGCAACAACGAAAGTAGAGCATCTTTGACAGGAATCGCATTTCAAACGCGTCCGCATGTGCCTTGCAATATTGTACAGGGCCGCAAATTGGCTCACTGGTTATCACTGCTGCCTCACTGCGCCAGAGATATGATTTGCCTACAACTGGGTCGACTGTCAGTAAGGTGCCTTATTCAGGAGCAAATGAAGAGAAAAAGGGTAAAGTATTGCTCTGTGAGGGTTAATCCCTGGAGGATTGGTGTGCATTTCTTGCAGCGAATAGTCAGTTTCTGAACTTTAGGCATTCTATGTTCCCTTACTGTGTTGCTTTAGCAAATGTTCAGAAAGGAGAGACAAGTGAGGAAAAACGGTCACTTCCCAGTCAGGGATTCATACATAATGCGACAACTAACGGATTCACTTTTGAAAGAATTAGCTGCTGGGATGTGCCCGGCTGCAATGTCATTTTCGCAGCAGATAATGATAGCCCATCAATCCAGGCAAAAATCAATGGTAAGCTGAGTCTATCTTCTCAGACTCTTTTCAGCTACAAATGTATCTGTGAGTGCGTGAGAATATATATTCGCTTATGATTTGGTCAAGTAAACATGATATGCTTGACCTTACTGCAATTTCGACTCTTGCTTTGCTCAATGATTTCACCCATTGCTCGAAACAGGGCGACTTTCACGTTTACACGAAACATGAAACACACCTGACGACAGGGAAAATGCACAAAGCTGAACAGGCCGTGTTCTACATCATACCGTGCAGCATAGTTTCAGTCACTGTGTTTGTTTTTCAGAATAAGTGTCCCAAAGAATGTTCTCCACCCTTAAATCGGCGGTAGCATTACAATCCGAGAACGACAGATCACATTGTGAGGATACTCTGACCTCGGAGCCAGTTCGAGATGCCACTTTCCTTGCCTTTTACCTTAACCGTGCAATTTGCTGCAGAGATGTTCACTCCTGGACATGAGCCACATGGATACCAACTGAGTTGGAAACCTGTGTGGGAATCGACGAGAAGCGACTCAATAAATTTTGCTAAATTCCATGGTGCTTTTTAGAAATGTTTTTTCTGTTCACCTCAATCTAAAATGCAGTTTCTGAACATAGTCACAGAAGTCAAAAGGTAATTACCTCACCCCACCCCCACTCCAGAAGAGGTGCTCACTGCACTTGAGTGCTTTTTGTTCTCGATGTGAAGAGCTCTCACGCCTGAGTCACCTTCACGTCTCTGGTTGCTGAGTGAATCACAAAGAAGGAATTTCACCAGAGCTGCAACTGCCTCACTTCCCCACTCGCCCTCCCCGTGTACATTTTCCTGCTCGTCAGTGATTTAAAGAAAACCAAATGGATGCGATGTCATTCTGTAGCCTCTCTGTCGATTCCTCGGTTTCAGTTCCAACATGACTTAGATCTCGGGGCGGACCTTAATACTAGCGACGCTATGAAAGCACAGGTCCAAAGGTTCCTCTGAGAGTGTAATTTCTTTCATTGCTGTTGCTAATTGAATGAGCCACTAACGTGCGAACTGCTCCAAAACATGATTCAGGACCTCTGGTGCCAATTCTCGCACGTTGAATAAGGACAGACAGCTTCCAAATGAGGTCTTTCAGAGACGACCTTGGGGTATATTTGACAGGCAGACAAGTTCAGGAATTCGTGGTGCGCTGTGACACCAGAGCATCAGTTTCTTCCCTGTCTTTGAACCGAGCCGCATGCGTAAGGAATGCAAATGCGGTACTGCTTTTCGTGGAAGGATCAGAAAGCGGTAACTACACTCTCAAACAGAATGGCATATGATCAGAACCAGGTTGCAGAAAAGCTTTACAATGCTCTGCACAGTCATGAAATGGAATTGCATTACATTTCACTACGAGAACAGATTTGTTCCAGCAAATTCGAAGGCAGGTTTGCAGATGGGAAAGCAAGCAAGGAAGCTCCGTTCTTGTCCATGGAAAAGGCAGCAGTTGAAGAACAAAGCAGTTTCTGCCCAGTTTCGAACTGGGGACCTTTCGCGTGTGAGGCGAACGTGATGACCACTACACTACAGAAACAAGCCGCTGGTGCCCGTGCTGCGGCTCAGTGGCATCCAGCACTGAAAGTTGAAGCCATTCCTCGTTTCACCTTTCTGTTTGCCAGAGCTCGTTGTTGTCCAGCGTAACTGACATCTTGAAAACATTAAAAAAAGACACGTGAAATTGATGACAAAATATAGACAAGGATGTCGTCAATGTTTGGATCCGTAGGGCGAGGTGGAATAGGCTGGGACGACTTTCCCTGCAGCGTAACGGCTGCGACATGACCTTATGGAAGGGTGGTAAACTGAGTATTTACGTGTTTTACCCAAGTTGGTGTGAGTTGAAAACTCGAGAGCATAGGTTTAAGGTGAGTGGGCTGAAATTGACAAAGGACCTGAGGCACATTTCCCACACAGAAGGTTGTGTGTGTTTGGAATGAGTTACCAGAGGAAGTGGAGGAGGCTATTACACTCAGAAAATTGCAAAGGTAATCGGATGATTTCTGGATAGGATGGGTTTAGAGGGATTGGGGCCAAATGCTGGGGAACGGGACTTGTTTAATTTTGGCTATGTGGTGAGCATGGACGAGATACACCGAAGTATCTGTTTCCACGCTGTGTACCCCAATAACGTCGTGTTGCTTACACCGGCTTTAAAGGATCACTTTTTAGCGGAGTTTGCCGTCGCAGTCTGTGGCACAATCATTTAGTCTGTTCGACTGCTCACGGGAAAGGTAGTATTGTGAAACACTACAGAAACGAACGACTTCCTTACTTTAGCTCCGACTGACCATAATCTGTGAAATTTCCCCACATCCTCAGTTTTTGGATTTTTGCTGCTGGAAGTTACCTCAGAAACCCTTTTAACTCGAAATGTATTGAGCGAATCGCAAAACAGAAAGCATTTAACACGGAACACAAACAAAACTGGCAAACCAAATGCATTTTCAGACACAGGGATGCATGAATACTAAATGTGAGACAGTCCAAGGGCATGAGTCATAAAGTAATCTCACAACTAACAACAGGGCAATTCCAAACTCCTCTTTCAAACATACTGCAGCCTTAATGCACCACCACTTCCCAGACAATGCTGAAAAGAGAGAAAGAAAGAACATAATAAGAATTGGCCATAAAAAGTGAATTTCACCAATCACAGTCTCGATTAGACTACCTTTCCCTTCCGATTTCTCCAGGACGGAAATGAAGGAAATAGGAGAAATTCAATAATATATGAGACCGAAATTCATTGGAACGATTTTCCCATTCGCCAGAAAACCAAATAATGACGAGTCGAGTCACCGCAGGAGTTTGTCTCACAACAGCGATGAAATAACAGTCTCCATTCGGTTCCAGTAATAACTCAACTTGCCTGGAACATAACGCAGCAGTAGAGCTGCTTGTGGTTTTCCGTGCGGGAGGCGAGCACTACCATGACAGCACAGACACTTTGAGACAATCTGTACTCTCCCACGCCACAGTTAACTCTCCAGGAATCGTACCCAATTTGTTAAAACCTCAACTTGCCTGGAACGTAAAGCAGCTTGAGCCCGCGATTTACCGTGTGGGATGCGAACACGATCATAGAACATAGAACATAGAAGAATACAGCGCAGTACAGGCCCTTCTGCCCTCGATGTTGCGCCGATCCAAGCCCACCTAACCTACACTAGCCCACTATCCTCCATATGCCTATCCAATGCCCGCTTAAATGCCCATAATGAGGGAGAGTCCACCACTGCTACTGGCAGGGCATTCCATGAACTCACGACTCGCTGAGTAAAGAACCTACCCCTAACATCTGTCCTATACCTACCCCCCCCCCGCCCTTAATTTAAAGCTATGCCCCCTTGTAATAGCTGACTCCATACGTGGAAAAAGATTCTCACTGTCGACCCTATCTAAACCCCTAATCATCTTGTACACCTCTATCAAGTCCCCCCAAACCTTCTTTTCTCCAATGAAAACAACCCTAAGTGCCTCAGCCTTTCCTCTTACGATCTTTCTACCATACCAGGCAACATCCTGATCATGACAAGATGGACACTAACCCCCGTCTCCATAAAGCAAATTCCCTGTCCTGCTTTTTATTTGAACACACCGCAGCCACAGAAATTGCTGTGGGGGGACTCGAGCCTAAGCCTCTTTAGTAATTGAGTTCTGAAGCAGGCGCCTCCGGCTCCTTGGTTACCCTTCATAGGACTGATTCGGTTCGAATAGTGAAATTTCCTGCGTCTGATCCGCAGGACACCCTGCAGGATTTTCAGACAGCGCCATCCCTACTATGACATGTCCGTGTTTGATAATATTCTGCGATGTAGATGTGTCCCGGCTTTGCCAATATCACCGTTGTTTAAATCCCTACATCTTGTTGGTTGAACTGTGATTCCAGTCAGAATCACAAATGTGTAACAAAACACCTTAGCTGTGCTGCCTCTCTATAGAGATAAACGTGCTTCTCTATTCGTATCATTCTCTTGCCTTCTCCCTGTAACTCTACACATTTTTACTTTCAACATGAACATTGAATTAGTTTTTCAACAACTCGATTGAAACTGCGTCTTTGTCAATGTCAGACCCCAACCATTCCCTATGCGAAAACATTTCTCATCATGTACATTTTTCTTCTTTTACTAATGTCTTTAAAACTCTGCCAAATCGTTCTCGATCCTTTCAGGCGTAGGGAGCATTCCCCCTTCCTTATTCCCTCTGTCTAACCCACTCATGTCTTGGAAAGGTTTAACAAGGCCAGCTTTCGGCCTTCTGCTCTCCAAGGAGACCTGTCCCAACTTTCCAAATGACCTTTATTGTTGACATTCCTCATATACCACACTATTCTCATCAACGTGTTCAGCGCTGTTTCCAATCATTTCACGTTCCCACTTCCTAAAGTTTCACACCAGAACTGTGCGAATATCCAGATGGTGGATTTACTCAGAGTGGGACTCTGTGGGTGAACAGCCTCTAACACTTGTTTCACTTTCACCACATGTGGTACTGTGCCATGCTCACTACAATGACTCTTCTGACCCAAAACTCAAAGGAATTTCAAAGTGTGCAACTTAATGATTTACATCCTTTTATCAAGCAGTTGATAGGACGACCGGGCAAAAGTGAAATCAAACAACCAAGGCTCGATGGCGATTTGAAGTCAAAAATTCTCCCACGCCAGTATGAACACAAGCTACTAAGCGAAGATCGTGCCCTAGACACTCTTACATTGCCAACACCAAACCATCTGAGATTCGGTCAGGTCCAACTACATCCTAATTTGTCCTCAGATTTCTAAGCATCAAAGTGTTTTCAGAATGTCGCCTTCTCATTCCATCTCCTTGTTCACGGGACAGTGCTATTTATCCCTTCCGTTTGCACTGAGTTGTCTCCATTGGCAGAGTATTCAGCTATTTCCCTCCACCGGGGAGGCAAGCGCGGACACACTCGAAACCTCGCTCTCATTGGCACAGCCAGTTCCCTCAAGTGCTGAGAATCAGCAAGTTTGATTGGGAGCTTCCTGCAAATATCATTTATCTGAGAAGCGATAAAGATGTTGAGCTTATGGGTAAGACACAAGTGTACTCCGGACTCTCTACCCTCAGGTAAATTCATGTGAGGGCATTTTTGTGCAGCCCGTTTGCTGTTTAAAATCCATCTTCACACAGCAATCCAGCAGAAAGGCTTTTGGAACACTAACATCGGCTTCTTTGCTGCAATCGGGCAGCAGTTAACATCTGAGCCCCAACTTTCCCAGATAAAGACAATCCAAGTGAAAGTCTCACTCACTGAGAGCTATCCCCACGCCCCTGACCTGCGGGTTGCAGACAGTTTAACGCAGAAGATAGGGTGAACACTGAGACTTGTTTCACCATCAGCCACTCTGTCCCAGAGACAGGAAGAGGGACAGCATCAAAATGTAGCGTCACTCACGCGCCGACAGAAGCTGTTCAGCCCATCGAGTCCATAGCGACTCTCTGCCGCTTGTATATCCCTGTGGTTATTTATGTCCTAATAATGCGGAGCTGTCCCTGTATCGCAATTCTGACTCCAACAAATTGATCGAATTGTAATTCACACGTTTTCATTTCACAGGAAGAACACTGCTGTGTGAAACGGAGTGGGGAATAACTGCAGGGCGTCATGCGCATAGAGCACTCTACAACTGATGTATCTCACCTTCATCAGTTTATTCCCAGCTCTGGCAAGAGATTTTGCGAATCAGATCAGAGCACACCGACAGAGAACAGGTAAAGAGCTTCCAGAACTTCACAAGTGTGTTTCCTCACTTGTGTAAATTTCCCGTGTGTATCAGTATGAAATATTCATTTCAGATACATTGAATGAAAGGAAGTGGAAAGTGAAACAACAGGTAATGCGTAGAATGGAGATCTATTATAGAGAAGAACTGAAGGGGGCAGTACACACACTGAAACATGGAATTGTCAACGAGTAGAGGATGTTTTCAATCCATTAATTTCATGGTCATGAGCCCAATACGCTCCCACTGGGCCGCTCTGTTCGCGCTGACCAGAGCAGTTTCACACAGTCTTCCGCATTTCGTCTGGCGTGTGGCATGTACCTCAGAAAATGATTTCAAAAGGTCTTCACTATTATTGTGTGACACTCTGTGGTGCAGATGTGTCCCGGCTGTGTCAATATAACCTGTGCCTAACTTGCCACATTCTGTTGGTTTCACTGTGATTTCACTCAGAATCACAAAAAATGTCACAGTGCAAAGTGAGGCTATGCAGCCCCCAAACAATAAGGAAATGTCTATGGCGGTCGATTGATTGTCTTTATTTGATTGATTGATTGTCACATGAACCTCAGTAAAGTGAAAACTTTTGTTTGCGATTGGTAAAGGCAGATCATACTAATCAAGGACATGCAGATCACAGCATAAGTAAAACAAAAAATTGGACAGATTAAGGCTTTCATGTTACTCCGCACAGGACGTGCACTCGGCAAAATCCACATTAACAGGATCAGCATCATTTGAAGTTAGGGAATCATTTCTCAGTCTTGTAACGACCTCCAAGAAGTTGCTGTTGTGTGTCTTTAAGCTTCGGTACCTTGATCTGAAATCGATCTCATCAAAATTATACATTCTGCGTCAAAAATAGAACCAAATGCAAAACTCCAGTGCTCAAGTGTGACTTCTCACACGTACATCACCCACCCGAGGCGATATCACACCCAAGACCAACAAACCAGAACCGCAACAGAAGCATAATCCATAAATCAGGTGAGTTTCCTTGTTTAAAAAATAGGGTTTTTCTAATGTTTCGGAAGGAAGGCCGCACTGAGTTTTAATAACAGCTCCTTGCCATTCTGACTTCCGGTTCCCCGGAGGCTGTGCGAGCCACTTTTTTTGCGAGCGGGCTCCCATCATTGGCAGCTGGACTAACTCATCTTGAATTGCCAATTAGTGTTGTGGGAGAGAAACATGAACACGCTTTTCAGCCCACGATCAAACACGGGGTTGTGGAGCGCGGGAGGGGGTTAGAGGTAGTGGGAGTTATGGAAGTTCTGGAAAGCTGTACAAAAGAGAGATCGCGCATGCACAGGACTTAATATTCTCGAGGGAACCTTGTGCAAATAACGCCATCTGAGACAGATAGAAATGTGAAGAACTGCAGGGAAAGATATAATCTCTCCCAGTCATCTGTGTCTGTGTCCTTCTCGAAGTTACAGCGAGGGCTTTGCTGTCTGAATCAGCATGGGATGTTACTGCAGCGAGTCCTGACCCTCAGGCACGTTGCACCTGATCTGTATAAGTTTTATCAGGTTACCGCCAGCTCAGAGAACAGATTTCAAAGCTCACATCATCTCGGAATGACACGGAACAGAAAAAAGCGATTCAGACCTACATCTTACCACTTGCTGGGGAGAAAACGGATGTGGGAGAGCAAACAGTCACGACCAGTGCATGTTCACAGCATTTACAATCTTGGTCCGTGTGACAACAAAAGCAGGAACCAGGAACTGTTTATCTTGCTCCTTAAAACAGGCGTGAAAACTTGCAGAACATCGATACATCTACATGCTGTTAGTGAAATGATGAAAAGCATAGTACAGTTCAAAGAGCCCATAACCTCTGGGTTATGGGCTCAGCACGCTCCAACTGGGACCCTCTGCTCACCGGATTTGAACACAAACAAAGAAATAACTCAGTGACAAAATCTATTGAATCGGATTCTGTGATGAATTGAAAGTGATGGAATGAAAAGCCCCTTGAGAGCGGGATGTAACATTATCTGTGTAGGGATCGTTTTCCAGACTCGACTAGAGTGCGCAGTGCTGTTCCATGGGTCAATAACACGACAGATAGATTGAATCAGCGTCGAATGTTATTGTAGGGATCCCTGTCACTTCGACACACTGCACCTTTTGTACAATGTTGCAAAAGCACGGACGTTTTGTGTAGGGACAATTTCAAAATCGTTACTGAGGCAAAATGCACAAATGAGCAAAACAACAAAGCAACCACAGAATCTGGTGTTACGTGAGGGGGTAAACCCCCTCTGCTAATGTAAACCAGCAAAACAGAAAGGATTCACAACGTGCTGTATTCTGTTAAAATTCCAGAGGCAAAGAAACAACCCAAAAATCACTGCTTAAAGTTAAAAATAACAACTTTATTGTTTTTTATTGACAGAGAATAATCAACCTACAACTCCTTTCTCTAAACCTTCTGCTCTACAATACCTTCCCTCACTCTGATCCCAATAACTTTTACAAAAAAGTTCAAATTTAAAAACCAGATCGTTGTCGAATGTTCTCTTTGTATCTTCCTCTGGAGATTGTTTTCTCCAGGTCGGTGTTGATGCTTTTTTTCTGTGCAATCTGTTTCTCCAGAGAGACACCTCTTGGAGATTTTACTGCCATCCTACATCTGTTGGTCTTTTAACTGCCCTCTTTGCTGTTCTTTGTCGCTCTGGGTTGGGACATAATTTAAACAGATTGGCCGAAGTCAAATTTGATTTTTGTAGTCATGTAACACAGTTCTTAGTTGTTTTCATCAAATGTGATGTTGTTGCCTTGTTCTGGACTCCTTGTGCTAGCCAGACATTTCAGCACCATTAAAAGTACGTTACACCCACAACTTCATAACACCGGCATTTGCCAAGACAGTTTATTTCTCTCAACATCGCTCTCTATCAATCTCATGTGTCTGAGATTTGAACAATCTCTGGTCAATGTTAATCAAAACTGCCCTATTCTCAGAGCCTCAGATTTAATACGCCCCTTACTTATGTCTAACAATATTAATTTATTTCGCACTGTGTTAGTTCAGCACACGTTGAGAAGAAATAAAAATGAGAACAACAGTCACCTGTGTGACTGCGATTTGACCCAATGTTGCTGCAGCCAACAGATTCTGCTTTAATTGAAATAGCCTTCATCTTTCCTGTACCAGTAATGAGATTGCATAGCATTGTGGTAAGTTTTCATGAGTTAAATTAGACCCAGCATCATTTCTCAGGGCGAAATTTACTGATGAAATGCACGGGCGTTGGGGGGTTCAATTTGGTTAGGAAGGATATGGTCAGAGTTCCCTTGATACAAAATCGTTAGAGACGATGGAAATGAGATTTACTGGGAGGTATAGCCACGAGAAAAGAAAAGAAGGGATTTAATGGGATGGTGGAATAGATGAAGATTCACGCAACATAAATCAGGAATGACTGAGTTGTGTCCTAATGGAGGTTTTCCAGCGGATGTGAGATTGGTAAGGGTAAATAAGAGGGAAATTACCTCGTTCAGGTGAGTGTATAACTAGAGGTTAGTGCTTTAAAATCAGCGAGGAACGACAACGATGTTTGCAGCAGGTACTTTTTTTCTGAGTTTTTGATATTGGAGATTACTTTTCAGACAGAGAAAAAAATTAGAAGATGATTCCAGCATATTTCAAAGGCCAGTTGCAGACACACAAGGAGCGAATTTAACAGGGGCAGGGATTCTGGGCTGCCTGGATGGGGAGACAAAAGTGACACACTCACAAATTGTTTAGCGTTCATCTGAAAGAAATTGGATAATATCTGCAACTGAACATGTTAAGTGTAAGAAGAGCTGGTGGTGTTGAAAGGTGTAGCAGCTGATTCGACGTGAACTACTACAAATTGTTAATGTACTGAGCTGTTCGTTTTAGCTTTGCATTAAATGGAAGCGGGTTAGCTCAGTCCGCTGGCTAACTGGTTTATGGTATAGAGTGAGACTAACAACGTGGGATTAATTGTCGCACTCTCTCAGGTTGCCATAAGGATCATCATCTCCACCGCTCATGCGATCTGTAATGCGATTGTGACTCTAGTGAGTAGGAATGGACCGGTCAATGTCAAGCACAATTATCATTGCCATCTGAGCCTTGAACATTTGGTCACAATGACCAGGAAAGGAACTGAGTCCATTTAATACTCACTGATCTCCTCCCGAAAAATCCAGCGACAAGATTCGTCCTTATTCCTGTTGGAACTCTCTGTTCTGCACAGCAGCAAAACTATTTGTCATGACTACCACATTCACTGACGACATTCAGTCTACCGAAAGAGATAAATCTAATTCATTTCGAACGGTTTAATGAGCTGTGTGAGTTTGCAGCAAACCAGGATTACCTGAAACGAGTTTGACAGCCTTTCCAAGAATGTAATCCAGTGCAGTGTCAGAGATTTGGAAAAGGTCATCAAGCTAAAATATCACCTTTGTTTCTCGATCCACAGATGGATAATTACCTGGGGAATACGTGCAGTTTTACGGTTAATAATTACTACCTTTCCCAAAGACAGAGCAATCCCACAAATCAGAAACTGGAGTTTTAGAATAAATGCTGCTTTATTCGACATTATTCTTCAACTACGCCTTAGTCTGGTGCTCCAATTATTCCTGATCAACGTCAGTAAATCCAGCTTTAGATAAGGATTGAAATTACAACCGCGGCATTTTAACACACTGTTCAGTGCCAAGCGCTGATCGGTTGCTCCACTGGAGCCGCCGGCAGCAATCCGACAAAGTGCCCTACTCGTACCTCTGGGACCGCCGACCCGCCTGTTCTACTTTTGCTGTGGTTCTGAAATTAAAGCTAAGGCAGAGGAGGAGAACTCATATGGACCTGTGACTATTCGAGCATCAGGTTCAGGAAATGGGACATAGAAAACTGATGTACAAAGTAGACTTGATTGAAAACTGGGTTTCTGTGGGTCGCTGCGAAGTTTACAGGAAATGTTATATTTTCGCTGTCACAGGGCTTCTCATTCGGTCTGCTTCAATTTGGCACAGAATTCGATTCAACGACACTTCACTAACGTCCTTTCGCAAGTTCTTACAGACAACATGAAACATACTGCACTCATCATCAATCTTCACCATGGCTACATCCAAGGACATGTTGCACAGATTTCAGGAATATTGAAGATATAAGAATATCATGCAAGAGTAAATTGATTTTCAGTTTAAATTGTAAAGTGATAAGAATCCACAGTGAGATAGATAATGCCCGAAATTCATGTTTATTCCCGTGGCCAGAACTCTAGCCAGGAAAAGGGAAAATCTGTCGCTGAATCCCCAATATCCACACGCTTGCTTGCTCCATGTGTCCAGTGGGAAGCCTGTGTGAAGGAGCATGTAGTCTGACAGAGCGCCTGGAAGAACCCTCCACTGTCTGATCTAAAGCTGCAACAGGAGCTGCGTATTCCAGCTGTGAGAGCAATGGGATAAAGGGGAGGTCCTTGCTTTTCCGTGGTGTAGGTTCACAGTGTTCTCATCATGTTATTGTTTAAAACCCTCTGTCAGAAATAGCACAGACAGGGAGGAATAGGAGGGGGCCATTTCCCCCACCAGCACTACCCCGCCATTTATATAATTATGGCTGACCGAACAAGTCAAAGTCTTTTCCCAGCCCATCCACACCAACCTATCGCCCAAAGTGAAAAAGACACTGAATAAACCGAAAAATTCTGTGCAACTGTGGGAGCAAAATGTGTTTAGAGACAGTGAGCTTATGCAATGGGATTCTTGGCTGATCATGTTTTAAATGATTCGATTCCATCAAAACTCACCACTAAGAAGGTGAGGAGTCCTCTCTGGTCAGTAGCAGGGACGAGAACTCCAGACGATGGGAAATGATGATGAGTCAGCAGAACAATCATTGATTCAGCTGAAATCTGAACTACACTCCGATTCTGCTGGGACTCAAACCCACAAACTTTGAATCGCAATCTTAACAATGCAGTAGAGGTCCAACACGTCTTTCATTGGGCTACAGAGCTGCGCTAACCTGTATTTTACTGCACCCAAAGTTACGGTGTTCAAGTCTTTCATCTAACTTCGGTTTATCCTCGCCCTACTTCCCAGTACCTGGGCCTTATCCGTGCATGCTCTAGCTCCTCAAGTGTTCAGCTAAATACTCCTGAAGTGTTTTGATGACTCTAAGCTTTACCACACGTTCAAACAGTGAGTTCTAAACAAACAACACTCTCAGGATGTAAACATTCTTCCTAAATCTTCTCTGAACATTCTCTCTCTAGCTTTTCATCGATATCCCTGGTTATTAACCCTTTCCATAAGAAGTTTATTACTGTCACACATACCTAATCCCTTTCTGTGCACATTAATCAATTTCTCTCTCAGCTTTCTCCGCTCTCAGATAAAGAGGCCAAGACGAGCTCATCCATCTTTGCAGTGGCGTGTGTGTAGTGCTTTAAAAGCACAGCCGGTCAGGCAGCCTCCGAGGAGCAGGAGAAGCGATCATAAGCCATTCATCAGGAATGAGGATTTTGAGTCGGGGTTGAGGGAGAGGAATGGGGTTCGTGGTCAGGTGATGAGAAAGTGGATGAAGGTGAGGGAGAATGTGATAGTTCAGAAGGAGGATTGATGGACGGGCCCGGAGAGCAGAGCCTAGTTGGGACTGGGATAATGTGGGGGGAGGCGAAATGAGGAAGCTGTTGAAATACACATTTATCCCGAGTGTTTTCAGGGTCCGAAGTTGGAATATGAGACGTTCTTCCTCCAGGCATCGGCTGGTAATGGAACGGCGGTGACTTGTGCCCGAAACATCGATTCTCTTCTCCTCAGATGCTGTCTGACGTGCTGTGCTTTTGCAGCACTACACTCTCGACTCTGAGCTCCAGCACCTGCAGCCCTCACTTTCGCTTATCTTCGCAGAGGGAATGGCCTAGCTCAGGCACCACCTTGGTAAATCTACTCTGACCACGCTCCCGTGTAAACACACGTTTCCTTAAGGCTGGCAATCAGAACAGAACAAAATTATCCGAAGAAAAGCAGAAATACCTGAACAAAATCAGCAGGTTTATTGCAACTAGGAGAGATTTTCGAGCCAAACGATCCGCCTTTGGAACGAATGGTGTGTGTAGGTGGGGTAGGAACGTGAAAGAAGGTGGACAGGGTCTAAAATGATGGAACTCGATGTTGGGTATTGAAGATTGTACGGTCTGTCAGCAGGAAATGACGTGCCGCTCTTCCAACTCGCGCTGTGCTATGCGGGAGCTCTGCAGCAGACCAAACTGAAATGGAGGCATGGGAACACAGTGGGCTGTTGCAGTGACAGGAACCTGGAAGCTCAGGGTCTTTGCTTGCAGACAGAACGTAGGTGTACACACGTTTGTCACCCACCCTGTTTTTCTCTCCCCAATCCAGACGAGAACACATTGTGAGCAGAAAATGCAGTTTGCTAAATTGAGTGATGGGCAGATAAATCACTGGAACCTCACAATGAGGAGGGACATCATAACCGTGCATCATTTCACCTTCTGAGATTTCGTGGAATGGTGCCATATGGGAAAGTGTTGGAGGTCAAGGAGGATTGCACGAGGATGTACAGAGAGAAATTGTCCTGCATTGTGCCAGTATTCAGTTGTATGGGCTAGTGGGGAAAGGGCAGTAGAATGCATATCTTCCTGAGCCTCCTGCTATAAGCAAATACCTAATTACGGAGCAAAATTACTTAATGATTTTCATGCCAACACCGACACTAGGTACAGCTGACAGAAGTCACGTGCTTACACTGTCACTGTGAGTCTGTCTCCCCGGGAGCAGTAGTAGTCCCCCACGCTGATTCAGACAGCACAGTTCTTCCTGTGACATATCCCTTCGAGAATGGAAGGACAGCTATTAATAACCTGTACTTAGAACGGAGTATCTGTATTGCTCAATAAGAATCGCGCAACTATCCTAAATCCTTTTTAATGTCACTTGACCCATAGCCTTGTATGTCTTGACATCACAAATTCACATCTGAATACTTTGGAAAGTTATGTGGATTTTTGCCTCTTCGAGTCTTGCATACACTGTGTTCCAGATTTCAACCACCCACTGTTTGAAAACGTTTTTCCACTATAATCTTTCCGCCTCTGACCTTAAATCGGTGCCCCCCCCCCCCCGTGATCGAAAGCTCCATCAAAGTAAACATTTATTTCAATCTATGCTATTCATATCTCTCAGTGCTTTGTACATCTTAATCATGCCGCCCCCCCCCCCCCCACCCCCATCTCCTCTGCTCTAAGAAAAACAACTCCGCTTGTCCAATCTCTCTTCTTCAGCCCAGACAATATCCTGGCGAATCTCCCCTGCATCGTTTCCAGCGCTGTCACATCCCTGCTATAATGTGAATTGCATAACTACACACAGCAGTCTCGCTAGAGCTGAATGAACAAGTAAAATAAATGATGCGAAAATCCATAGAAACTGATGTTTTTGTGAATAAAGTTTCTTTTCCCCAATGCTGTCCTGTGCCCTTTTCCTGAGCCTGATGTTTCAATAATCGCTGATCCATGTCAGTAAAAGCTGCGACATGAGGATTGATCTCACAACCGCGGTATCAAAATGGATCAATTGGTTTGAAGGTCCCGATGGTGAAACTTGGGCATGGTCGCACAGCAACAGTGAGCGCAGCTGCACAGACTGAAGGAGGTGAATGTGAAAGTGATTGTAAGGGAAATGGGAGGGGGAACTTAAAGGAGTTAAGTGATTGCGGGAGGGAGGGAATTCTCCGAGAATGGGTGAGTCTCAATCCTGATATATGACTCGCAGAGATGTGAGAGAGAGAGGGGTTTGATGGGAAAAATCATAATCCCTGAGAATGCTTTCATGCAAAATCAACTAATTCCTTTCTGTGTTTATTCAGCATGAGTCACAAGGAGTAAAATGCAGTGGATCGGATTCGAACGAGCTTCCTGCGGCCACAAAGCAGAATATTTTAACATTCAAACCATCACTGAGTCATGCAGAGACACGCGTTTAAAAACAGCAATAACCTAGAGTGACAGAGGAGATGTTAGGAAGAGTAGCAGATGCACAACAGGAATATTCGGTGCGCAATAGCAGATATGTGGGAATTCAGAATTAGCTGAATCTTTAAATTCGACATCCCCAGACGCTGTGGTGGTTCTATCGGGGACTGCGTGTTGAAGACTGAGTTTGATAGATTTCTAGAAAACAAAAGGTTCGGGGATAGGGCGGGATATTGGTGTAATTTATGTTTCAATAACAATGTGTTATTAACATTGTGTTAATAACAGTTTCTTCACCAACTTCCCCACACAAGGAAGCACCCATTGCTGCAGTCAGTCACATAACCCTAGTCCCTAGAACCGGAATCAGGCAAACTTCGTGGCGCAGCCGCGAATACCAAACTGGAAGTGGGGGTGGTAATGAGCATGTGAAGCTATTCTGTGGCACCAGTGACATGATTGGTAAAGGCGCCTTCATGGAGTCATAGAGTCACAGAGATATACAGTATGGAAGCAGACTATTTGGTCCATGCCGACCAGATATCCCAACCCAATCTAGTCCCACCTGTCACCCGGCCCATATCCCTTCAAACCCTTCCTATTCATATACCCATCCAAATGCCATTGAAATTTTGCAATTGTGCCAGCCTCCACCACTTCCTATGGCAGCTTATTCCATACATGCACCACCCTGTGTATGAAAAAGTTACCCCTGATGTCTCTTTTATATCTTTTCCTTCTCAATCTAAATCTATGCCCTCGCATTCTGGACTCGCGACCCCAGGGAAAAGACTTTGTCGACTTATCCAAGAGCGTGAAATGCTGAGGCTGGGAGTGCTTCTGGTCAATTGGCTCAGAGGAAGCGTGCTGGAGCTTCAAGTGAGAGGTCGATGTGTTAAAAGCGTTCTAAGAGATTTTCCTTAACAAAGTAGTATTTTGTTACTTTGACAGTAAGAACTGCTTTTGCTCACATCGTCCCCACATCAGTCTCTTGCTCCAGTAAACACTCCAATCCAGCGTACATTGCTTCCATTCCACACAGAAACGCGTCCTATTCTCGCTCCATCTGGGATAATCTGAATTGACAATGTCATTCTTTGAATGGAGAAATGCAGCAGGGAGTTGTTAGTGCAGCGGTGATCTATTGGGCTAGTAATCTTTGGAGACTGGAACGTGGCTGCTGCTGTTCGTTAAATTCGATGAATAAAATCTGGAAAATAAACCCAATCTCAGGAACAGAGACAACAACTTTATATTGCTGAAAACTTATTCATTCATGTCCCTTCGAAAGGGAAATCTGCCGACTGTCAACAGTCCTGTCAACATGTGACTCCAGACCCACAACAATGTGGTTCAGCCATGAATGCCCTCTGACTCAGTTCGAGGTTAATTAGAATGAACAATAAATGCTCTTCAGACCAATGATAGCCACATTCCGTGGGAGATTAAGGAAGAATAAAAATGCATGGACAACAGGCGAAGGGGGAATCGTGTTTGTGTGGACTCGAATTCAACTGATTATCAAACTAAATAGACACAAGGATACCCACAGCGCCAAGAAGTCAGGGCCATAGGGTGACGGCAGGAAGGGATTCAATTACGCGCTGAGGTGTAAACTCACTTACTCAGTCACAGTGCGCATAAGTCATTCACCACTCCCATATGGGAGAAGTGATCCCTCAGAAGACCAACTGGCAGAGTCACCAGCAAGTTTACAAATGACAGCAGAAGTTCGATTCTGCTGTTATTGCAGCCGTTAATCCCAACCAGCAATGAAACCTGTTCGCATCCGTGTTTCCAGTGGAGTTCCACTGTTTTCTGATGTAGATCAGTGATTTAGACTTAGTTGTAGGAGCCATGGTTTAGAACTTTGCTGATGATGCAATAATTGATTATGGTGAAGAATGCCAGGGGTCGCAGGGATGTATTAATCAGGTAGAAAGGTAAAATACTGAATAGATTTGAATCCAGATCAATGAAAGTTAATGAATTTTGGGAGAAGAAACAATAACAGTGAGTATTCTGTGTGGTGTAGACGGACAAAGAGATCATGGAGTGGGAATTCACGATCGCTAAAGTTCAATGGACAGGGGAATCATTTGGACAGAAGTACGTTCTGCAGATTTTGGGAATCAGAATCAATATTAGAGTGGTGCTGAAGAAGCACAGCAGGTCAGGCAGCATCCGAGTTGCAGAAAAAAATGACGTTTCGGTCAAAAGCCCTTCATCAGGAATAAAGCTGCGAGCCTCGAGGGTGCAGAGATAAACGGGAGGACTGGGTCTGGGAAGAATTTAGCTGAGAGTGCAATAGGTGGATAGAGATGGGGTTAAAGATGATAGGTCGGAGGAGAGGGTGGAGCGGATAGGTGGGAAGTAAGATAGACAGATGGGACAGGTCAATAGGATGGTGCCAATCTAGAAGGTTGGAACTCGGATAAGGTGGGCGTGGAGAGATAAGGAAGCTGGTGAAGACCACATTGATGCCCTGGGGTTGAACATCCCAAGGTGGAAGATGAGGCATCAGGTGTTGACGGAATGGCGGTGGAGGAGGCGCAGGAACTGCATGTCCATGGGAGAGTGGGGGGGCGGGGGGGAGGGAGGGAGTTGATGCGTTTGGTCATGGGGAGTTGAGGTTGAATGTTGCAGGTGTCCTGGAAATGTTCGCTGAAGTGCTCTGCGAGAAGGTGTCTGTTGGCCCCAATGTAGAGGAGACCAACCGATGCAATAAATGACATGTGTGGCAGTGCAGATTCACATTTGATGGATGTGGAAGGATCTATTGGAGCCTTGGAAGGATGTGATGGGGAAGATGTGGGTGCAGGTTTTGCAATTCCTGTGGTAGCAAGGGAAGGTGCCGGGAGGGGAGGGTGGGTCATTGGAGGGCGTGGACTTGACTAGGTAGTCGTGCAGGAAACAGTCTTAGTGAAAAGTGGGTAGGGGTGGCGAGGGAAATATATCCCTCAAGTTCAGTGTTACTAACACTTTTTACAAACTCACTGACTCCCACAGCTGTCTGGATTATACCTCCTCCCACCCCGTCTCTTGCACAAATGTGATCCTATATTCCCAATTCCTCCACCTCCATCGCATCTGCTCCCAAAGGAGAAGCACAGCGTTTCAGGCAGCACCCGAGGAGCAGTAAAATCGACGTTTTGGGCTAAAGCCCTTCGTCAGGAATACAGTCAGAGAGCCTGAAGGCTGGAGAGATAAATGAGAGGAGGTTTGGGGTGGGGAGAAAGTAGCATAGAGTACAATAGGTGAGTGGGAGAGGTGATGAAGGTGATGGGTCAGGGAGTAAGGTGAAGTGGATCGGTGGAAAGGAAGATAGGCAGGTAAGGCAAGTCATGGGGACATTGCTGAGCTGGAAGTTTGGAGCTGGGGTGAGGTGGGGGAATGGTAAATGAGTAAACTGGTCAAGTCTACATTGATGCCCTGGGGTTGCAGTGTTCTGAGGCAGAAGATGAGGTGTTCTTCCTCCAGGCGTCGGTTGTGAGGGAGTGGCGGTGTAGGAAGCCGAGGAGCTCCATGCCCTCAGCTCAGTTAGAAGGGGAGTTGAAATGTTGGGCCACTGGTCAGTGTGGTTGCTTAGTGCGTGTGGCCCAGAGATGTTCCATAAAGCACTCTGCTAGGATGCGTCCTGTCTCCCTAATGTAGAGTAGACCGCATCGGGAGCAACGGATACAATAAATTATATTGGTGGATGTGCAGGTAAAACTTTGATGCCTGTGTTAGGCTCCTTTGGGGCCATGGATGGAGGCGAGGGAGAAGGTGTGGACGCAGATTTTGCAATTATTGCGGTGGCAGGGGAAGGTGCCAGGACGGGAGGATGGGTTGTTGGGGGGCGTGGACCTGACCAGATAGTCACGGAGGGAACGGTCTTTGTAGAAGGTGAAATGGGATAGGGAGGGAAATATATCCCTGGTGGTGGGGTCCGTTTGGATGTGGTGGAAATGTCGGCGGATGATTTTTTTTCTGCGAAGGTTGGTAGGGTGGAAGGTGAGCACCATGGCGGTTCTGTCCTTGTTATTGTTGGAGGGGTTGGGTCTGAGGGCGGAGGTTCAGGATGTGGACAAGATGCATTGGAGGGCATCTTTAACCACGTGCGAAGGGAAATTGCGGTCTCTAAAGAAGGAGACCATCTGGTGTGTTCTGTACTCTATGCTACTTTCTCTCCACCGCCACCCTACTCTCATTTATCTCTCCACCCTTCAGGTTCTCTGCCTGTATTCCTGATGAAGGGCGTTTGCCCGAAACTTCGATTTTTCTGCTCCTCGGATTCTGCTTGAACTGTTGTGCTTTTCCAGCACCGCTCTAATCTAAACTCTGCTTTCCAGCATCTGCAATCATTGTTTTTACCCTCTGCTCCCAAAGGACAAGTTCCACCACAGAACATACCAGATGGCCTCTTTCTTTAAAGACCGGAACTTCCCAATCTATGTGGTTGAAGATGCCCTCCAACGCACCTCATCCATGTTCCGTACTCCACCCATGAACCCCAAACCTCCAACCACAACAAGACAGAACCCCCAGGTCCTCATCTTCTATCCCACCAACCTCTGCATAAATCACATCACCCGCTGACAGTTTCGCCAACTCAAAACGGATCCCATCACCAGGGATAGGTTCTCCTCCCCAGCCCTATCCACTTTCCACCAAGACCATTCGCTCTGTGACTACCTAGTCAAGTCCACGCCCTCCAATGTCCAACCCTTCCCTCCCGGCACCTTCCTCTGCCACCGCAGGAATTGCAAAACCTGCGCCCACATCTACCCTTTCATCTCTGTCCAAGGCTCCAATGGAGGCTTACACATCCATCAAAGTTTCACCTGCACTTCCACACATGTCATTTCTTGTGTCCGTTGCTCCCGATGCGGTCTACTCTAAATTGGGGAGACCGGATGTCTTCTCATAGAGCACTTCAGAGAATATCGCCAGGACACCCACAAGAATCAATCCCAGTGCCCTCATGGCCAAACATTTCAACTCCCCCTCCCACTCCCCCGAGCACATGCAGATCTTGGGCCTCCTCCAGGGCATCAATTGGGACTTCACCAGTTTCCTCATTTCCCCTCCCCCTACCTTACCCCAATTCCCAACTTCCAGCTCATCACCGTCCTCCTGACCTGTCACACCTGTGCATCTTCATTCCCACCTTTTCACTACACCTTCTTCCCTGAAATATCATGTTCACCCTCCACCTCTATCCACTTACTGCACTCGTAGCTACCTTCTCCCCAGCCCCGCCCCACTCCCATTTATATCTCCAACCAATATGCTCCCAGTCCCATTCCTGATGAAGGGCTTTTGCCTGAAATGTTCATTATTCGTGCTCATCAGATGCTGCCGGACCTGCTGTGCTTCTCCAACACCACTCTAATCTTGAGGGGAATCAGTTGATTGGGAGCGTTTTCGGATATTTTCTATTGTTGACAACTTTAGCAGCTACCAGTTTAGGGAACAGCTAAAGGACTGAGCACAAGTCAAGTCACCACATAAACATTTTTTTTTTTTAATTGTAAGATAAAACATGGAAAGCAAAAGTATGCAACTTTGCCCATCAATACTGTTTCACCAATGAGTTTATCACTGATTCCTTTCCAGATCAGAGTGCTGTGGGCCTTGGAGGGGAACTTGAAAATGGTGGTGTTTCGTTGCAACCTCCAATCTTGTCCTTTTGGTCAGTACAGCTATTGAGCTTTGAAGGTTCTGTCAAATATGCCCACATGACTTACTCCAGTGCATCCTGTAGTTGGTGCACCCTGTTGCAATTGTGCCTAAGCGGTGAAGAGAATGAATATTGCAGGTATTGACGAGGGTACAATCAAGTGACTGCATTGTCGTGGACCGTGTCCAGTTCCTTAAGTGTTACTGAAGTTACACCTATCGAGGTAAATGGAGAGAGTTATGTTTCACGTCTCATTTGTGCCTTGCAAACGATTTAAGATTCACGGAGACACAAGCTGAGTTTATAATCAAAAAATCTCTACCAAAGGACATGTTTTTGTTGTCCAATTGTTTATATAGCCAGTTTCTATCTGTTTATTTTTCTAAATACTAGCTCTGTGGACTATTACACTGGATAATTTGGTTACAGTAAAGCCATTGAATGTCAGTGGGATATGATTAGATCCTCATTTGTCAGAGTTATCATTATTCTATTTCGTCCTTGTGTGGACCAATCTGATTCCAGTCGCTGTCTGATTTCAAGTTTCAATTCCCGTCTGTGCTTGAAATTTCAATGGTTTCTTTGCATAAATGTCTCCACGTGCCGTAATAATATGTAAGGACGCTGCAGGGGACAGTAGAGATTAATGAACATGTTGTCAACACAGGAGAAAATGGAGCTTCGTGGGATGATTGGTTAGGCTGGGATTATTCTCCTTGAAACAAAGGACGCTGAGTGCAGCTCTATAATCACGTAATAACATTTATACACGTTCAATATTCATGGGAACTTGACAGGGTAGTTACTGGCAGGTGGTTTACTCTGGTATGAGGGGAGCACCAGAGGACATAAACTCAGAATTAGGTATTGCCAATTTAATTCAGAAATGGGGAGTAATTTCTTTGCTCAGGGGCCAGTGAATCCGTGGAACTCCTTACCAAAACTGTTGTTGAGGCTGAGTTGCTGTGTATTTTCAAACTGTGCCAGACAGATATTTAACGAGAAAGACGATGAAGCTTTGTCGAGGTAATGCAGGAGAATGGAGTTGAGGATTATCAGATCAGCCATGAGTTCATTGAATGGTGGAGTTCACTCGATGGGCTGAATGGCCTACTTCCAATCTTACATCATTTGCTCTAACTCCTTACTTTATTGATAAATTTAGAATTCTGAGGGGATGGGATGAAGTGATAGAAAATGTTTCCAAACTGATCAGACAGATTAGGAACTAGGCTCATAAGCTCATGAACAAGAAATGTGCTGTGGCCTGGAGACAACAAAGGGCACTGGGCACACCGTAGATGGGTATGTGCAGAAGTTGTGTTTGCTAAAGAAAATTGGTGGATCTAATATTGTTGCCAACTTGGCGTCATGCTGGATGATGGATCGCGGTATGATTCACACAGCAAAAGGTTGTGAAAGAATGAAAGTTTCGTTTCATTGGAAAAGTTTTCTGTGGTTCCAATTCCAATTGACTGTTTGAAATACTGATCAGAAAGTTGTGTGGAATGTTACATTAAAATTCACAATCCCACTGGATAAACTATTGCACCCAATCTCTCCTTATTTGTTTCACTTTCATTCGAAGTAAATTCATAGAAAGTCAAGATGGAATGAAAGGAGGAATGAAACGTTTGCACTCCTTTTCATTATCCCAATTTAACTTACAACAGAATCAAATTGCTTTATTTCGACTTTGATGAGGTATCAATTTATCACAAATCTCCAATGCAATGAAGGACAAGAGCAAGATTCTCCATCCAGTGTATCCTGAAGATGCGAGGTACAAAGGGAAACCACAGCTGCGTTTGATAGAAGTAACAGCCAGAGTAGGATTCAAATCCACACATGCACAATGAAAGAGCAACCTGACGCGTTAAACTCTGGGCCACTTAAGTCCATGGAAAAGGGGCTCACATATAACCACATCAAGATTACATATGGTGCACCTCGGGGAGAAGAAATTCCCTGAGCAGAATCGAATTCACACCATTATGTTTCTTCTTTCAGCGGAATAATAATATCAGCAAAATCCAAGGAATTGACCTCGTCCTTGGAAGGAATACCCTGTCCTTGATTTATTCCGAGTCGGTACTGTCTCAGAATGAACCACCAAACATGTAATTCCCGTCACATTCATACATTTAGTCTTGACGCATAATTTCTTCAGACAGTTTCTCTCTCACTTGAAGAAGTATATACGGAGAGAGAAGTGAAGGTGATGTTTTAGATCGATGGACTTTCTCAAATGGATGAACCTCAAGTGGATAAAATTCCCGGAAATGCGGTGTTGTTCGTTTCATTTTATTAATTTTGCTGCAACTTAACTTTGTTCACTGGAATGATCGGAAGTGAATTGCATTTACATGATTGAAATGTTTAATGTTGTATTGAATTTTGCTCCGAGTTCATTCCAGCTTAAAGAAAATACTGATGAGAAAACAGAAGGTTAAATTACAAAACAAGATGCCAGTTTTGATGCTCAGTTACGTTGGCAGATTTCAGTGGGTATCAAATGAACCCAACATCATGGCGATTGTCGTCCCACCTTTAAACCATGGGATTAAAGCACGAAATCGATCTCTAAGAGACGGGTCACTTCCTATTCATTATGGAATTTCTTTCCTTGACAATATACAAAATCTGCTCAGTTCCATTTGTAATGCTTCATTTGAAATATTAATAGAAATCTTTCAAAACTCTGAGGTTTTTCTTTGCTGAATCTCAGCTGCATACGTTTGCGATATTTCTTTATATCTGAAGTCGTCCAAATTAGACATTTTTTTCCTCGCACCTTCCACCCCCACATCCCACTTTTACACTTTTGCCCAGCCACAGGTTGTCTCTCTCCTGGAAAAACTCACTGCTTATGTGTCTGTAAATGTGCCTTTCCAAATATTTTGGAAACGGATTCTCTGAGTGACAGAAATTCTGCTCCCATCATTTCTTTGTCCTACATCGATGGTTTTGAAAGCCTGACGTTCAGAAATATACGAACTTGAAATAGTGAATTTACCACCTATTTACTCTCTCCAAACCTCACATACCCTGGAAAACTTGCATTCGGTTTTCCTTGGTTCAGTTTCAAGTTTTCCAAAACACAAATAACTAAAATGCCATCCTCACTAAACGCCGTCAGCATCATCTCTAATGCCTTAGCTCCCCAGTAAAAGCTGGCAGTGTCCTCTCTGATAGAATCACAGATTCTCTACAAGGCAGAAAGTACAATTCAGCCAATCGAGTCTGTAGGGACACTCTGAACAGCATCTCAACCAGACCTAGCTCCCCTCTCTATCACTGCAGGCCTCTGGCTTGTGATTTTAAATAAACCTGCTGCAATAAAACCTGGCATCGTGTGACTGCTGACCTTATCACTGCGTTACCCATGGCTAATTCACTTAACTTACTGAATTCACTCCCTGGACACATCAGCGCAATTTAGCATTGCCAATCCACCTAACCTATAGACTTAACAGCAGTGCGACCCACTGAGCAAATGTACCATCACATTGAATACGATCTGTATCATGTGTAATGGCTTTACACACTGGTAACTCCGCCTAGTGAAAGCAAGCTGCCCCCGTCAACTCGAATTCAATGCATTCAAACGCGGTTCTACGCTGTACATCCTCATTAGTGCTGCCGGAAATGTTTCTGCACTCGGATCTGAGTGAGTTTACTCTTTTTTCTTACTCAGATTCCTGCTTTAAGTAAACACATCAGTCAGGAACAACTCTATATAATGGTTTTCATTGCAACACAAACACAATGTGCAGTTTACAGAAATTACGTGCTTGCACTTTCACTGACGCTCTCTGCCCCAGGAGCTGCAGTCCTTCCCCAGCTGATTCAGACAGCACTGTCCTTCCTGTGACATATGCAATCGAGAATGGAAGGCCAAGCATTAATAACCTTCACTGGGGAACAGAGCCACAGTTTTAAAACTTTCACGATGCCCCCAGCGGAGAATTGAGCCCTGTGACAGGAGGGGACACTAACCACGATACTGTGGAGGACAAAAACATCGAAGGAGGCCCTTCAGCCTGTTGTGGCTGCACTTGTCCAACACAACTGCTTAACGACCTGAATCAAGTTTTTCATTGTTTCGCCTATAATCTTATATGTTTTGGCATCACAAATTAACATCTCATTTTTTTCAGGTTGGAAGGGTTTCCACCTCTCTGACCCTTTCCGCACATCTACTCAAAACTTTCTGCCTTTTCCCGAAATCTCTTGGCCCCAGTGTTCGATCCCTCCATCAATAACAAACGCTTTTTTCAGTCTATCTTATCCATATCCCTCATTATTTTGTACATCTCAGTCATATCTTCACCAATCTCCTCTGCTCGGCGACAAACAACCCCAGTCTGTCCAATCTCTCCTCATAACTGAAACTCTTCAGCCCAGACAATATCCCAATGAATCTCTCCTGCAACGTTCCCAGTGCGATCACATCATTGCTATACTGTGAATTGCAGAACTGCACACAGTAATCTAGCTAGAGCCGAATTAACTTTTTTTATCTATTCTGTTACAGTATGAGGGCCTCGCTGGCTCGGTAGTATTGATTGTGATCCCTAATTGCACAGCGGGCAGTTGACACTCAACCGTATTGCAGTGAGTCTGGAGTCACATTGAGGCCCGACCAGGTAAGAATGGCAGGTTCCTTCCTCAAAGGACGTCAGTGAACCCGATGGTTTTGTTTTTTCAACAGTTGACCATGGATGTATAGGTGTTATTAGATTCGTAATTCCAGATATTTATTGAATCTCAATTCTAACACCTGGCATGGTTGGGGTCAAATCCGGACCCTGGTTCGTTTGCTTATTGTCTGAATTAACAGTCCAGTGGTAATAGTGCTCAGCCATTGCAGAAAACCCGTGAAACTACTCTTTCTCAATGAAGTCACTTTTCCTCGATATTGTCCTGTGTCATTTTCCTGAGCTTGACTCCCAATAATCGCAAGTCTATATCAGTAAAAGCTGCTACCTGAGGATTGGCCTCACAACAGCGGTAAGCAAATGAAGCAACTGGTCTGCAGGTCCCTATGGTGGGGTTGGGGCACGTTCACCCAGCAACAGTGACCGCAGCAGCACAGAGTGAAGAGTATCAATGTGAGAGTCTGTGTAAGATTCTGCAGTGCCTTAATGAAATAGCAAATGACTCCACAACTACACGATGAAAGAGCAGCGCTCCCAAAACTGGTGCCCAGTTAAACCTGTTAGACTCTAACCTGGTGTTGTGTGATTTTTAACTTTGTACACCATAGTCCAACACCGGCATCTCTAAATTAATAAAATGGGGGTGTGGGACGGAAAGTTCGGTTAGTGATCGAAGGAGGGAGAGAAATCTCTGAGAACGGGTGGATTTGAATTCGGACATATGAAACACAGAGATGTGAGCGAGCAGAATTTGAAGGGAAAAGATAATCACCTTTGGAGAAAATTACCATGTTGAAGCAACTGATTCCTTCGTGTTTCACAAAAACTGGGGCAGTTAGAGCAATTAGTGCCAGGACTCCGAATCGAACCGAGGTTACTGCGACCACAACGCAGAGTACGGACCACTATACGATCATGGCACTCCACAGACGCGCACTCTGACAGTGCGCAATAAGTACTGTATCATAGGAAATGTTAGGCAGCGCACCAAATGAACAATATCAGTGCTGAGCGAACAGTGGCAGATACGTGGGAACTCAGAATGGGCTGACCGTTTAATATCGGTTCCCCCAGTGGCTGTGGTGATTCCATTATTTATATGCTGTAGGCTGAGATAAATAAATTTCTCGAAAACATCAAAAACTCCGGGGACAGTGCAGGTGTTGTTGAAATGTATGCTTCAATAGTAATGCAGTTTAACATCGGCTACTTTACCAGTTTTCCCCCGACACACACACACAAGGCAGTAACCACTGCTGCCACATAGTCCCAATTCCCAGCCCCAGAATCAGAGGAATTGAGTGGCGCAGTCGCGAAGATCCAACTGGAAGACGGGATGGGAATGAGATCGCACAGATACTCGAGGACTCCAGTGACACAACCATTGAATGCACGGCATTTCTATGACGGTTTAGAGGCGCAAGTAATTCCGAGGTTGGGAGTGCTCCTGGCCAAAGGCGGGACAGAAGGGAAATTATTTTCCCGTTTATAGCAATCTACAGTGCAGCTTGCTGAGAGAGCTGAGTGCCACAACTGGAGCGTGTGCGGCTGGTTTGAAGTTTGAACTTGCTTCACTGTCACCAACTTGCCTGGAATGAATTGCTTTCACCATTTTTATTTCCAATTGTTTAATATCTCCCTGCAGTCTGCGGCTTTCTTCCTCATTGTTAATTGCATGACTAACTGTTGTATGATCTGCACACTGCTGAATCACGGCCACTACAAGTAAATATGAATCATTGATCTATATGAGATAACAGTGGAACTCACTGCAGGCATGATTCGTAGGTTTGCAGGCGACGTCAGAATTGTAGACAGTGAGGAAGATTATCTAAGTTTCAAAAAGATCTTCATCCAATGAGTCGTTGGACTGAAAAATGTAACATGGAGTTCAATCTGGATAAATGGAAGGTATTGCATTTTGGTACAACAACAAGAGTAGGGCTTTGCGTAGTGTTGGAGAACACGGAAGCTCGGGGTGCAGGTGCATAATTCCTTGTAGTTTGCATCACCTACAGACAAGATGGTTCAAAGGCATTTAACATACTTCCCTTCATTGCTCAGTCCTTTGTGTATAGTAGTTGGGACGTTATGTTGAAGCTTTGCAGATCATTGATGAGGCCTCTTCTGGAATATTATGTCCAGTTCTGGCCGCCCATCTGTAGGAATGATATTATTCAGCTGCAGTAGGTTCAGAAAAGGTATACACGCATGTTGCCAGACTATTTTCAGATTCGAGATCAGGGTGCTGGAAAACCACAACAGGTGAGGCAGCATCCAAGGAGCAGGAGAATATTTTTTTCGCGCAAGTGTCGTTCATCAGGCTCTTGCCCGAAACGTCGATTCTCCTGCTCCTCAAATGCTGCCTGACCTGCTATGCTTTCCCAGCACAACACTCTGGACTCTGATCTCTCATCTGCAGTTCTCACTTTCTCCTAGTTGAGACCGATTTCACTCTCGGTTAGGGGTTTGAACGGTGACCTGACAGAAGTTTATGAATTATTGAGAGGCAAGTTAGAGTTAACGAGAGCTGCCTTTTCCCAGGATGGGGATTTCAAGACTAGAGGGCATATGTTTAAGAAGAAAAGAGAGAGATTTTGTTTTTGAAAAGGTCATGTGAGGCATTTTGTAAGGAAGGTGTTTTACGTGTGCAATTAACTTGCTGAGCAAGTGATGGATGAGTGTACGTTTGCAACATTTAATGGACAATTGATTCCAAACATGAATGGGAAAGTGTGATTTTTAAAATAAATTTTATCATGCCTAGTACATCAGTTATTTCCCAGAGGACATTTAAGAGGCAACCATGGTATTATCCATCTGGAGTCTCCTGTGGGACAGAACAGATGAATATTACAGTTTGCTTCCCGAACTGGCATCAGTGAATCAGATGGGATTTACCACACAACTGATTCATGTCATCACGAGACTCTTCAATTCCAGGTGCGTATTGAATTCAAACTCCACTATCTGTCCTGCCAGGACCTGAACCCTTTGTCCCCAAAATATTACCTGTTTTTTGGATTAACAACAAAGTAATAAAACTACAAGGGCATTATAACCACTTAACGGGTACAGGAGGAGGCAGATGAGACTATATAAGTTTGGCAGTATAGGCCTGTTTTCATGCTGTATGACTCTATGATTGTCGCTATGGAACAAATAGCTGGTTGGGATTAACAACAACATTGACAGCATAATCGAATACCTGATGGGATATGTAATCCTGCTGGAGTGTCCGGAGGTTGTTTTGCTCATTGACCCCTTCCCACTCACGGGACAGGTGAACGGTCTTCCACCAGTGTTACTGATTAAATGAGTTTCCATTTCTGTCGTTAATTGATTCCCTTCCAGCAATTCCCACATTGCCCTGCTTTCTCTGTGGTATCAGTGTCCTTTTTTTCCTACCCAGGGTGAACGATCCTTTCAAATTGTGTCCACACAGATACGAATCCCGTTTTCCATGTTGTGAATGTGTTTTCATTGTTTCTCATTCACCCACAGGGTGTGAGTATGACTGGTCAGGGCAACATTTATTATTCGCCCCTCGTTCATTGCTGTCTAGCTGCACCACAAACCGGGGTGCGATCCCTGCCTCGGGTCTCTGCCTGTGGGCAGTCTGCACATTCTCTGTGTGTTGTGTTTTTATTTCTCCCTCTGACCTAGGATGTGCCAGTTACAGGGATCAACAATGGAAAATGTAGGGTTATGGGATAGGGAATACCATAGTCGAACACTGGCATCTCGAAATTAATGAAATGGGGGTGTGGGACGGAAAGTTCGGTTAGTGATCGAAGGAGGGACAGAAATGTCTGAGAACGAGTGGATTTGAATTCTGACATATGAAACACAGAGATGTGAGCAAGCAGAATTTGAAGGGAAAAGATCATCACCTTGGAGAAAATTACCATGTTAAAGCAACTGATTCCTTTGTGTTTCACAAAATTTGAGACACTTAGAGCGATTAGTGCCGTGACTCGGATTCGAACCGAGGTTGCTGCGGCCACAACGCAGAGTACTAACCACTATACGATCACAGCGTTCCACACTCACACGAGCAGCATGCAATAAGTACTGTATCATAGGAAATGTTAGGCAGCGAACCAAATGCACAATATCAGTGATGAGCGAACAGTGGCAGATACGTGGGAACTCAGAATGGGCTGACCGTTTAATATCGGTTCCCCCAGTGGCTGTGGTGATTCCATTATTTATATGCTGTAGGCTGAGATAAATAGATTTCTCCAAAACATCAAAAACTCCGGGGACAGTGCCGGTGTTGTTGAAATGTATGCTTCAATAGTAATGCAGTTTAACATCGGCTACTTCACCAGTTTTCCCCCACAAGGCAGTAACCACTGCTGCCACATAGTCCCAATTCCCAGCCCCAGAATCTAAGGAATTGAGTGGCGCAGTCACGAAGATCCAACTGGAAGTCGGGATGGGAATGAGGTCGCACAGATACTCGAGGACTCCAGTGACACAACTGGTCAATGCACGGCATTTCTATGACGGTTTAGAGGCGCAAGTAATTCCGAGGTTGGGAGTGCTCCTGGCCAAAGGCGGGACAGAAGGGAATTATTTTCCCGTTTATAGCAATCGACAGTGCATCTTGCTGAGACAGCTGAGTGCCGCAAATGGAGCGAGGGCGGCTGGTTTGAAGTTTGAACTTGCTTCACTATCACCAACTTGCCTGGAATGAATTTCCTTCACCATTTTTATTTCCAATTGTTGAATATCTCCCTGCAGTCTGCGGCTTTCTTCCTCATTGTTAATTGCATGACTAACTGTTGTATGATCTGCACACTGCTAAATCACGGCCACTACAAGTAAATATGAAACATTGATCTATATGAGAAAACAGTGGAACTCACTGCAGGCATGCTTTGTCGGTTTGCAGGCGACGCCAGAATTGTAGACAGTGAGGAAGATTATCTAAGTTTCAAAAGGATCTTCATCCAATGAGTCGTTGGACTGACAAATGTAACATGGAGTTCAATCTGGGTAAATGTGTTGCATTTTGGTACAACAACAAGTTGCGTAGTGTTGGAGAACACGGAAGCTCGGGTGAAGGTGCATAATTCCTTGTAGTTTTCATCACCTACAGACAAGATGGTTCAAAGGCATTTAACATACTTCCCTTCATTGTTCAGTCCTTTGTGTATAGGAGTCGGGACGTTATGTTGAAGCTTTGCAGGATATTGATGAGGCCTCTTCTGCAGTATTATGTCCAGTTTCGGTCGCCCAGTTGTAGGAATGATATTATTCAGCTGGAGCAGGTTCAAAATAGTATGCACGCATGTTGCTGTGTGTGGAAGGTTTGAGTTACAATGAAAGGCTGGATAGGCTGAGACTATTTTCAGCTTCGAGATCGGGGTGCTGGAAAACCACAACAGGTAAGGCAACATCCCAGGAGCAGGAGAATAATTTTTTTGCGCAAGTGTTCTTCATCAGGCTCTTCCCCGAAATGTCGATTCTCCCGCTCCTCAAATGCTGCATGACCTGTTGTGCATCCCAGCACAACACTCTGGATTCTGATCTCTCATCTGCAGTTCTCACTGTCTCCTAGTTGAGACTGTTTTCACTCTAGGTTAGGGGTTTGAACGGCGACCTGACAGAATTTGGGAGAAGATTTGTAGCTCGGGTGCTCGTTGTTGTGGTTCTGTTCGCCGAGCTGGAAATGTTTGTTGCAGACGTTTCGTCCCCTGTCTCTGTGATATCCTCAGTGCTTGGGAGCCCCCTGTGAAGTGCTTCTGTGGTGTTTCCTCCGGCATTTATAGTGGTCTGTCCTGCCGCTTCCGGTTGTCAGTCCGGCACACTGCAGCACACCAGAACTGCAAAAAGAGGAAGAGGAACACCGATACAAGGTATTCGCCAAAAACGGATACCCGCGCAATTTCATCAACAGATGCCTAAGAGAAAGACAACGGAACGAGGACATGCCACAACCCAAAGGTCTAGCCACACTACCATACATCAGGAGCATTTCAGAACTGACAGCCAGACTACTGCGACCCCTAGTACTTATAACAGCACACAAACCAACAACCATTCTCAGACAACAACTCACCAGAACGAAGGACCCGATACCCAGCATGAGCAAAACTAATGTAGTGTACAAAATCCCATGCAAGGACTGCACAAAACACTATATAGGACAAACAGGAAGTCAGCTAACGATCCACATCCATGAACATCAACGAGCCACGAAACGCCACGACCAGCCATCCCTAGTGGCCACATACGCAGACGACAAGCAACATGAATTCCACTGGGACAACACTACCATTATAGGGCAAGCCAAACAAAGAACAGCCAGGGAATTCCTAGAAGCATGGCACTCATCCACAAACTCCATCAACAAACACATCGACCTGGACCCAATGTACCGGCCACTACAGCGGACAGCTGAAACTGACAACCGTAAGCGGCAGGGACAGGCCACTATAAATGCCGGAGGAAACACCACAGAAGCGATTCACAGGAGGTTCCCAAGCACTGAGGATGTCACCTAGACAGGGGACGAAACGTTTGCAACAAAAATTTCCAGCTCGGCGAACAGAACCACAGCAACCTGATAGAAGTTTATGAAGTATTGAGAGGCAAGTTAGAGTTAACGATAGCTGCCTTTTCTCAGGATGGGGATTTCAAGGTGAGAGGGCATATGTTTAAGATGAAAAGACAGAGTTTTTTTAAAAAAAGTCATGTGAGGCTTTTTTAAGGAAGGTGTTTTACGTGTGCAATTAACTTGCTGAGGAAGTGATGGATGAGGGTGTGTTTGCAACATTTAATGGACAATTGATTCCAAATATGAATGGGAAAGTGGGATTTTTAAAATAAATTTATTCATGCCTAGTACATCAGTTATTTCCCATGGAACATTTAAGAGTCAACCGCGGTATTATACATCTGGAGTCTCCTGTGGGAAAGAGCAGCTGAATATGACAATTTGCTTCCCGAACTGGCATGAGTGAATCAGATGGGATTTTCCATACAACTGATTGAGGTCATCACGAGATTCTTCAATTCCAGGTGTCAGGCATTCAATACCTTTGGTAAACCCTTTGATGGACAAAGCAATGATGAGAACAGAATCGCTCTCACTCCGAAAATCTGTTTTTCAAAATATTTGGACATTTGGTGACATACAAGGAATAAATTTCACAAGGAGAGAGACAGCGTGTGGCTAGGTAAAGGTGCAGAGGTGGCGTGTAGTCGGTCGGAAGTTGCGGGGAAACAATGTCTAAGTTGGTTGACTTTAAATGTAAAGACATTTCTTTAATGTGTGCAGCTGAATAAGATTCGGGTCCAAAACTCTGCATTTTGAAAGATTTGGCATAATATTCTACCTAAAGCATTGTAAATGGAACTGAGTGGATTTTTATTTATTGTGAAGAAGAATATGTTACATAATGAATGGGAAGTTACCAGTTGCTTGGAGATCGACTTCCTGCTTTCATCACATGCGTTAAAGATGTGAGAACAAACACTATGATGTTTGGTCCATTTAATACTCAGTGAAATCTGCCAAAACAACGAGCAACGAAACTGGTGGGTTTTATTTTGCACTTTAACCCTCTGTTTTTCTAAGCAGTATTTTCCTTAAGCTGAAATAAAGTCAGAGCAAATTTGAATACAACATTAATCGTTCCAATGAGATATATCTAATTCACTTCTGATTATTACAATGAACATTGTGAGGTTTCAGCAAAATTAAAATGAAACGAACAAATCAGCATTTCTTGCGATTTAATCCAATTCAGGTTTAGCCATATGAGAAAAGCCATTGAGCGACAACGTCGCCTTTATTTCCCTCACCATGGCTTCTTCACGTGAGAGAGAAAGTGACTGAAGAAATTATGTGTCAAATGTAGGTGTAAATATGACGGTAAATTTTGTCCTGTTTCATTCTGACTCAGTTATGACTCAGAATGTATCACTGACAGCTATTCATTCTGACCAGCATGGCTATTTATTGGAATTTCCTCTAATTATAATTCAAGTGAAAGCAGAAACACAATGGTATGGATTCGATTCCGCTCTGGAACTTTCTCATCCATGACGTTCACCACATGTAACCTGATGAGGTCACATGTCATCCCTCTACAAAATGTGCTGAGGAGACCGAGAAATGATGGTGGTGGGTTATTATATCGCTGTGCTCCACATTCACTGGTTCGAGTCACACTCTGGTTGTTAATTTTATACACCGCTCTGGCAGTTTTTCTTTGCACCTCACACCTCTGGTATACACTGGATCTAGAATCTTGTTCTTGCCCTTCACTGCACGTGAGACTCACAAATAATCGACACCACATTAAAGTCGAAATGAAGAGTGAGAGCAGTCATTCTATTCAATTGGAGATGAAATTGGTGGAATGAGAAGGAACGCATTTTTCTTTCCGCCCTACATTCCATCTTGGCTTTCTATGAATTTACATCGAAAGAAAGAGAAAAAAAAAACCAAGAGATTGGGAGCACAAGTTTATCCATTGGGGTTGTTCACGAGTATTTTAACCTAACACTTCTCACAAAGATCTATCATTATTTCAAACAGCACTCGGAATTGGAACCGCAGAAAATTTCTCCAATGGAAAAAAATTCTTTCTTTCACAAATTTCTGCTGTGTGTGAATCATACAACAATCCATCATACAGCGTGATCACTGACTTTCCAACTGTATAAGATCTAGCAACTTCCTTCAGCAATCGCAGCTTCTGTACACAGCCACCTGTGCTGTGCCCAGTGTCAGTTGTTGCCCCCAGGACACAGCATATTTCTTCTTCCTGAGTTTATGAGCCTTGTTCCTGATCTGTCTGATCTGTTTAATAAACCTTTTCTGTCACTTCATCACATTCCCTCATAATTCTGAACTCATGAATAAAATAAAGCGTTAGACGAAATGTTATACCAAATGGAAGTATGCTATTCAGCCCAAGGAGTCTGCTCAACTATTCAACGAACTCATGGTTGATCTGTTTTGGAGATGCCGGTGTTGGACTGGGGTGTTCAAAGTTAAAAATTACACAACACCTGATAGTCACCTGACTATTACCTGATGAAGGAGTGATGCTCCGAAAGCTAGTGTGCTTCCAATTAAACCTGTTGGTCTATAACCTGGTGTTGTGTGATTTTTAACATAGTCGATCTGATAATCTTGAATTCCTTTCAGCTCACTTAGCTCGACAAAGTTTCATCATCTTTCTGATTAACTATCTGGCACAGTTTGAAAATACCCAACCACACAGTCTCAACAGCGGGTACTGGAAAATGCCACAGATTCTTTGACCCCTGAGCAAAGAAATTACTCCTCAATTCTGAATTAAATGGGCAATATCTAATTCTGAGATTATGTCCTCTGGTGCTCTCCTCAGAGCATAGGGCAAGCCACCTGCCCGTATCTACCCTGTCAAGATCCCACGAATATTGAACGTTTATAAATGTTATTATGTGATTATAAAGTTCCCCTCATCCTCCTTTGTTTCAAGGAGAATAATCCCAGCCTAACCAATCATTCCACGAAGTTCTACTGTATACAGAGTTAGCAACATGTTAGTAAGTCTGCGCTGTCCCTTACAGCGTCCTTATATATTATTAAGACAGATGGAGAAATTTCGGTGAGGAAACGGGTTGAAATTTCAGGCGCAGACGGGAATTGGAACTTGAAATCAGAAAGCGATTAGAATCGGATTGACCCACAGAAGGACCAAATACAGCGAAGATAACTCTGACAAATGAGAATCTAATCATATTCGATTGACATTCAATGGCTTCAATGTAACTGAATTCCTCCGTGTAATCGTCCTGGGAGCTAATATTTAGGAAAAATGGAACCTGACCGCCCATAAAGATAAGTTGACGACAAACACCTGTCCGCCGGTCGACTTTGTTTGATTATTAGCTCAAATCTTGTCTCCGTGAAGCCTACATCGTCCGCAACTCACAATTTAGATGTTTAACAGAACTCTCTCCATTTGCCGAGGTGGGTGCAGCTTCAATGCCACTGAAGGAACTGGACACCCTCCACCACAATGCAGTCACTTAACTGTATATTGTTCAACACCTGAATATTTATTCCCTTAACTGCTAAGGCACAATTGCAGCAGAGTGCACCACATAGAAGATTCACTGGAGTAAGTCATCCAGGCTTTGTTGACAGAACCTTCAAAGCTCAAAAATTGTACTGACTATAAGGACAAGTTTGAAGATGCACTGAACCTCCACCATTTGCAAATTACCCTCTGAGGCACATACCAGCATGACCTGGAGAGGAATCAGTGGTAAATTCATTGAGTGGTGAAGTAGTTTGATGGGCAAAGATTTATACTTCAGCCCTCTAGCTTTCAACTTTCAATTTTTTAAAAATGTAGATTATTGCATGGACCAGACTTGTGCTCATTCCTTTCGTTGTTTCCTAAACTGGCGGTTGCTAAAGATCGAATATCATCCACAGTCTGTGGTCAACAATAGAAAATACCCAAAAACCTCTCGAACAACTGATCTCCCTGTCCAACAATCTTCATGGATCTGTGAATGTCCACTCCAAGACCTCTTTGTTCCTATACACCACTCAGAATGCTCACTGTTATTGTTCCAACTCCCCAAATTCACTACCACTCATTGGTCTGGATTCAATTCGATTCACCATTTTTTCCTTTCCACCTGATGGCTACATCCCCGCGGTCACTGACAATATTCATTATAGTCAACTGTGTATCGTCAGTAAACTTCTAAATCATGACTCCTAATAAAAAAGTTTGATTTATTGATCTACATCAGGAAACAGTGGTACTTCACTGGGAAAAATCTTCCAAACATGGTTCCTTGCTGCATGGGATGAACAACTGCCATGTTCCAATCTCCAAGGGTTGCTAGCCCAGTATCTCGCCACTACATTTGCAGATGACACAAAGATTGGTGGAGAAGCCAGAAATCATAGGGGACTGTCAAAGAATGAAGGGGAACATAGATAGACAGAAGGGTTGAGCGGAGAATTGGCAAATGGTGTTCCATTCAAGCAAACGTGAAGTGATGATTTTGGGAAGTCTAATTCCAGAGCCAAGTATACAGTAAACGGAACAGCCTTGGGTAAACTTGATGAGAAGAAAGATCTGGGAGTTCAGGTTTTTTGTACCCTGAAGGTGTCTGCACAGGTGGATAGAGTGGTCAAGAAGGCATATGGCATGCTTGCCTTCACCGGATAGGGCATTGAGTATAAGAGCAGGCAAGTCCTGCTAAAATTGTACAGGAGTTTGATTCGGCCGCGTTTAGAATACTCTGCACAGTTCTGGTATCCAAATTATCAAAATTATGTGGACGTTTAGGAGAGAATGCGGAGAAGGTTTACGCAGATGTTGCCTGGTATGGAAGATGCAAGCTCTGAAGAGAGGTTGAGTAGGTTACTTCTGCTTTCATTAGAATAAACGAGATTGCTGGGACCTGATTGAGGTCTACAATATCATGAAGGGTACAGACAGGGTGGCTAAAGATAAGCTTTTTTCCAAGATGAGTAATTCAATAATGAGAGGTCACACGTTCAATGAGAGAGGTGAAATGTTTAAGGGAGATAGACATGGAAAGTATTTTACACAGAGGGTGGTAGGTGCTGGAATGCGTTGCCAGCAGAGGTAGTAGAGGCAGGCATGGTAGATTCATTTCAGGTGCGCCTGGACAGATGCATGAGTAAGTGAGAAGCAGAGGGATACGGATGCTTAGAAATTGGGCGACATGTTTAGATAGTTGATTTGGACCGGCTGAGGCTTGGCCGTCCAAAGGGCCTGTTCCTGGGCTGCACATTTTCTGTATTCTTTGTTCTTCTTTGTTCACTACACTACCAGCTGTGGGTTACAGGTGAAGTAGTGTTACTTCTGCAATCATAATTACTTATGCAAGGTAAATGAACTCACACCAGTGCACAATTGTTTCAAGCAAGAGCTGAGTCAACAAAAATGAAACCTATGTGAAGGAAATATATAATTGTTTTCATATTAGCTAAAATGTGCATACAAGAATGAAAGGTGACTGCAAACAATGGTAGATCGTACAGACAAACAGATAAGGTGCTGTGAGGGTGTAGGTTAAGCCAGATATGCTTGTACAAGCAGTAGTTATAAGCATTTGTTTCCCATTTCTGCAAAAAAAAAACAAAAAAGAAACCCAATTGAAAGGTTTTAAGGTTCAATATTGTTGGGGTAAGGGAGGAAATGTCACAAGTGGGGGAAATAGATCGCAGTGAAGGAGGATATACCTAACAGTTAACCACAGCCACGATGTGGTGAAAAGGCCAAGTAAAACCTGTACTTTGTTATGCACAAGGCCGGATAAGGCAAGAGAGAAACAATAGTAATGGGCACCGGGTTTGGAGTAGTGAATCCTATGTACTTGCTAAACTCTGCGAGTCTATTTCAGGGACCACGCTTGCAAGTGTATAATAAACATACTGATTGCTTCATAATCTTGTTTCGCATGAAATTATTGAAGTGAGTGGGCTTAGTTTCTAACAATTGGGGGATTGTCCGGGTTTTTCTTCCATCGCCGGGAGGAGTGGTTGGCCCTGGACACTGGGAAGAGTCCTCCCATTCACAATTGAGGAGCGGTTTCTTGTCCCGGTTTTGTCCGCTCCCTTGGGGGGGGGGGGGGGGGGGGGGGGTGGTACGTATCCCACAAGAGAGTCATCTGAATCAGACAGTGAAAGAAGGTCGATAAAAAATATGGAAAAAAAGGGGCCAGGCAACTGTGCACAGACCAACGTCAGAAAACTGAATTTTAAGTATTAACTTGGTGGCCGGGAAAAGGGGTATTTAATCGCTGAGAGACTGGTGAGCGGCCCGAGA
This sequence comes from Chiloscyllium plagiosum, assembly GCF_037043375.1. NCBI lineage: Eukaryota > Metazoa > Chordata > Chondrichthyes > Orectolobiformes > Hemiscylliidae > Chiloscyllium > Chiloscyllium plagiosum. The sequence continues at coordinate 9,796,265 of NW_028270189.1, read as the reverse complement.
AATGGGGGGTAGGCAGAGTAAGTCGAACTGTCACGGAGTAAAGGAAGAAAAAGTCCCTGGTAACTTTCCTCCTGAAAGTCCGTTGGGGAGGATGTTGAGGGAATGGACAAGTAAGGGAAAAAGATAAAAAGAAAATGATTGAATATTGTTGTTTAGTATGGACCAAAGAACCAATCCTCCATCCAGCTGTCTTCTGGCCAAAGTATGATTCGGATGAGGATTGAGTATGTCAGTATTTAGATTTGTATGTGAATAAAAAACAAACTTTTAGTCAAGAAGCGGCGGACTATGCGTCCTGTTGGAAGGGAAGTTTGGGAATGATGGTAGTAAAGCCAAAGGATTCCCCCTCTGCCCCACCCAGTTCCTGGGATAGTTTTCCTGTTTGCACTCCCGCCCCCCCCCCCCCCCCCCACCCCGTACCATAAAATCAGATAAGGTGAAAATGGGGGAGGAGGAGAGACAGACAGACAGGGACAGGGAACGGATGACCCACAAGAGGAGAAGGAAGGGGCGATGGACAGGGATGTTGTTGTTCCCGACCCTCAATCCACAACAAAAGGAAGGGAAGATAAAGTAGACGTAGAGGAGGCCTCTGGAGCCTAAGGGGGAAAAACAAAAACAAAAAAGGGGAAGAATATAAAGACTTATCCCGTTTCGGAGGTACCAGTAGGGGATAAAGGGATTGGGTTTTTAAGTGCCCCCTCTCCAGTGGGGAGGTCAGAACATTTAAAAAGAAGATGAAGGTCCTGGTTGAGGATCCGGTAGGGCTGTCTGAACAAATTGATCAATTCTTGGGGCCCAGTCTGTATGCGTGGACAGAGTTAAAGTCTATTTTGAATGTACTATTTACTGGGGAAGAAAGGGGGCCAGGAGCAGCCATTGAAATATGGGACAGGGAACTTCCCATTGGAGATGGGGATACTGAACAGGGAGAGACGGAGTTTCCTCTCAGAGACACCCAGCGGGAAAATCAAAACCCGGAGCATAGGGAAGAAATGAGGGAATTGAAAGACCTGATTCTAAAAGGAAGAAGAGAGGCAGTTCCGAAGTCGCAGAATTTGACTAAAGCCTTTGAAGTTGAAGAGGAGAAAGATGAGACACCCTCAGCTTTCTTGCAAAGATTAAGAGACTCAATGCGGAAATATTCTGGAATGAACCCTGAGGACCCAGTGGCACAGGGTCTTTTGAAAGTATATTTTGTGACAAAGGCATGGCCAGACATACAGAGAAAGATACAGAAGATAGAAGGGAGGAGTGAAAAACCATTAGATGAATTATTAAGAGAGGCACAGAAGGTGTTTGCAAAGAGAGAGGTTGAGAGACAAAACCAGAATGCAAAAATGATGGTAGCTACGATTGATGAAGTAGTTAAGAAAAGAATGGAACTAATAATGAGCAACCGGAGCGGTGGGTGGCAGCATGTAGGACAGAGAGAAAGAGGGAGAGGGAGAGGAAAAGGGGGAGCATTTGATAGAGGGTTCTGGTGACAGGGACAGAGATGGAAGTCTCCACAGGCAGGATGCTTTTATTGCAGAAACTCGGGTATTTTAAGCGGGAGTGCCCTGATCTACACAGAGAAGAAAGGGCAATTCCGCTCATGAATTTTGATGAAGATTAGGGGATTTAGGGGTGCCTGCCCCCGGGGAGCCACCAGGATAAATTTGAAGGTGGGACCCTGTGGGGAAGAGGTAGTCTTCCTAGTAGATACGGGGGTAGCACGGTCATCACTAAATTTTAAACCAAAGAAAGTAGGAATGTCAACACGGTCAATTACTGTTTCCGGGGTAAAAGGGGAAGGATTTACTGTTCCAGTATTTGAACCTATGATGATAGAAGTTCCGACGGGTACAGTCACAGGGGAACTGTTGTATATCCCTGATATAGGAAGTAACTTACTAGGGATAGATTTAATTATCCTCTCAGGACTGGAGATTTGAATTCAGGAAAAAGAATTAGTTGTACAAATGGCAATGTTGACAGAAGATGTGGAGAGAGAGATAGACCCTATTATATGGGCTAGAGAAGGGAATTGTGGAAAAATACAGATCCGTCCCCTAGAAATAACTTTAAAATGGAAAGGGGACGTTGTTTATGAGCGACATTATCCCATTTCCATAGAAGGTAAACGAGGACTGCAGCCAGTAATTGAGGGGCTAGAGATGGACTGTTGGAGCCATGTATGTCTCCTTATAATATCCTAATTCTACCAGTGCGGAAATCTGATGGAATTTATCGATTGGTGCAGGATTTGACAACATTGAATCGAATAGTACAGATCAGGCACCCAGTGGTGCCAAATCCCTGTACGTTATAAAGTAAGATCCCTCATGACCACAAATGGTTTAGTGTGATAGATTTAAAGGATGCCTTTTAGGCTTGTCCCTTGGCGGAGGAAAGTAGGAATTTGTTCGCCTTTGAATGGGAAGATCCCAAGACAGGACGGAAACAGCAATACCGGTGGACCGCGCTCCCCCAGGGGTTTACGCAATCCCCGAATTTATTTGGACAGATGTCAGAACAAATTTTGGAGAAATTTAGCAGCCCCAAAGGAACTACCCTGTTGCAGTATTTAGACGACCTCTTAGTAACAGGAAAGAGAAGAGAAAGAGTAGTAGAAGCCACTAAAAAAAATGTTGAATTTCCTGGGTCAGCAGGGACTGCGAGTATCTAAAAACAAAACACAATATGTGGAGCGAGAAGTGAAATACTTGGGGCATTTAGTTAGTGAGGGAAAGAGAAAGGTAAGCCCGGAACGGTTAAAGGGAATAGTGGGGATTCCGTTGCCCAGGAATAAACGGAAATATCTTAATTGTTTGCGTTTAACTGGATACTGCAGATTGTGGATTGATTCTTATGCTCAAAAGACGAATAAATTAGATCTCAAACCATTAGAGGAGGAACCAAAGTGTCTGAGTTGGGAAGAAGAGGAAAAATAACAATTTAAGTAATTCAAAACAGATCTGATCCATGCCCCCATGTTAGCCTTACCTTCTCTAGATAAACCTTTCCAGCTCTTTGCTACCGTAGATAAGGGAGCGGCTTTGGGTGTATTAACCCAGAGGTGGAGAGGAATGAAACAGCCAGTAGCATATCTTTCGAAGCTCTTGGATCCAGTATCCTGGGGGTGGCCTGAGTGTGTGCAGGCCCTGGCTGCCACTGCATTGTTGGTGGAGGAAAGCAGAAAGCTTACATTTGGGGGAGCCCTAATAGTAAGTACCCCACACCAAGTGAGAATGATCCTAAACCAAAACGTTGGGCGATGGTTGACAGACTCGCGGATTCTGAAGTATGAGGCAATATTAATACAAAAGGATGATCTAGTGTTGGTCACGGACAATTGTTTAAATCCAGCTGCCTTTCTTTGGAAAGGGGAAGGAGAATCTCCTCTGAATCCAGAACACAACTGTCTTGACGTTATAGAATACCAAACTAAGGTCCGCATGGACCTGAGAGATGTTCCACTTCATGCAGGAGCCTGACTTTTTATAGACGGATCATCCCGGGAGACTGAAGGGAAAAGAAATAATGAGTATGCAGTCGTAGACGGGACGAAAGGTAGTGTGGTAGAGACAGCAAGGTTGCCAAATAGGTGGTCAGCTCAGACCTGCGAACTCTATGCATTGGAAAGAGCCCTTAGGGCTTTAGAAAATAAAGAGGGAGCAGCATACAGTGACTCAAATATGCATTTGGTGTTGTGCACACTTTTGGAAAGAATTGGCAGGAAAGAGGACTGATCAATAGCCGGGGGAAGGAATTAGCACATGAGGAGCTGATTAAATGGGTCTTGGAGTCCCTATTACTCCCCCGAGAAATAGTGGTAGTGCATGTAAATAGTCATCAGAAAGGAAATGGACCAGAAGTTAGGGGGAATAGATTAGCCGATGAAGTGTGTAAGGAAGCAGGCCTGGACCCACAAGGAGTGCTGATTCATTCCCTAATACCTACTGTCCCTGATCCCCGGAAGCTTCTATACTTACTGAAAGAGAAGAAAGAGAAGTGAGAGATTTAGGTGCTACAAAGACAGCTGACGGGCATTGGAAGTTACCTGATGGAAGGGAAATGTTAAACAAAATGATGATGCGGGAGATTATGGCCGTCCTACACCAAGGCAGCCATTGGGGAGTACAAGCAATGTGTGATTTAGTTCTTAGGGAATATGTATGTAAAGGAATATATACAATTGCTAAACAAATATGTGAGGGATGTATAATATGCACAAAGGTAAATAAGAAAGTCCTGAGAAAACAGATCCCGGGAGGAAGAGACCCAGGATTGAGACCCTTCAGAGTGTATAAGAAGTTTATACTGAACTACCCAGAGTAGGAAGACTAAAATATATGCTGGTCATAGTAGATCATCTACCTGGTTCGGTTGAGGCATACCCTCTAGCTACTGCCACTGCAAGTGTGATGTCTAAAACAATATTAGAGCACATAATTTCCCGATATGGGCTCGTGAACCATATAGATTCCGACCAAGGAACTCATTTTACCTCTGAAGTGTTGCAGGGGGTAATGGAAGGTTTGGGAATTTTCTGGGAGTTCCATGCTCCATGGCACCCACCATCATCAGGAAGGCTTGAGAGAATGAACCAAACACTCAAACGACAGCTCTCAAAATTGATAATAGAAACCAGACTCCCTTGGAACAAATGTTTACCTATAGCTCTCTTGCAAGTACGAACAGCCCCAAGGAAAGATTTGGGACTAACCCCGATGAAATCATATTTGCATTACCTTATCTGGGAAAGAACGGAGAATTGACAATTCCCGAAACTGAAGACTTGTTCTAAAGAAGTATATACTGGGCTTGTCCGCCGCTTTGTCTTTCCTCAGGAAACAGGGTTTATTGGCACAGACTCCGCCCCTTGAATTCACCGCCCATCCCATCCGGCCGGGAGATTTGGGCTTAGTAAAATCATGGACAGAGACTAAATTGCAGCCGGACTGGGAAGGGCCATATCAGGATCCTTTGACCGAAACGGCAATAAGGACAGCGGAGAAAGGCTGGACTCACTACACACGGATCAAAGGGCTAGTAAAATGTCCAGTTGAGGAAGAAGTCTGGACAGCCGAATCAACGCAAGACCCGCTGAAACTCAGGCTGAAGAGACTTACAGTCACTGATTATACAGTGGCGATACGAGTGCGGGATTATTTATGTAGGATTGTGTATTAAGGTTTTTTTGTGCTTCAGCACAATTTTTAGAATGCTGGGGATGCTTAGAATTAGGATGCTAGCTCTCTTAGTATTGGGATTTTGTCAAATATAATTTTCATATGTGTTATTAACGGTCCCTGAGTCTGATAATCAGCAAGCAATAGATCTGATGCATGTAACTTAGTAAATTGTGGGGATGTAGATAATCAGAGACAGTACCGCAGCTCAGAGATACATCTTAAGTCCATTGGGTATGGTACTTGGTATAATGGTCTCGTCACAGTACACTGGGCCCTCCTTCCGACCAGTTTGCGATTGTCCCGATAAAAAGTGTAACCCAATAGACCTAATGATAAAGAAAACCACATGGCTCAAAGCAATTCTGGGAGGTGGGGGGAGGGTGTGGGCACCTATGAAATACAATTAGATAAAACATTTGGGATAGAAATGTAAGCAAACGGGAAGGATTTCTCGGGCTGTTGTTTTCAAATTAGCGTAGGACAGGGAAAACGGGCAAAACTATTGGATAATAAGGTACAACCTTTCACCCCTCCCGATGATCCTAAAGTAGTAAAAATTATAGAGATGAAGGACTTGAAACAGACCATCAAAATAGAAACTGGATACGGGGATGCAAATGCCTGGGTTGAATGGTTAAAGTATAGTGTAAAAAGTCTGAACAAGAGCAATTGCTATGCATGTGCCTCCAGTAGTCCAGTGGCCCAGGTGGTTCCCTTTCCGCTTGAGTGGAAGTGAGACAGGAAGGACATGAAATGTATGATAGCCCTGTATCAGGATAAGACTGCATGGAATGATAGGAATTGTACCTCCCTATTTCTTATTTTCGCTCCCTTGAAGAAAGATTCAAAAGCCCCGCTATGTTTTCAACCGCAGTTGGAAATCACACGTCGTGTGTGGGTAGAGGAGGTACAAATCGGTCTAGAGATTTGGGGGAGCTGAAAGTATGTCCAGAGATTAAGAATGTCACCGAAACGGACAAGGGAGGGAACTACTCAGCACCAAAGGCTCCCCGAGCGGATCTGTGGTGGTACTGTGGAGGCGAAATATTGAGACCCACCCTACCACCGGATTGGAGAGGGATATGTGCAATTGTACAATTGGTAATTCCATTTATCCTGGCATTTGAGGAGGAAAAGATAGTGGGGAAAAAGGGGAGGAGTAAGAGATCACTGTTAGACACTTCTTTCGATGACAGGATTTATCTCGATTCTGTAGGAGTCCCTAGGAGGGTATCTGATGAGTTCAAGGCTCGTAATCATATTGCAGCAGCCTATGAGTCAGCTCTCTTTTGGTGGGTAACAATTAATAAAAATGTAGATTGGATAAATTACATTTTCTATAATCAACAGCGATTTATAAATTATACAATAGATGTGGTTAAAGGAATATCAGAACAGCTTGATGCGACAAATAGGATGGCATGGGAAAACAGAATGGCCCTCGATATGATTTTAGCAGAAAAAGGGTGTGTATGTGTGATGTTAGGAGGAAGCTGTTGCACCTTTATTCCTAATAACACTGCACCTGATGGTCCAATTACTCGGGTGCTAAGGGGATTGACTACCTTAGCAGAGGAACTGGCTGAGAATTCAGGAGTAGACACATCTCTCACGGGATGGCGTGAATCATGGTTTGGAAAATGGAAGGGGGTGGTCGTTTCCATCCTTACTTCCCTGATAGTAGTAGCCGGGGTATTGGTAGCCATTGGTTGTTGCATCATGCCCTGTATACGAGGACTCACCCAAAGACTGATTCAGACAGCCTTAATGAAACAGATACCCCTAAAATGGAATCAGGCAGATGAACTTTGTCGATTAAATAATGAGGGGATGAGTGAGTCCAAGATGGATGAAATCTCCAGAATGATGCTTCTGAATTTTGGGGGCAATGCTTAAAAGAAAAATGCAGAAGATAACAAATGGTAATTAAAGAAAAAGGGGGAAATTTTGGGATATAGGTAAAGTAGTGTCACTTCTGCAAGATAATTATTTATGCAAGGTTTATGCACTCACACCAGTGTATAATGGTTTCAACCAAGAGCTGAGTCAACAAGAATGAAAACTATGTAAAAACAATGACTGCAGATGCTGGAAACCAGATTCTGGATTAGTGTTTCTGGAAGAGCACAGCATTTTAGGCAGCATCCAAGCAGCTTCGAAATCGACGTTTCGGGCATTTGCCCGAAACGTCGATTTCGAAGCTACTTGGATGCTGCCTGAACTGCTGTGCTCTTCCAGCACTACTCATCAAGAATGAAAACTATGTGAAGGAAATATATAATTGTTTTGTATTAGCTAAAATGTGCATACAAGAATGAAACGTGCCTGCAGACAATGGTAGATGTGACAGACAAATTTGAATGTGCCTGCACTTTTCCATCACCACAGCTTTCCTCACTTTCTCCAAATATGCTTAATGAACATGAACTGAAAATGTTAGCATCAGCAGTTGAACAAGACCAAATAAACACATTTTTTTTGAAATATCTATAGTGAAAACTTGTTTGAGAACATACAACAAATCAGATCGAACAACATCTCTTGCCGTTAGAACCCTTGGCCCTTCATAATAAAGAATAACCATGCTTTGATCAACCAGTATGGTGTATAACGACTGAACTGAAATACCAGAGGATAACGATTGCATTTATTGAAGGGAATGATAACCAGATCCTTACTGTGATAGTGGTGATTGATCTCAGGAACAATAAGATATTTACTGTGATTATTCCACTGAACAGTGATTAGGTGGTCATGAAGATCTTTGTGTGGCTTTATGTGCAGTGTTTTGTTTGAACATTGATTTCTGTAGCATTGAGATATTTTACAAGATTGACAATTGACAGTTAAAGATAAGGTTTAAATGCAACATTTAAAAAAATTGTCAGTTTTGTTTAGCGAAACACAATTCTAAGTTTATGAAATCTCTACTGTGTGGAAACAGGCCATTTGGCCCAACAAGTCTACACTGACGTTCCAAAGAATAATCCACTCGGCACCATTCTGCTCTCAGATTACTGGACATTTACCCCTGACTAATGCACATAACCTACACATCCCTGAACAGAACGTGCAGTTTAGCATGGCCAATTTACCTAACCTGCATATCTTTGGATTGTAGGAGAAAACCAGAACATGCAAACTCCACACAAACATATGGCCGAGGATGGAATCAAACCCAAGTGCTTAACACTGTAAGACAGGAGTGTTAACCACTGATCCTCTATTCTCAATGCCCAGCCCCCATGTTCAAGAGGTCTATGTAGCTGTTCATTGGTTCTCTTGTCCAGATACGAATTTATAATTGATATCGCTTTAATTGTGCCCGGAATTTTGAGATTTGTCTCAAAGTTAAGAAGAAAACGAGGAGCAATTAATATGAGAAGTTGAGAGAATAGAAAGCACAGTAAATTTAAATTACAGACTGTGAGAAACAATGCTCACTCACTTCAATAATTTCAGCCCAAGACAAGATCTGAAGCAATCAGTTTGTTTATTAGACGCTTGCAAGCGTGGTGCCTGGAATAAGGCACACAGAGTTTAGCAAATACATATCTTATAGAGGATTCACTACTCCAAACCCGGTGTATCGAAAAGATTCCTGAAGGGCTTATGCCCAAAACGTTGATTCTGCTTCTCTTGAATGCTATCTGACCTGCTGTGCTTTACAGGCACAACGCTCTTGCTATTAGAAATATTTGACTGAACATTCAGAGACAATACTAAAATTTACCTCTGTCAATTTACTTTACTGCGCTTTCTATTCACTGAAGTTTTCATGTTAATTGCTCCTCTTTTTCTTCTTAAATCTGATACAAATTTCAAAATACAGAACACAATAAAATTCACATGAATTATAAATTTACATTCTGGGCAAGAAAACCAATGGAAGGCGATATAGAATTCTTGAACAGCCTACACATATGAATGAAAAAGCAATTCCTTCTAAAAAAAATGTTTCCACGTCTGTATCGTTTTCTCAATTCAATAATCCTGCAAGTAGTTTATAATTGTCAGTTGATCTCTCTGAATGAGTAGCTAATCAATGTCAATGTAACAGCTGAAACATTAACAACAGATTGATAACTGGGTGTTAAAGACCTTATTTGAAGCCAACAAATGTTTGGTATTTACTAGAATCCCACCAGAAAACATTCTTGAATCATAATACAAGAAGTGAGATATGTGAGAGATGTGCAAACCTTATTTTTAAATTAACAAACTCGAATATTTTCAAAGCATTTCAATCTTACGGTCAAAATGAACAGGTGAATGGAAAAATAAAAACAAGCTTCTGACAATTCATAAACTGAACAACAATTACATATTCACTTTGATCAAAGGACAGAGGAATATTTAGATGAATCACAACATTTAGTTACATAGTAGGTAACCAGCTGACTGACAAGTAATAGGTGGGAGCATTTGTTAGTTTCCTGAAGAAGATATCAACTTTATTTCCAATTTATAGCACGACAGAATAATGTTTAATGTGTATCAATTGTTTGAACTTGCCCCTTTGCAACAAAATAAAGGATCAATCTCATCGTAATCTTTAATTCTGCAACATTTTCAAATATTCTCCAGGAACTTATAAGCAATAGAATTAGATACAGGTATCCCCACTATCTGAAAGTACAGCGTTATTATGAAACCTTACATAAGCTGAAAAGGCGTAAATCGAAGAAGCTTGAATCTTTTTCCTTTTTTTTCGTAAAAGTGAAAATCCTCTTCAGATTTCTTCCAGTTAGAGAAAGCAGGGACAGATGTAAGTCTTTTGTAAAAGCAAAGTGGCTAAAGCAAACTTTCCAAAAGTAGGGGATACGTGTACACATATTTCTTGGTAACCTGACTCAAATAAGTATCACATTTTGTGATTATTCTTATAATAGATAAAAGCAGATCTAATGTTGGATTGAAAAGCAATTCAATCTGTGCTTGTGTACTCTCTAATCACCATTCAGAGCAGCTCTTGATATATTTCTGTTGAAGTTGTGATTTGAAACCTTCACTCGGGTCTAGTAATAGAGACCCTGCCACAGCTCCACAAGCTCCTTTCATAATGTTCCCACTCAGGACGGCAGGACTGCAATATTATGTTTAATGTGGTAACTCAAATCAAAACTCATCAGCTGTTTATTGCAGTAATTTGAATGGGAATTAATCAGGTAGTTTCTGAGTGTAATGGACTGGAAATTAAACAATATTTTACAATAACAATGGAATAAAGGAATGGTAAACTTAAATAAACAGGAATCTCATGACAATTCTTTGAAAGACAAATTGACAAAACTGTGTGATCATTGTACTTTGATTTCTAATATGCATCAGTCACTCAATGTGAATATTCAGCTGAAGACAATTTCCCTTCCTTTCAACAACGTACAACTTTCACAAATTCAAACTGAACAGGCATTGAAAAAGGAAGGAACAAGCAGATGGTAATTCGATTTTCTTTACATAAACATGCGATTAATTTTAAGTAAGTTTTATATACGTAAAAAGGAAACTTATTGTGGTTCGAAATACAATAAATGTGAGCATGAAGTGAAATATAATCAAATAAATTTAACTGTGTTTTCTCAGTTAAAATACAGTTCAATATTCAAAGTAATCGAGTGATTGTACACTGCAATATCTTTAATTCAGTGCTGAGATATAATTCCATATTTATACCCCTTAGAGTGAAGCAAACTTGTGCCAGGAGTCAGAGGGGGTAGGGGAGGTCCTGAATGAGTACTTTGCTTAAGTATTCACGAGTGAGTGGGACCTTGTTCTTTGTGAGAACAATGTGAAACAGGCTGATATGGTCGAACAGGTCGATATTAAGATGGAGAATGTGCTGAGAATATTGAAAAATCATGGGGATAGATAAGTCCCCTGGGCCAGAAAGGATATAACTTAGGTTGTTATGGGAAGGGAGTCAAGGGATTACTGTGTTTTGGCGATGATCTTTGCATCCTCACTGTCCACTGGAGTCATACCAGATGATTGGAGGGTGGCAAACGTCATTCCCTTATTCAAGAAAGGCAACTGAAATATTCCTGGGAATCATCGATGAGTCAGTTTTACATCAGTTGTGGGCAAATTATTGGAGAGGATTCTGAGAGACAGGATTTATGATTATTTGGAAAAGGATAGATTGATTAGAGATGGTCAGCATGGCTTTGTGAGCGGCAGGTTATGTCTCACAAACCTTATTGAATTATTTGAGGATGTGACAAACACATTGGTGAGGACAGAGTAGTGGATGTGGTATGTCTGGACTTTAGCAAGGTGTTTGATTAGGTTCCACATGGTAGACTCATTTAGAAAGTAATGAGGTCTGGGATACAGGGAAACCTGCCTGGTTAAATAATAAATTGGCTGGCCCATAGAAGACAGGGTGAGATTAAATGGATAGTTTTCAGCTTGGAGCACGGTGACCAATGGTGTTCTGAAGGGATTAGTTCTGGGGCCTCTGCTCTTTGTGATCTTTTATAAATGACTTGGATGAGGAAGTGGAAGGGTGGGTTAGAAAGCTTCCAATGACACGAGAGTTGGTGGAGTTGTGGATAGTGTGGGCTGCTAGAGGACATTGACATAATGCAGAGCTGGGCTGAGAAGTGGCAGATGGAATTCTACCTGGGAAAAATGTGAAGTTATTCATTTTGGAATTTCAAATTTGAGTGCATATTTTCAGATTAAATGCAAGATTCTTGACAATGTGGTGGAAAAGAGGGATTGTGGGGTGCACGTCCATATATCCCTCATAGCTGACATCCGAGGTGATAGGGTTATTAAGACAGTGTATGGTGTGTTGGCTTTCATTAGCAGGGATATTGAGTCTAAGAGCCACGTGTTTATGCTGCAGCTCTATGGATCAGTGGTGAGACTACACTTAGAATATTGTGTTCGGTTCTGATCACCTCATTATATATAGGATGCGGAAGCCTTAGAGAAGGTGCAGATGAGATTTATCAAGATGTTGCCTGGACTGGAAGGCATGTCTTCTGAAGAAATATTGAGGGAGCTGGGGCTTTGCTCATTGCAGTGAAAGAGGGTGAGAGCTTACTTGATAGCTTTGTGTAAGATGATGAGAGGCATAGATAGAGTGGATGATGAAAGACTTTTCCCCACAAAGTGGCATAATTTTAAGGTGAATTGGGAAAGTTGTGTGGAGATGTCAGAGATAGTTTCTTTATAGATAGTGGTGGGTGCGTGGAATGCACTGCCAGTGGTGGTAGTAGATTCAGATCCATCAGGGACATCTAAGCGACTCTTGGATAGGCACATGGATGATAGTAACTGAAGGGCATGTTGGTTCGTTTGATCTTAGAGTAGGATAAAGGATCGGAACAACATCGTGGCCAAAGGGCCTGTACTGTGCTGTACTGTTCTATATTCTATGGACTGAAATGAACAATTATTACATATTAGCAACATATAGATTTTCAAAACTCTATTAGCATACTTAAGAATAATGATAAATTTCATCTTGCTATTTGACTGTGCTATCTGCAAAAATGACCAGAAATTATTGTAGGGAAAAGTAATTAGGCTTTTCTAAATTTATAAGGCTGGGATTACACAGATCATTCAAATGAGCAAAAGTCATATTTATAACAGTGCGAGTTGCAGCAGAAATAATGGATTCTTTTGTAGGTGCATTGATTGGAAATAAAATTGATTTTTATATTACTGTATAGGTACTGGGGAATATTGGATTAAATTCAGATATAAACTTCACTGCTGTGTTAGCAAGACTAAACTAAAGCATATAATAATTATTATCATGCAAATGCCTTAATAATTACTGTTAGAATTCTGGAAAAAAAGATATATTGCACCATTTTTCAAACAGTCAATAAATTAAATTGTGAACCTCAGTATACTTGTTACCCAGACCAATTATTATGCAAATTATTGTAATGGTAATGACTTAATAACTAATGCTAAATCCTAAACAGATACATTGGTTCAATAATTTGTCAGCCTGTTGCTCTGAAATTGATTGGATATTTATTAAGATCCGTAAACTGAGGGACAAAATATAATAGCTCACTTGATAGAATTGAGGGAAAAAATGAGACAGTGTTTATTGAAAAGGATTGTTTTTGTTTAAAAATGCAGTTGATGCAAGAATAATATATTTTCCTCCATTGGTTTTCTTGTAGAGACATGGTTTTTTTTAATTGTCATGATTCAATGTTGAGACACTTGTGTCAGAGTCTGCAAAGGGGAGAGTGAGAGAGAAAGAAATTTTAAAAAAGCAGAAAGGAAAGGAACTGGCGTGCAGAGGAGCTCCAACTGTAGTGTCTCACCCTACCAACATCTTATTGGGTGAGCTGGAATGCAGACTAGTCAAGGAACAACCTGACACAGTCATACGCTCAGAATTTTAGCTTACAATGTCCTAGACACCACCGTCACCATCCCTGTATGTCCTGTCCCACCGGCAGGACATGGATGTCACTGAAATGCTGGGACATGCAGGGTTATGGACTAAGATTGGCAGAATGTGATCAGTGTGATTTATTTAACATTTCTCCAGAATATTAAACTCCAGTACAATTTGAAAAGTTATTAGCGTCATCAGACTTGAACTACAAATGTCAGAAAAAAATTATCAGGAAGTTAAAGCACAGATCGAGGCCACTTGGCCCATCCCATATGTGTTGACTGTAATAGAACTCCCTAGGCTTTACAGCTTTTTGTACTCACCATTGAAAGCAACAATTTCAGACTGTGAACTCTGCCAAATATGCTTTTATAATCTGTTTTATAAATGTATTTCTTTGACAGCTGCACACCTTGTTTCCTTGTTTCTTTCCCAGCCCTCACTCCATTCCCTTGGCCTTGCGGGACGACCATTTCTGCTGTTTAATCTCTCCTGCATTCCCCCGTGTGACAGACTGCCTTTTTGTCCTTGTCTCACTCCCACCTTGCTCACAACTTGTGACATTTCTGATGGTTCCCAGACCTCTGTAACTATCACTGCGCCCCCTGGGTCAATGGCGCGAGTTTTGAATTCTCTTCCTCCTGAGATAATCAGAAATCTTTCCGGTTGCAGTTTCCCCCAAACTTTATTTTGAAAAGCAAAGCATTTGTGTCAGAGTCAAGTTTTTGTGAGCCTTCATCCACAATTCCCAGCATTTGGATGTAATTTGTGACCCTCTCACAGATGTGTAACGTTACTGGATTGGCTATGCTAACATGGCCGCAGTGTGCAATACAGGTGGGTTGGGCTAGCCATGGGTAATGTGGGTTTATGGGGATATGGTGGGTGAGCAGCTCATTGTGGACTCGATGAGCCAAATAGACTCTTTCTGCACCCACTGGATTCTGTGATTCTAACTAGTTGTGATTGTTGTCACATTTTCCTCATGCCAGGTTCATTTAACTCAGATACATATGATTCTGTGGGTGCTCGCTCACTCCTTCCCTTCAGTTTTACATCAGTTTCACACTGTATGTGAAGGTGGGAATGGGTGTGTAAATATAAATACTCCAACCGAAACCCCTCACAGGTCAGGACATGTTTCTGCTACTTTCATCACTCACAAGGAACAGGAAAATAAAGGTTCAGTCACAAATCTTACAGGAACATAGCGGTTATAATTACCAGGAAAGGCTGAACAGCTGAAAACGCTTTTCTCAAGAGGAGGCTCAGAGACAGCCTGGTACAAGTAGAAAGCTTTGTGTCTGTGTTTTCAGAGATTTGTGGTTGAAATCATTGGGTTGGAAGCATGTTTCATTGCCCCAGATCATCAAAGGTGCTATCTAAATGTGCATCTTTCTTTCTATCTGTCTGAGTTAACAATCAGATGGACAGGTCAATGTCTGAGTGTCTTACTAAATCCCTGATTGAATGTCTCCCCCTCCAAACTCAGGTGCCTCACCACTCACTGGGTCATGTGGAAACTCTGCCGTTACAATGAGAACTGTTTTTGCTGTCACCACTCCTCGTGCTTCCGCCTAACCCCGACTTCCCTTCATTAAATCCCAGCTGCCTCTAGCCCACCCACATGGACATGTTGAAGAGCATGACAGGAGAATGGATTGAAACCGAGAGTTCAATAGCCAGAATGAAATAGAAAGAAGAAAATAAACGGTGATTGTGGATCCCAGGAGATACAGACTCCAGGATTAGTCCTTGTGGGAATTCCTGTAGTAATACAAGACAGCATTCCATGATGAGTTAACCCGGGTGGCAAGGCAGGGAGCCACTGAACATGGGCAGGTTGAGTTCAAACACAGGAGGTTTGTTCAGTCAGTAACAGTGTGTTCGACATGGAGGTGAAGTGAACAGTGAGGGGAAATGTTACCACAAGCTGCCGATGGGTAACTTGCATTGGAACAGGAGGAGGCCATCAGCCCCTCAACCCTACTCTGCCATTAATGATGATCATAGCTGATGTGTGACCTAACGTACAACTTTCAAAACCCTCTAATTTCATCAATAAACTCCTCTGCAACACACAAGATGAGTATTGTAAAACTAAACATCTGCAAATGCTGGGACATCAGAAACAAAATCAGAAATTGCTGGAAAAATTCAGTAGTTCTGGCAGCATCGGTGGAGAGTGAACTGTTCGTGTCCAGTGACCAGCTGCAGCTGTCCATTCTGCTGTTTCTGTCACACTGGAACAGGTTCTGGTGCGGGGGAATGAGATTGTCAATAACAACTGACAAAATAGGAGGATGTACTCAATCAGAATTAGGAATTCACTTACCCCTCCCAGTGGGACACACACCGACAAAGTCACACTGCGGAGAGGCCGTTCACCTGCCCCACGTATGGGAAGGGATTTACTCCATCTTACAATCTGCTGAGGCACCAGAGATGGCACAGTGGATTTCGACCCTTCACCTGCTCCATGTGAGAGAAAGGATTCATTCAAATCTCTCACCAGCGGAGACATTAGTGCATTCCCACTGGAGAGAGGCCATTCACCTGCTCAGTGTGTGGGAAAGCATTCACTCAGTCCTCTGACCTGCTTAAACACCAGTGAGCTCACTCTGGGGAAATGTCATTCACTTGTTCCCTATGTGGGGGGAGATTCACTCAAATGCAGCACCTGCGGAGTCTCCAGTGAGCCCACACAGGGGAGAGGCCATTCAGATGGTCAGTGTGTGAGAGGGGATTCAGTAATTCATCCTGCCCCACTGAGAACCCAGTGAGCCCAAACCGCGGGAGAGCTCATTCAGATGCTCAGTGTGGGAGAAGGGATTCAGTGATTCATCGCTCCTGCTGAGACTCCAAGGAGCCCACACTGAGGAGAGACCGTTCAGATGCTTAGTGTGAGAGAAGGGATTCAGTGATTATTCCTGCCCCAGAGACTCCAGCGGGTTTACTCTGGGTAGGAGCTGTTCACCCCTCTGTGTGACAAGGGATTTGCTGCATCTTCAACATGATTGAGAGACCAGTGAGTGCTCACAGGGAAGTGGTCATACACCTACACCGTGTGGACTGCAGGATTCTCATTCTGATGTTACTATCCATCAGAGTCAGGAGTGGACCTTGTACATGATGACACTGTTGGAGTATTGATGTTGTTGTTGTTAACCACATTAACTGGGCTGGAGTTGACTGAACTTACATTGCCACTTTCTGAACCTCAGGATGCCTCTCTGGGCAGTAAGTGTCCACAAACAGCAATGTGACAAGGAGCAGGGATCATCTGTTTTGATTTAAATTGTGATTGCAGCACGGCTGCTTCACAGCCTTGGAGTCCAGCCTTGGCCAACAGCCTGTGTGGAGTTCCCACATTCTCCCCATGATAGTGTGGGTCCCCTCCAGCTGCTCTGGTTTCCTCCCACAGTCCAAAGATGTGCAGGTCAGGTGGATCAGTCCTAAATTGACCACAGGATCCAGGATTGTGCAGACTAGGTAGATCAGCCATGGGAAATGCAGTGTTACAGTAAGAGTGCTCTCGGCGTGATGTTCTTCAGTTGGTCGGTGGGGTTTGATGGGCCAATGCTCTCCTTCCACACTGTCGTGATTCTATTCTATGATTGAGGATAAAGGCTACACAGCAGGGTGTCCTTGGAGAAGGAACATGTGGTATGCATCAGTGCTCTCGATGCCTTCAGATAGAGGTGGGCATCTCAGGGGATACAGTGCTTTATCTCCACCATTGCCCCCCTCCCCACAACTCTACCTCGATTTTGTCCCTTCTCATTCTGTCACTTGTAATGGTTTGCTTGGCCAGTAATGGGCTTTGTTTATAAATATTCAATTGGTAACACAAATGGTTTACTGCTGGTGATTATATGTCTAGATTAGAGTGGTGCTGGAAAACCAAAGCAGGTCAGGCATGATCCGAGGAGCCAGAAAATCAATGTCTTGGCAAAAGCCCTTTTCCAGCACCACTCTGATCTAGGCTCTGGTTTCCAGCATCTGCAGTCCTCACTTTTGCACTGCTGGTGATTATATGTTAGCCAAAAGCAAAATGGCGTAATGATGATTTTGATGGTGGAAAGGTTGCTGTGATAACATTTCTGGGTCGGAGAAATGGGGAAAAAGAACGCTTCACAGCTCATTGAACGAGAACTGAAAAGCTGTTAAATCAAACCTCAGACAGGGAGGCAATATTTCCCTGAGGTTTGAGTAACTGGAAAGTGATGGTGTCCGGGAATAGACAGGATTTTGTTTTACAGGAGGTTGAAAGCTTTAAAACTGTTATATTCAGACAGTTCAATTAATTTTCTTTAATTTTATTTGCTGTGCAAAAAACTTTTACAACATTTTAAAGCCAAAATGTACAAACCTTGTGTTAAAGATAAATGTTACATAAAATCCATCAAACCATCCCTCACTGAAAACTGTTGTGCAAGTGCAATCTCCTGGAGAATCCCTGCCCTGCCTACTCCTTCCGACCCGGGCTCCATGACGATATACATACCTGGGAGATAGCAGCAGGAGGAGGCCATTCAGCCTTTCAATCCTGCTCCACCATTCAATGGGAAACAGCTGACCATCCAGCTCAGTCTCCTGTCCCTGCTGTGTTCCAATCCCCTTTCATGACTTTACCTCGAAGAACTATATCGAAGTCCTCCTTTGGCTTCACTGCCTTTTGTTCCAGTGGCGTTGCGGTGTTACTATGTAGGTGTAGGCAGGGGTAATGTGATGGTGCTGCCTACTGGAGGATGTACTCAGCATCCCTCATCATCCTGCAGTAACATCAACCGGGTTTCAGCAACTAGAGATAGATACCATTTCCAGGATATGGGCATCACTGACTCAGCCAGCATTTATTCCTCATCTCTAGTTACCCTTGAGAACACGGTAGTGAGCTGCTGTCTTGAACCACTCGCAGTCCATTTGGTGCAGATAGACCGACAATGCTGGGAGGGAGAGTGTTGCAGGATTTTGGCCCAGTGATTCTCTATCTTTGGCTCTTCAAATATTGTTAAACTTAATCACCAGTCTGCAAATCTTCACCATCTCACACCCTGTATAAAGGAATATGTCCAGATTAGAAATTCAGAACAGATAATTCTAATTTCTCTGGAATATTTTTCCCCTTTGTTTCCCCAAAGCTGCAACCGTCCAGCCCACTTACTCTCTCCCACCATTCTGACTCTGCTGTCCCCTAATGTACACCCTCCCCATTCTCATGGAGTAACTGATAAACAGATCCATGCTACCACTTTCCGTCCCTGGTTAGACTCTGCACCCTTTCTGGGTTCACTTCCTTTCCCTTCAGTTGCTGCAAGTGAATAATGTAACAGCAGAATGAAACAAAAGGAAACAGACAGGGAGGTGGCAGATCCTGGACAGAAGAGGAACCTTCAGGCTGGGAGAATGGGTCAGATCCTTCTTTGTTTCTCAGAGGTCGATTCCCAGCATTGCAACAAGTTGGGAATGGAACTTGGTTCCACGTGAGTGTGATGGCACTTTGACCCCCCCCCCCCAACTGATCAATACTATAAGCAGATGTGCCCCTTCTCCACCCAATCACAGTGTGAATGCTTTCTGCTGGTTACCCAAAACACATGCTCCAAAACCCATTCACATTCTGTACATGTACAGTACCAGGTTTCCCTGCACACATGTGATCCCTGCCTCAGGGATTGTGGGAGTTATAGTCCCCATGAAGCCTCTGGAGACCTGTTTCTGGAAAGTGAATGAAAAGTGTGGGGTGGAGGGTGTTGTGTATCCGATCCCCATTCAGACACACAGGACATGTGGGTTGTCACTGCGTTTTACTGAGACATCCGCTTAGAAAACTCGATTTCTGATGTAAGGAATATACATTCAGCCAATTGTGGGGTGGGGAGGTTAATAAGGGGCAGCAAATTTTAAGAGAGGTGGCTCAGTGGCTAGCACTGCTGCCTCACAGCGTCAGAGACCCGGGTTTGATTCCAGCCTTAGGCGACTGTGTGGAGTTTACACATTCTCCCTATGTCTGCGTGGGTTCCCGCTGGGTGTTCCGGTTTCTTTCCACAGTCCAAAGATGCACAAGTTTGATGGATTGGCCATGCTAAATTGCCTACAGGGTCCACGATGTGCCAGTTAGACAATTAACAACAGGAAATGCAGGGTTACAGGGAATGGATGGGTCCGAATGGGATGCTCACCATAGGGTTGGCGTGGACTCGATCGATGAATACCCTGTTTCTGCACTATAGGGACTCTATTCTATTCTCATGAGGAAGAATGTACCTATCTCAATGTGTTCTGAATTTGTGGAATTCCCTATTCAAAATGCAGTGGATGCCAGGGCAATGAGCAACCTTAATGAAAAGATACAGATGTTTAATTTGCAATGAGTTGAAGGGTGAGAGAGAGCAGGCGGGAAAATCCAGCTGAGAGCAAGGTGAGCTCAATCATCAGCGTATTAAATGGTGGAGATGGTTCGAAGGGCTGCATTGACTCTCCTGTGCGCAGTGCTTATCTTCTTACGGTAATAATTGGAAAGCTGAATCCAAAAATCACCACCTTCAGAAAATGCAGGATACTCAGATGGATTAGCATTCCAAACTTAGATAGTGAGGAAGCGAGTAGGAGTTAATGATTTTGCAATTTTACACTGAGGGGACACAGTGATTTATGGTTTTCGACTGTGTAGGACATTCACACCGTCCAGAATACTCTGTTGGGAATATCTATCCTGTACTTTACTACAAAGCCAAGGTCTCTGACAATGAAACCCAAAACACCGCCTCCCCACGTAATCTGATAAAAGACTTGAGAAGTCTGGTTGAATTTAGAACACAGATGGAAAACGGGAAGATTAAATCCAATCCCAAGATCCTGTGCTTAAACAAAGGAGACGACAATAGGATGAGGCAGGAGTTGGCTAATATAGACTGGAAGCAAAGACTTTAGGGTGGGACAGTTGACAGACAGTGGAGGAATATCAAAGAATTTTTCAAACTGCTCAGCAAAAACATATATCAGTGAAAAGGAAGGACTGTAGGAAAAGGAGTAATCTGCCGTGGGTGGGTAAGGAAATAATGGAGTCTGTCAAATTGAAATAGAAAACATACAAATTGGTAAAAACCAAGGAGAAACCAGGAGATTAGAAAAACTTCAAAGATCAACAGAAAGCTTGATGGGATTCGGGATAAAATGTAATGAGTAGCTATCTGCAGGGACAGAATAGCAGTTTACACTATTGGAGGGGAACCTATTGTTTGGAGAACATATGGCCTCTGTAATTGTTGAAGCACTTAACTGTTACCATAGAGATAATCCTGATCACGTTAAAACTCACAGCACACCCCAAAAACTTGTATGTCCAAATAAACCTGTTGGACTATAACCTGGTGATGTGTGGTTTTTAACTTTGTTGATCCCACCTCAACCCCGGCTCCTCCACATCAGAATCCTGATAGACAGCCCCACTGAAACTGAAGCGCCTGTCAGGCACTTGAGGGAGCCAAAGGGGCGTGGGGGGAGGGGTGCGTGGTTTAACCACAAAGTGCTGAACAGAACTAGACTTTTTAACTGCTGTTGCCATTGAGATAATCCTGAGAGATAGTCTCTATTCAAAGTCACAAACCACAAAGGTAGAAGAATGGGAGCCGTACACCGGACAGGCGGGGAGTTACCTGATGCTGCCTGGAGGCATTTTGCACGTAAAATATCCAGGTAACTACCATGTCTCATCAATAAAGACTCAAAGAAGACCTCTCAGAGTTCTGTGCCTATTTATTCCTACTCAGCAGGGTTCAGGAATATGAGGACACAGCAGTCAGAATTCACAGTGGAGGATATGAAGAACATGCCAGGAATTGATAAGGAGACTGAGGAAGGTGAGGACCTATAAATAACCGTTATCATGAAAGAGTTAGAGCTGGGCAACCTAATGGAGCTAAAGGTAGACAAGTCTCTTTGCTCTGATGGAATACATCCCAAGATACCAACAGAGTTAGGGGGAGAAATAGCAAATGCACTTAAGTCATAGAATCCTACAGCAGAGACAGGCACTTTGGCCCAAACTGGCCCATGCCAATCATAATGTCCATCCACGCTAACCCTATTTCCATGAACTTGGCTCATCTGCTTCTGAAACGTTCCTATCCATGTATTTGTCCAAATGCCCTTTAGATGTTGTTAACAGACCCGCCTCAACCACTTCCACTGGCAGTTCATTCCATATACATACCACCCTCTGTGTAGAACAGTTGCCTCTCAGGGTTCCCTTTTAGTCTTTCTCCTCTAACCTTAAACTGATACCCTCCAGTCCTTATTCCCTGGGAAAAAGGCTGAGTGCATTCACCTTACCCATGCCTCTCATGATCTTATACACTTCTTTAATATATTCCCCCTCGGTTTCCTCTGCTATAAACAAAAAAGTCCTCGCTTGTCTAACCTCTCCCTGTAACTCAGACCCCTGAGATCTTGCATCATCCTTGTAAATTTCTTCTGCACCTTTCCAGTTTCATAACTGAAACCTACACTGCACTCATCACACTTCCAGTGTTTCCCCACGGCGCTGGAACCGACGTGACAACACCAATGGATTACAATCCATGATCGATAATTCACTCCGTTACAACAATTCCATTTTCACAGCTTTTTCCATGATGCAAGAATCCTTTTGTCTTTCTGGTTTCATGGTAAATTGTCCTCATACAAAACCAATCTGGGGCTTAACTGTTCCTGGGAAATGTGCCATGATGTTTTAGACTTTCAAAAACCAAATGAAATCTCTCTCCACAGTCCCCACGCTAACATGGACTTCGCTGTCTCAGTACTTTTTCCAGTCACGCTGACATTTGAGATATTCGTCCACAGGCAGAATGCACATCTTTCGTTCCAGATGAAAAGGCCAATGATATCCAGATCGGCACGGATCAAGTAACTATCAAAACTGAACATGAAATTCAATGTGAATTTCTCAACTACAAATTCCCCCTTTCAGTACTCTACAACAGAGAAAACAAAGTGCTGGAGATCCTCAGCAGGTCTGGCAGCATCTGAAATGGTGACAGATGCAGGAAACATTGCAGCCTGGAAGAAGTGTTCAGATGATTACACCAGGAACGTGCGCTTGATGACCAATATGGAGAAGATGGGGGCATTGTGTTCAACAGTTTTATACCAGAGACTCTGACCCCATTTTATTCCGTGTTTCTCTGAGATTCCCTCTTTTCAGAAGCAGGCAGGAGTGGGAAGCAGTGGAGAATGTAAATGATGTGTGATCTTCCTAGTGAGAGGATTCGAGTACCGGAGCAGGGATCCCTTTCTGGAAGGGCCTTGGCGAGACCACACCTGGAGTACTGCGTGTACCTTTGTTCCCCTTTCCCAAGGAAGACTCTCCTGGTTACTGAGAGAGAGTAAAGGAGGGGCACCAGCCTGGGTCCTGGGATGTGTAGATAATTAAGGGCTGCAGATGCTGGAAGTCAGAGTTTATACAATGTTGATCTGGGGAAGTGCAGCAGGTCAGGCAGCATCAGAGGGGCAGGAAAGTTGATGTTTTGGGTCAGGACAGTTTGTCAGTCCGAATGAATAGTCCTGACCCGAAACATCAATTTTCCTGCCCCATCGTATCCATGCTGGTCATCAAACGCCTATTTATTCTAGTCCCACGTTCTGGCACTCCATGTAACATCTTGGTGTGATCATCTAAACACTTCTTCCAGGCTGCAATGTTTCCTGCATCTGTCATCATTTCAGATGCTGACAGACTTGCTGAGGATGTCCAGCAATTTATGTTCTTATTGCAGATTTCCACCATTTTGCTGAAGCACATAGACATGTATGCAGCTCCATATTTTGTTGACTCACATTTCTGAGATGGCAGGACTGATGGCTGAAGAGGGACTCAATCCTTGTTTAATCCTCCTTTTCTTTGGCTTTCTGAGCTGCTGACTACATCACTAATATTCTACCTCCCATTCCCTGACCTGAATCTGACCCATCTAAGCCGACACTTTAGTTCCCAACCCCCTGCCAAGACTAGTTAAAACCTCACCAATGGAACTGCAAAAGCCCCCATCAGATTTGTCTCAGCTCTGCCCAGGGGTAACCGGTCAGGCTGGTATAGGACCCACCCAGAAACAGTCCCAGTGCCTGAAGAATCTGAACCTTTCTCTGGTACACCATTTCCCCAGCCACACATCCAGCTGATCTACCCTCTTATTCCTGCTCTCACTAGCACATGGCACTGGGAGTAAGTCTGACCTTATTACATTTCAGGATCTACATTTTAATGCATCTCTGCTCTCCCTATATCTAGCTTTCAGGCTAGATCTGTTTAGCAATGTCGTTGGTATCTGTGTGTTCCACCACCATGGGCTGTTTAACTTCCAGCTCTTCCATCCCTCTGTTTAGCAATGTCGTTGGTATCTGTGTGTTCCACCACCATGGGCTGTTTAACTTCCAGCTCCAGAAAGTCCTGCAGCCGCTCCATGATATTGCGGATCCTAGCTTTATGGAGGTAACATACCATCCTGGATTCATGTCTATGGTCACAGCAGTGCCCGCCCTAACCCTGAGCATTGAATCCCCTGTCACTATAGCCGTGTTTCCTCTCTTTCCTCCCGCTCTTTGCAGCGGAGCTCTCTGTGGTGGCATGACCCTAGCTGGTGCTGATTTCCCGAGAAGCCACCCCACCCATTCCCACCCTTACAGAATCCCAAGCGGGATACAGTATCTGTATGAGAAGGGGATGACCACTGGGGACCCCTGCACCCCATTCCTGAGCCTTTTCCTTGATCTGATGGTCACCCATTCCCTTTCTGCCTGTGTAGCCCTCACCTGCAGTGTGACTAACTCACTAAACATGCTGTCCATAACATTCTCAGATTCTCCACAGTGAGTCCACTCACAGCTCCAGGTCTGAAAAGCAGTTGCCCAGTAACTGCAGATGAACACACTTGCAGCACACATAGCCGTCAGGCACACTGGAAGCGTCCCTTATTTCCCACACTGTACAAGAGGACCACACCACGGGTCTGAGGTGCCATATCACAACATCTCTCTACATTTATCTCGTTACTCCCATTAAGAAAATTTAAATGAGTGCGCAACCTTCCTTCACTTCAAACATGCACATTATAATTTAAAAAAAACTTTACTTCAGCAGATATGTCATACTTTAAAAACTTAAATACTCCGCAGGTATCACTGAGAAATTGGCTGTTCCCATTGGGACCACGCGAATTACTGAATGGCCTGAACTAAACTTGAGTTTCAGCTTCACCTTCTCCCAGTCTCACCTCACTCTGTTTACACCCAACTCCAAAACACTCTCATTGAGCCAAGCAGCACTCTCAGTGCAGCCTTGTCATTTTCAATGTCTGCTCACACCGACACTGCCCTCAGCCTCCTGTACTGTTCTAATGCATCTCAATGGGAGCTCAGGAACAGCATCTCATCTTTCAGTTCAGCCCTTTGCAACCCCAGAGTCAACATGGACTTCAGCAGTTTCTGGATGAACAGACAGTTGTCAGAATCTGGAATGTTCCACCTGAAATGGTGCTGGAATTTGAGTCCACAAGGAAATTCAATGAGATGCTTGCAGGGAATTGGAAGTAGAGGGTTTACAGGTTAACATCATGAAATGGGTGACTGGGACTAAATCTGGCATTTGGATAAATCTGTGCTCTCTCTCAGGCCAATACCTCCTTCCACAGCTGCAGGACCAAGAATTGAACACATACCCAAAGGGTGATCTGACCATGAACTTGAACATCTTTCTGCTTTTTGCTTGACAAAACTATTGGTGATATTTTCTCAGACTGAACAAACCTTTCTCGTTCCACAGTTAAATGCCAATGATATTCAGATCGTGATTATTCCGTGGACTGTAGAAACTTGTTTTTGAGATCCCAGTCTCAATTATTCTCAATTAATATCCTATAAAATGAATTCGCAAAACAAAGCTCACAATCAGTGCAAGATGAATAGTGAAGGCGAACACTTCTCTTGGTATGTGTTTGATGTGTAAACACTCCTCTTGAAATCACCCCACCCCCCCAAAAAAGAGGACATGTGCATGCGCCTTGCTGTACCTTACCCCAAATAAAGATGGCGGCCATAACCCAGGACCTCTCACTGCCTGAGGCCCACAGCTGTTTTCCTCTTTGCTGCAAATGTGGGACCAAGATTTTCTAATTCAGATTAACAACCTGCACAGAGTATGACTAAACCCTCCCAGTCTACACTGATACATCTCATCCGGTTTCTGCTGCCACTCTCCCCTTTCCACCTCCTGCAAACACCAAGGATCATCACGGGTTCTGTGACCCTTCATCAGAACCGAAAACAGCTGGGAAAAGTAGAATCCCTATAGCGTGGAAACAGGCTCTTCGGCCCAACAATTACACATCCACCCTCCGAAGTTCATTTCACCCAGATCCATTCCCCTCCCTATTACTCTCCATTTCCCCGGACTAATGCACATCCACGAACACTACGGGAAATTTAGCTGGGCCAATTCACTGAACCTGCACATCTTTGGACTACAGGAGATAGGGGTAAAGAGTAAATAATAGGTGGGGACAGAGTGCAAAGAGAGACAGGAACATTTGTAAAGACAAAGGAGTGAATAACGATCTGGTGGGACGGTGGAAAGCTGTTAGTGGAGGAGACAGGAACCTGGTAGCATCTGAGTGGCAGTGGTGGAAATGGTGACTGATGAGTTACATTGTGGCTGCAAAAAGGCCACACTTTAACGCAAGCTGGAAGAACAACACCTCATCTCCCAGTCGGGGACCCTGCAATCCTCTGGCTTCAACATCAAATTCAATAATTTTAGGTCTGAACTCTCCCACGTCCTAGTGTCTTTGCCCCCTACCCCACATACCAGGCCTTGTTATTACATAGCCTGCCATTACACACTACCAATGTTTAGCCACTAACAGTCCCCATAAACAGCTATTCACCCTCCCCTCCCCCCCCCCAAGCCAAATCGTTATCCACTCCTTTGTCCAACTGCTCCTATCTCTCTCTTTGGACTCTATCCCCCCCTATCATTTACTCCTTAACCACTACCTTCTGCATAAAAACCAACATTTTTTCCGAGTAGCACTAGTTCCTGAGGATGGATCACCGAATCCAAAATGCGAACCGATTTCTCTTCACAGATGCTGCCAGATCTGCTGAGCTTTTCCAGTACTTTCAGTTGTTGTGTGTGATTTACAGCCTCCGCAGTTCTTTTGGTTCTAATTTCCCCGGAGTATCTAATTCAGGTCCAGCAGACTGAAACAGTGTTTATCAACCCTCCCAGTCCACACTAACTCCATCTCTCTCCCAGTATCTGCTGTCTCTCCCACTCCTTCACATTCAGTCCCCCCTCACAGTGACACTGCGCCTGCAAAGCT
Source organism: Chiloscyllium plagiosum (assembly GCF_037043375.1). NCBI lineage: Eukaryota > Metazoa > Chordata > Chondrichthyes > Orectolobiformes > Hemiscylliidae > Chiloscyllium > Chiloscyllium plagiosum. The sequence continues at coordinate 9,769,323 of NW_028270189.1, read as the reverse complement.
GATGGTCATGTGTTGGCCTGCTGGACCCACCCCTCATTCACTCCCATTGGCTGGAGGATCACGCCAACTCTCCTATTGGTCTGAAGCTGTGTCAATCAGCCAGGCCCCATTGTGACCTGAGTGGTGGGATCCTCCCAGGTGCATCAGAGGCTGAGGGGTGATCTCATAGAGGTTTATAAAATCAGGAGGGGCATGGGTAGGATAAATAGACAAGGTCGTTTCCCTGGGGTGGGGGAGTCCAGAATGAGAGGGCATAGGTTTAACATGAGAGGGGGAGAATTTAAAATGGATAAGAGGGGCAATTGTTTTTCCCACTGAGTTTGGTGCGTGTATGGAATCTTCTGTCGGGAAGTGGAGGATGTTGCTACAATTATACAAATTTGGCATCTGGATGGGTATATGAATAGGATAGAGTGATATGTGCCAAGTGTTGGCAAATGGGTCTAGATTAGGTTGGGATATCTGGTTGGCATGGACTGGTTTAACCAAAGGGTTTATTTTCATGCTGTACATCTCTACGGCTGTGCCCTGTGATGAGCTTCATCATTCACAGTGAATTGGGCAGTATCACAGAGCACAGGAGCTGGAGGCTATTCCGCCCATTGGGGCTGTACTCTCTCCCTCTGGAGATAGTGCCAGTCAGTCCCAACTCAACTTCCATTTGGACATAGCCCTCCAAATCCCTCCTTAAAAAAGTTAAATTTCAAATTTGTTTTGACAATAGCTACTGAATCTGCATCCAGCTGTCTTTCAAACTGTTCCAGATGCTCAGAATTTAGTGAGTAAAATAATCTTCACATTTTTAATCTGCATTATTTGCCAGTTACCTGAAAGTAGTTACTAAAAATTGTGACGTTAAAAATTTCTCACTCTGTCTCTCTATAAATGAAATGCCCTGGAAACAAATCAACTCCTGGTCGAAATCACAGCTTAACCTTCTCAGCTCCAAGGAGAATTGTCTGACCTTCTGCTAACTCTCCATAAAAGAGAAACCTATCTTAATTTTAATTTATTAGTGCCATAGAGATGTACAGCACAGAAACAGACCCTTCAGTCCAACTTGTCCAGGCCAACCAGATATCCTAAATTAATCTCGTCCCATATGCCAGCACTTGGCCCATAACCTTCTAAACCTTTCCCAATCACATATCCAATGAGATGTGTTTTAAATGTTGTAACTATACCAGCCTCCACACTTTCTCTGGCAGCTTATTCCATACACGTATCACGTTCAGCTTGAAACTTTGCCCCTAATATCCCTTTTCAATCTTTTCCCTCACACCTGTGCTTTTTAGTTTTGGACTCACCTAAACAGGAATAAGACCCTGGCTGTTTACCCTATCCATGCCCCTCACGATTTTATCAACCTCTATGGTCACCCCTCAGCATCCGATTCTCCAGTGAAAACAGCCTCAGCCTATTCAGCCTCTCCCTATAGCTCAATCCCTCAACCCTGGAAACATATTTTCTGAATCCTTTCAAGTTTCACAATATCATTCCGATAGTGGGGAGACCAGGACTGAAAGCTGATTCAGTCACTTCTGGAATTCTATGTCCTGTACAGCCGCAAAATGACGTCACAACTCCTGTACTCAATGCACTGACCGATAAAGGCAAGAATACTAAACACCTTCTTCACTACCCTGCCTATCTATGATTCCACTTTCAAGGAACGATGAACCTGCACTCCAAGATCTCTTAGTTCAGCAACACTGCCCAGGACCTTCCCATTAAGTGTAGAAGTCCGGCTCTGATTTGCTTTTCCAAAATGCAGAACCTCACATTTATCAAAATTAAACTTCATCTGCCACTCCTCAGCCCATTTGATCGGAGTCTCATTGTACTCTGAGGTAACTTTACTGTCCACTGCACCTCAAATTTTGGTGTCTATTGTAAACCTACTAACCATAGCTCCTATATTCACATGGAAATCATTGATATAAATGACAAAAAGCAGTGGACCCAGCACCCAGCCTGACAGCATTTTGCTCACCACAGGCTTCCAGTCCTAAAAGCACCCTTCACCAAGACACTGACTGCTCAGCAAGGTTAGAGCTCATGGAATACAGGGAGAACTAGCCAATTGGGATCCAGAACTCGCTCAAAGGCAGAAGACAGAGGGTGGTGGTGGAGGGTTGATTTTCAGACTGGAGGCCTGTGACCAGTGGAGTGCCACAAGGGTCGGTGCTGGATCCACTACTTTTCGTCATTTATATGAATGACTTGGATGTGAACATAGCAGGCATAGTTAGTGAGATGACACCAAAGTTGGAGGTGTAGTGGACAGTGAAAACAATTACCTCAGAGTACAACGGGATCTTGATCAGATGAGTGAATGGGCTGAGGAGTGGCATTTGGGGAAATCAAATCTTAGCAGGACTTATACACTTAATGGTAAGGTCCTGAGGAGTGTTACTGAACAAAGAGACCTTGGAGTGCAGGTTCATAGCTCCTTGAAAGTGGAGCCGCAGGTAGATAGGATAGTGAAGGCGGCATATGGTTAGAACATTAAGTACAGGAGTTGGGAGGTCATGTTGTGGCTGTACAGGGCATTGGTGAGGTCACTATTGGAATATTGCGTACAAACCTGGTCTCCTTCCTATTGGAAGGATGTTGTGAAACTTGAAAGGGTTCAGAAAAGATTTACAAGAACGTTACCAGGATTGGAGGATTTGATCTCAGCTGGGGGTTGAATAGATTTTGAATAGACTTGGGCTATTTTCCCTGGAGCGTCCGAAGCTGAGAGGTGAGCTTATAGAGGTATATAAAATCATGAGGGGCATGGATAGGATAAATAGACAAAGTCTCTTCCCTGGGGTGGTGGATCCCAGCACTAGAGGGCATAGGTTTAGGGTGAGAGGGGAAAGACTTTAAAGAGACTTGTAGGGCAACGTTTTCACAGAGGGTGGTATGTGTATGGAATGAGCTGCCAGAGGAAGTGGTGGAGGTTGGACGAATGCAACATTTATAAGGCATCTTGATGGGTATATGAATAGGAAGGATATGGGCCGGGTGCAAGCAGGTGGGACTACATTGCGTTGGGATATCTGGTCAGCATGTACTGGTTGGACCGAAGGGTCTCTGCTTCTGTGTTGTACATCTATGACTCTTTGATGTTCCAGTCAATTTTGTATCCAAATAGCTAGTTCCGCCTGTATTCTATGGTGTTGAACTTGCTAACCAGTCTGTTATGTGGAACCTTGTGTCTTTCTCAAGTCCAAGTTAATGACTTCCATGCACAAAGCCATGCTGACTATCCCTAATCTTTTCTTGCCTTTCCAATGACATGTAAATTCTGTCCCTGAGAATCCCTTCCAACAACTTGCCTGCCACTGACTTCAGGCTCACTGGTCTATAGTTCCCTGGCTTTTCCTTACTACCTTTCTCAAATAATGATTTGGAGATGCCAGTGTTGGACTGGGGTGTACAAAGTTAGAAATCACACAACACCAGGTTATAGTCCAACCGGTTTAATTGGAAGCACACTTCCAATTAAACCTGTTTGACTATAACCTGGTGTGTGATTTTTAACTTTCTCAAATAATGGCACCCATCTTCCAGCACCCTGTCTGTGGCAATCGATGATACAAATATCTCAGCGAGGGGCCCAGCAATCACTTCCCTGGCTTCCCACAAAGTTCTGGGATACACCTGCTCAGATTCCTGGGATTTATCCACCTTTCTGCTTTTTAAGACATCCAGTACCTCCTCAACTGTAATATGAACAATTGCCAAGTTATCACTATTTATTTCTCCAAACTCTCTAGCTTCCATATCAGTTTTTACTGAAAAATGATGTGAAATACTGACAGAATCTCTCCCACCGCCTGCGGTTCCATAGACAGCCTAACTGATTTTTGAGGGTTGCTATTCTCTGCCTGGTTACTCTTTTGTCCATAGTGTATTTGTCGAATCTCTTTGGATTCTCCTGAAACCAATTTCCCAAGCTATCTCACGTCCTCTTTTTGCTCTCCTGGTTTCCCGAGAGTTTTCCTCCTCTAGGAGTCACACAAACACAGCTCTCAATACCTGCCATATCCCTCCTTCATTTTCTTGACCAGAGCCTCAATTTCTCTAGTCATGCAGCATTCTCTACACCTACCAGCCTTGGCCTTAACAGGAAAATACTGTGTCTGTACTCACATTATCACAGGGCTATGGAGGCATTGGCAGATGTGGACATCAAAACAATCAATCATTCTCAGTAAAGAGGTACTGTTGAAAAAGCTAAGAGCCCAAAGGTAGATGGGTCTCCTGGCCCTGATAGAATGCATCCCAGAGATGGCGGGGGAAAATAGCAAATGCTCATGTGATTATTCACTAAAATTTGATTGACTCTGGGACAGTTCCGACAGATTGGCAAGCTGCAAACGTGATGCCACTTATTCTAAAAAAATGCATAGGGTGCTGGTGAGGCCACACCTGGAGTACTGTGTACAGGGTTGGTCTCCTTACTTCTGCAAGGATGTACTGGCACTGGAGGGAGTGCAGATGAGGGTCACTAGTTTGGGCCTGGAGTTGAGAGGGTTGGTGTATGTGGAGAGATTTAGGACTGAGTTCAGGAGGAACTTCTGCAGCTAAAGGGTTGTGAATCTGTGGAATTTGCTGCTGAGTAAAGCAGCTGAGGCTTTCATCTTGAATGTCTTTAAGGCAAAAGGTAGATTTCTGAACAGGAAAGCAATTAAGGGTTACAAGTAAGAGCAGGAAAGTGGAGCTGAGGCCATGAAAAGATCAGCCCTGGTCTTACTGAATGGCAGAGCAGGCTTGAGGGGCCAGATTGCTTACTCCTGCTCCTCTTCCTTATGTTCTTATGTTCCCCCTTTCCAGCCATCCCTTTCGCTGGAAATAACTTCCCGCAAACAAATTTTGCAAGTTCTTACCTTGTGCCATCGAAATTGTCCAATTTAGAAGGCTACCTATTAGATCTGGTCTATTATTTTCTGTAACTATTTTAAAGCTAGTAGAATTATCAGAGAATCCAGACAGCGTGGAAGCGGGCCATTCAGCCCATCACATCCACACTGAACAACAGAGCCTTCTACCCTACCCCTATAACGTTGCAATTCCAATGAGCAGTCCACCTGGCCAGCACATCCCTGAACACTATGGGCAATTCAGCCTGGATAGCCCACCCATCCTACACATCTTTGGACTGTGGGAGGAAACCAGAGCAACCAGACGAAACCCAAGCAGACAACCACAACAAGGTGATCATCCCTTTCTTATTTCCCAGTCCATCCAAATAACTTCACTGGAAATACTCCCAATAATATCCTCCCTGAGCACAACCATAAAGGTATCCCTAATCCAAAATGCCATTCTGCCTCCTCTCGTCCCTCTTTCTATCCTTCCCATTGCATCTATACCCATCCATCACTGAGCCACGTTTCTGTAATATTCATGATATCCCAGTCCAATGTTCAAAACCAAATCCTCAGCTCATCTGCCTTCCCTGTCGGGCCTCTTGCACTGAAATAAATGCAGTGAAACTGCTCGGTCCTTCCTCGTTCTGTGCCTTGCCCTTGCCTGCCTTGACTGTCTAACTTCTCAACTGTACCAGCCTCAGACATACCTCTTCTCTCACTATCTCTTTAGGTTTACCCCCCACTCCCTCACTGGTTTAATGCCTCCTGAGTAGCACTAGCAAATCTCCCTGCCTGGATATTAGACACCTTCCAATTCAAGTACAATCCATCCTTCTTATGCACGTCAATTCTACCCCAGCAGAGATTCCAATGAGCCAAACATAGCAATCCTTCTCCCTGCACCAGATCCTTAGCCACACATTCATCTGCTCTATCCTGCTGTTCCTACTCTCACTAGCATGCGGCACAAAGAGTAATCCAGATATTACTACCCACGAAGACCTACTTTTTAATCCTCCAGGATAATTTGCTATATTCTCTCGTCAGGACCTCATCCTTTCCTCTTCCGATGTCATTGGTACTAATGTACAATGAGCTCCCACTGATCATACTCCCTTTTGAGAATACTCTGCTCCCTCTCAGAGACATCCTTGTCCCTGGCACCAGGGAGGTACCACCCATTCTGATGTCTCACTGTCAGCTGCAGAAACGGCAGTCTGTGCCCTATACCAGAGAATCTCCTATCACCATCGATCACCAGGAACCTCATATACCTCACATTACATTGGAGCCAGTCTCTGTACCAGTACCTTGCTTGTCAGTGCGATATGCCCCTGAGAGGGTGACCTTCGACGCTTTCCGAAACAGTGTACTTGTTTGAGATCAATCAGCCGGGCCCCATTGTGAGGTAAGTGGTGGGATCCTCTCTCTCTCTGCCCTGGGATGAGCTTCATCATTCACAGTGAATGGGGCAGTATCACAGAGCATGGGGCTGGGGGCTATTCAGCCCATTGGGGCTGTACTCTCTCCCTCTGGAGATGCTGCAAATCTGTCCCAACTCCCCTCTCACTTGCTCAAAGCCCACTAAGTCTTTCCTTAAAAAGTAAAATTATAAATCTGTTTGAGAACACCTGCTGAATCTGTGTCCAGCTGCTGTTCAGCCTATTCCAGGTGCGCAGAACTTACTGAGTGAAATAATGTTCCCATTTTCACTCTGCATTATTTGCCAGTTACCTGAAAGTAGTTACGAAAAATTGTGATCGTGCTAACAATTCCTCTCTCTCTGCAAATTAATTGTTTGGAAACAAATCTGCACCTGGTCCAAATCACCGCTTAACCGTCTCAGCTCCAAGGACAATTATCTGTGCTTCTGCTCGCTCTCCACAAAAGAGGAACGCATCTTAATTTATTAGTGTCATAGAGATGGACAGCACAGAAACAGACCTTCGGTCCAATTCGTTCATGCCGACTCGGAATCCTAAACTACTGGAGTCCCATTTGCCAGCTCTTGGGCCCTATCCCTCAAAACCCATCCCATTCATGGATGCCTTTCAAATGTTGTAATTGTATCAGCCTCCACTACTTCATCTGGCAGCTCATTCCACACACACACCACACTCAGCTTGAAAACGTTGCCCCTTAGATCCCTTTTAAATCTTTGCCCTCTCAACTTAAGCCCATGTGCTCTTGTTTTGGACCCACCTCACCTGGTGGGGGGGGGGGGGGAGAAAAGACCCTGGCTGTTCACCGTATCCATGCCCCTCATGATTTATAAATCTCCATAAAGTCACCTCTGTCTTTGACTCTCCAGGGAAATTACCCCCAGCCTCTCCCTGTAGCCCAAATCCTCCAACCCTGGCAAAGTCTTTGTCAATCTTGGTCTGAACTCTTTCAAGATTCAGAACATCCTTCCCAGAACAGGGGATTTTGAACTTAAAACAGAATTCCTGAAATGGCTTAATCAATGTCCTGTCCAGCCACAATATGATGTCCCAGCTTCTGTATTCAATGCATCCACCAATAAATATAAGCATACCAAACCCCACCTTCACTAGTCTGCCTATCTGCGACTCTACTTTCAATGAACAATGAATCTGAACTCCATGGTCTCTTTGTTCAGCAACACTGCGAAGGACTTTACCATTAAGTGTAGAAGTCCTGCCCTGATTTGCCTTTCCAAAATACAATAGCTCACATTTATCTAAATTGAACTCAGTCTGCCATTTTTCGTTCCAATGGCCCATCTGAACAAGATCTGTTGTATTCTGAACTAACTTTCTACACTGCCCACTACACCACTAATTTTAGTGCCTTCTGACTATATCTCATATATTCACATCCAAGTCATTTATTGAAGGCCCCAATATCCATTGCTGCAGCACACTGCTGCTCACAGGCCTCCAGTCCACAAAACAACCCTACATCACCACTCTCTGTGTCCTACCTTCAAGCCAGTTTTGTATGTAAATGTCTCGTTCTCCCAGCATTCCATGTTATCTAACCTTGCTAACCAGTCTGCTTTGTGGAACCTTGTTCAATTCCCATGGAGACAACGTTCACAGGCTGCCATCATCAATCATCTTTGTCACACCTTCAAGAAAAAAACACACTCAAGTTAGTGAGACACGATTTTGCACAAACAAAGCCACTTTAACTCTCCCTCATCATTTCCAAATACACGTATATCCTGTCCTTTAGAATCCCTTCCAACAACTTGCCTGCCACTGACTTCAGGCTCACTTTTCTCTTGTTCCATGGCCTCTCCTTACCACCTTTTTAAAAATAATGGCACCTCACCTGTCGCTATCAATGATACAAATATCTCAGGAGAGGCCCAACAATCTTAATGGAGGACAGAGGGGGTTAGGGAGGATATTCTAGAGGTTTGTGTCCTTGGCAGCTCCAATCGTGGAGTGATGTAGGTGGGGAATAGCTGTCAACGGAGACAGTTAGTGGTTAATCGTGGGTAGTGTGTAATGGCAGGCAATGTGATAACAATGTGTGTGAGTTAAGGGTTGGAGTTCAAGGGCAGTGGTGTCGGAAGTGGAGGAGATACACTGGAGGGCATTGGGGTTGACCACATGAGAGGGGAAATTGCAGTCCTTGAAATATGGTCCATTTGGTATGTTCTGGAGTGTTCTGCCAGCTTGCATCAAGCTTCACTGGAACACTGCACCTAAGCATGAGCCAGATGTTGGCCAGGGAACACGCTCGTGTGTTAAAGTGGCAGGCAACCGGGAGCTCAGGGTCCTTTTTGGCCTGAGAGGGACACAGATTGATCCAAATTGCACTTCATTTCTTTGTAGGAACTGTCAGATTTAGTCCCAATCACCCAATTCATAATGTTAACCTGTAAACTCCTTATGGACTCAAATCCTAGCACCTTTTCAGGTGGAATGTTCCAGATTCTGATAACTCTGTTCATTGAGAAAAATGATCCCTTTTAAATCTTTTCCCTCTCATCTTAAGCCTGTGTCCTCTTGTTCTGAAACCACAGAACCTGGGAAAAAGGGGCTATTGTCCATGTTAACGATGTCCATGCACAAAGCCATGCTGATTCTCCCCAATTATTTGCCTTTCCAATTACATACAAATCCTGTCCCTTAGAATCCCTTCCAACAACTTGCCTGCCACTGACTTCAGGCTCACCGGTCTATAGTTCCCTGGCTTTTCCTTACCACCTTTCTCAAATAATGGCACACATCTTCCAGCACCTCACCTGTGGTTATTGATGACACACATATCTCAGGGAGGGGCCCAACAATCACTTCCCTAGCTTCCCACAAATTTCTGGGATACATCTGATCAGGTCCCAGGGATTTATCCACCTTTATCCATTTTAAGACATTCAGGGTATCCTCCTCTGTAACATGGACACTTGCCAAGTTATCACTATTTATCTGTGCAAATTCTCTAGCTTCCATATCGTTTTTCAGTAAAAACCAATGTGTAATATTCATATAGAATCTTTCCAAACTCCTGCGGTTCCATAGTCAGTCTTGTTGTTCCTTGAGGGTCCCTATTCTCTGCCTGGTCACTCTTTGTCCTTAGTGTATTTCTAGAATCTATTTGGATTCTCCTTAAACCTATTTCCCAAAGCCATCGCTTGTCCCCTTTTTGCCCACCTGGTTTCCCTCAAGTATTCTCCTACTGTCTCTATACTCCTCCAGGGATCCACTCAAACCCAGCTTTCTGTACCTGCCATATCCCTCCTCCATTTTCTTGACCAGAGCGTCAATTTCTCTCGACAGGCAGCATTCTCTACGCCTCCCAGCGTTGCCCTTAACAGGAACATACTGTCTGTGTACTCTCATTGTCTCATTTTTACAGGCCTATGGAGGCAATGGCAGATATGGACAGAGAATCAATCATTCTCAGTAAAGAGGAAGTGTTGGGAAAGGTAACAGCCTAAAGGTAAAAGGGGTGCCTGGCCGTGATGGAATGCATCCCAGGGGCAAAAAGAGATGGCTGGGAAAATAGCAAATGTGTTCATGATAATTCGCTAAAATTTGCTGGACTCTGGGACGTATCTGACAGATTGGAAAGCTGCAAATGTGATGCCACTATTTAAAAAAAAAAACACCCATTAGTTTAACTTCTGTAGTGGAGAAAATGCTTGAACCTCTCAAGGAAGTAGTAGTGAGTTATCTGGGTAGAAACTATCCCATTGAGCAGACACAGCATGGATTCATGAAAGGCAGCTCATGTTTAATGCATTTACTTGAACTATTTGGTTATGCTGCAGCTGTACAGGGTGCTGGGGAGGCCACACCTGGAGTCCTGTGTATAGGTTTGGTCTCCTTACTTCAGCAAAGATGTACTGGCACTGGAGGGGGTGCAGAGGAGGGTCACTAGTTTGGGCCTGGAGTTGAGAGGGTTGGTGTATGTGGAGAGATTGAGAAAACTGGTTCTGTACTCATTGTAATTTAGAAGAATGGGAGGTTGGATGGGGAAAAAAACAAAATTATGAAGGGTGTAAGTAAGATAGAAGCAGGGAGTTTATTTTCACCAGGGATGGGTGAAACTAGAGAACATAGCATCAAAATAAGGTGGAGCAGATTTAGGACTGAGTTCAGGAGTAACTTCTTCAGCTAAAGGGTTGTGAATCTGTGGAATTCCCTGCTGAGTGAAGCAGCTGAGCTATCAATTTGATTTGCCTTTAAGGCAAAAGGTAGATTTGTGAACAGGAAAGGAATTAAGGGTTATGGTGAGAGAGCAGGAATGTGGAGCTGAGGCCATGAAAAGATCAACCCTGATCTTATTGAATGGCAGAGCAGGTTTGAGGGGTCAGATGAAAGTTTTTGCCTTGTGCCATCAAAATTGACCTTTGAAAAGTAAAGTTTCTAAATTGGACAATCTGGTCTATTATTTTCTGTAACTATTTTAAAACTAGTAGAATTATCAGAGAATCCCAGAATCCCAACAGTGTTGAATGAGACCATTCAGCCCATCACATCGATACTGACGCTCAGAGCCTCCTAACCTCCCCCTGTAACGTTGCATTTTCCAGGGCCACCCAACCTACACATCCCCGAACACTACGGGAAATTCAGCCTGGATAATCCAATCTACTCTGCACATCGTTGCACTGTGGGAGGAAACCAGAGAACCCGGATGAAATCCACGCAGACAACCCCAATAAGGTGATCATCCCTTTCTTATTTCCCAGTTCCACCCAAATAACTTCACTGGGCATACTCCCATGAATATATTCCCTAAGCACAAACATAATGCTATCCCTAATAAAAAACACTACTCCCCCTCCTCTCTTGGCCCCGTTTCTATTCTTCCTATAGCATCTATACTCTGAAACATTAAGCTGCCAGTCCTATCCATCCCTGAGCCACGTTTCTGTAATACCCATAATATCCCAGTGCCATGTTCAAAACCATACCCTAAGCCCATCTGCCTTCCCTGTCAGGCCTCTTGCATTGAAATAAATGCAGTGTAACTGCTCAGTCTGACCTCATTCTCTGCTTTGCCCTTGCCTGCCTTGACTATTTGACCTCAGAACTGTACCAGCCTCAGACATACCTCTTTTCTCACTATCTATTTGCAATCACACCCACTCCCTCACTGGTTTAATGCCTCCTGAGTAGCATTAACAAATCTCCCTGCCCAGATATTAGACACCTTCCAAATCAGGTACAATCCATCCTTCTTATGCAGGTCAACTCTACTCCAGAGGAGATCACAATGATCCAAAAATGTGAATCATTTTCCCCTGCACCAGCTCCTTAGCAACTCATCCAGCACCTCCTCCTCTGTAATATGGACATTTTTCAAGATGTCACCATTTATTTCCCCACATTCTATATTGCCCATGTACTTCTTCACAGTAAACACTGATGCAAAGTACTTGTTTCCCTATCTCGCCCATCGCCTGAAGCCCCACACAAAGACTGCCTTGCTGATCTCTATTTTCTCCTAGTTAGCCTTTTGTTCTTAATGTATTTATAAAAGCCCTTTGGATTATCCTTAGCCCTATTCGCCAAAGCTATCTCACGTCCCCTTTTTGCCTCCTGATTTCCCTCTTAATTATACTCCTACTGCCTTTATACTTGAAGGACTTTTGGATTGGAATAAATGCAAAATATTACATCCTGACAAAACAAACGAGGGTAGGACTTACACTCAATAAAAGTAGGGCCTTGAGTAGTGATATGGGAACGAAGAGACCGAGGGCTTCACGTCTTGGAAGTTTGTGTCACATGTAGACAGGGTGGTTAAGAAGGTGCTTAGCACACTTACCTTCATTGTTCAGACCTTTGAGTACAGGAGTTGGGACATTATGTTGAGGATGTACAGAACGTTGGGGAGGCCTCTTCTGGAATACTCTGTCCAGTTCTGGTTGTGCTGTTATAGGAAGGATATTATTAAATTGGAGCAGGCTCAGAAGAGATTTACCTGCATGTTGCCATGAATGGAGGGATTGTGTTCTCAGGAGAGGCTGGGAATGTTTTCCACTGCAGTGCATGAGGTTGAGGGGTGACCTTATTAGAGGTTTATAAAATCAGAAAAAAGAGTGTAGATAAGGTGGGAGAGGGGGATTCAAAACTCGGGTGCATCCATTTTGAGAAGAAATGAGAAAGGTTTGAGAAAAGACATGAGGGTTTTAAAAAAATATATACGTGTGGAATGAATTTTCAGAGGAAGTGGTAGCTGTGAATACAATTACAATATTTAAAATTCATTCAGATAAGTACATAAATAGGAAATATTTGGATGGATGTGGACCAAGCGGAGGCAGATACAATTCGTTCAGTTTGGAATTATGGTTGGCATGGACTGGTTGGACCATGGGCCTGTTTCCTTGCTGTATAACATGATGACTCTAACCCTTACTAACTCTAAATTCCTCCATCCTCAACTCTCCCGATCACTGTCACCTCATCCAGCCTCACAACTCTTCCTTATTTATATAATTCCTCACCAGCCACAGAATGCTCCCTATCTCATGTCCTCCAGTTTCTCAAATCTCTGCGATATGTGCCTTTCTTGAGTTCCAGCCTTGAGGATGCCCTCATTCACTCCGATTGGTTGGAAGACAAACTGGTACGACCTGGTCCTCCAGTACGGCCCTATGCCCCCTATTGGCCTGCGCTGACATCAATCACACGAGACCCATTGTGAGGTGAGTAGTGGGATCCTCCCTCTATCTGCCATGAGATGAGGTTCATCATTCAGTGAATGGTGCAGTATCACGGAGCACAGGGGCTGGGGGCTATTCAGCCCGTTGGGACTGTACTCTCTCCCTCTGGAGATGCTGCACATCTGTCCCAATTCCCTTCCCATTTGCCCAGAGCCCCCCAAATCTTGCCCTAAAAAGTAAAATTCCAAATCTGTTTATGAATAACTGCTGAGTCTGTGTCCAGCTGCCAATCAGACTGTTCCAGATGCTCAGACCTTACTGAATTAAATAATGTTCACATATTATTTGCCAATTACCTGAAAATAGTTACAAAAATTGTGACATTGTTAACAATTCCCTTCTCTCTGCAAATTAGATATCCTAGACACAAATTTGCAGCTGGTCAAACTCACTGCTTAACCTTCTCAGCTCCAAATACAATTATCTGTGCTTCTGCTAGCTCTCTACAAAAGAGGAACACATCTTATTTTCATTTATTCGTGTCATAGAGAAGTACAGCACAGAAACAGACCTTTGGTCCAATTTGTCCATGCCAACTAGGAATCCTAAACTAATGGAATCCTATTCCCAGCTATTGATCCCTATCCCTCGAAACCCTTCCTATTCATTACCCAATCAGATGCCTTTCAAATGTTGTAATTGTATCAGCCTCCACTACTTCATCTGGCAGCTCATCCAATACACACACCACACCCAGCTTGAAAACTTTGCTCCTCAGATCCCTTTTAAATCTTTGCTCTCTTGACTTAAGCCCATGTGATCTTGTTTTGGAACCACCTAACCTGGGGGGGGGGGGGGGGGGGGGAAAGACCCTGGCTGTTCACCTTATCCATGCCCCTCATGATTTTACAAATCTACATGAAGTCACCTCTCAGTCTTTGACTCTCCAGGGAAATTACCCCGGCCTCTCCTTGTAGCCCTGGCAAAGTCTTTGTCAATCTTGTCTGAACTCTTTCAAGATTCAGAACATCCTTCCCAGAACAGGGGATTTTGAACTTAAAACAGAATTCCTGAAATGGCTTAATCAATGTCCTGTCCAGCCACAATATGATGTCCCAGCTTCTGTATTCAATGCATCGACCAATAAATATAAGCATACTATACACCACCTTCACTAGTCTGCCTATCTGCGACTCTACTTTCAACGAACAATGAATCTGAACTCCATGGTCTGTTTGTTCAGCAATACTGCGAAGGACTTTACCATTAAGTGTATAAATCCTGCCCTGATTTGCCTTTCCAAATTGCAGCACCTCGCATTTGTCTAAATTGAACTCCGTCTGCCATTCTTTGCTCCAATGGCCCATCTGATCAAGATCCTGTTGTATTCTGAACTAACCTTCTTCGCTGTCCACGACACCTCCAATTTTGGTGTCTTCTGTAAACCCACTGACTATATCTCCTATATTCACATCCAAGTCATTTATTTGAGGACCGAATATCCATTCCTGCAGCACACTGCTGCTCACAGGCCTCCAGTCCGCAAAGCAACCCTCCATCACCACCCTCTGCCTCCTACCTTCAAGCCAGTTTTGTATCCAAATGGCTAGTTCTCCCAACATTCCATGTTATCTAACCTTGCTAATCAGTCTGCTTTGTGGAACATCGTTCAGTGTCCATATAGACAGCGTCCACAGTCTGTCTTCATCAATCATCTTTGTCACATTTTCAAAAAAACTCAATCAAGTTAGAAAGAGAGAATTACTCACACAAAGTCATGTTGACTATCCTTAATCTTTCCTGGTCTTTCCAAATACATGTAAATCCTATCCCTCAGAATCCCTTCCAACAACTTGCCTACCACTGACTTCAGGCTGCCTGTTCTCTTGTTCCCTGGCCTTTCCTTACCACCTTTTTAAAATAACGACACCTGTCTTCCAGCACCTCACCTGTCACAAACGATGATATAAATACCTCAGGGAGGGGCACTGCTTTCCTAGCTTTCCACAAATTTCTGGGATACACCTGATCAGGACCCAGTAATTTATCCACCTTGATGCCATTTAAGACATCCAGTACCACCTCCTCTGTAACATGGACACTTTTCAAGTTATCACTGTTGTTAACTATTAAGTTCTCCAAACTCTCCAGAAAAGAGTAGCATAGTATCTCTCCCACCTCCTGTTGTTCCATAGATGGCCTTCTTGGTTTTTAAGAAGTTGTATTCTTTGTCTGTTTTTTCTTTTATCCTTGATATATTTGTAGAATCGCTTTGGATTCTACTTAAACCATTTCCTAGAGATATTTCATGTTCTCTTTTTGCTCATCTGATTTCCCTTGAGTATATTCCTGTAAAAACATGAACCTGTACTCCCAATTCCTCCGCCTCTGCCATATCTGCTTCCAGGAGAAGCAATTCCACTCCAGGACATCCCAGAAAGGATTCCTATTTCAAGGACTGCATTTCCCTCTCACGTGATCAAAAATTCCCTCCAATGCATATCCTCCACTTCCCGTACCTCCACCTTCCCCCCACCCCTCCAACCACAATAAGAATATAATCCACCGGTCCTCACCTGCCACCCCACGAATCTCCAGATACAGCGCATTAACCTCTGCAATTTCCGCTACCTACAGTCAGACCCCACCACCAGGCATATATTTCCCTCCCCAGCCCTTTCTATGTTCCACAGAGACCATGGGATATTTGGTGCTGATGTGCTGCCCCACTGATACCTCAGTCACTCGCCCTGCCCAATGGTCTAGTGATACTATCACTAGATGGATAATCCAGACAACCAGATAACGTTCTGGGGCCTAGAGTTTGGATCCCGTCACAGCAGACAGTGGAATGTGAATTCAATAAAAATTTGGAAGTAAGAATCTATTAAAGACCATGAATCCATTGTTGATTGTTGCAAAAAAAAACCATGAGATTCACTAATATCCTTCAGGGAAGGAATCTGCCATCCTTACCTGGTCTGGCCTACATGTGACTCCAGACCCACAGCAACGTGGTTGAATCTTAACTGCCCTTGAGGCCCAGCCAGTGACACCCTCATCCTGTGAATGAATTAAAAAAGGTCAAGTCTTGTATACAATCATACTATTCTTACAGATAAGTGATCTGTCAGTAAATTTGCTTCTCAATTCCCGGCTGACTATTCATTTCTCAGTTCCACCTGTACAACTTGCCTGGATGTACTTCCAGGATTATCCTCCTGAAGCCCAGCCATAATGTTATCCCTCATCAAAACCACCTCACCCCCCTGTTCTGTTGCCCCCTTTCTATCCTTGCTTTAGCATCTATACCTTGGAACATGAAGCTGCTGGTCCTAACCATTCCTAAGTCATACCTCTGTAATTGCTGTAATATTCCAGTGCCATGTTCAAAACCATACCCGGAGCTCCTCTGCCTGACCTATCGGGCCTCCTGCATTGAAATAAATGCAGTGTAACTGCTCAGTCCTACCTCATTCTGTGCCTTGCCCTTGTCTGCCTTGACTGTTTGACGCCTGAACTGTCCCAGCCTCAGACTTGGCTCTGTCCTCACTCTTTTGAGTTTACCTCCATTCCTTCACTGGTTTAATGCCTCCTGAATAGCACTAGCAACTCTTCCCTTTCAGTGCAGGTACAATCCATCCTTCTGATGAAGGTCAATTCTATCCCACAAGAGATTCGAATGATCCAACAATATGAACTCTTCTATTCCTATGTCATTGATACCAATAAACAACAGCCTCCCCTCAAAATGGTTACTCTCCCCTTTAAGAATATTCTGCTCCCTCTCTGAGGCATCCTTGTACAAAAATTACACATTCGAATAATAAACCTTACACTCATCACATCATTATAAAAGGATTACATAACACATGATGGTTTGGGGAGACCTTTTGAGAGAATGTGATGATTCAAAGGAGAATTTTTAAGCAGCAAATGGGATTGATCTGGAACGCAATACTCACAATGCGAATATCCAGGTCCTGATGTACTGAGTAATTCAGAGTTTGGCAGAACATTTACTGAGATTACCATCTGAATGTCCACCTGTAATCTCCTGTAATACAAGTTTATAAAATCTGTCACTCTCAGTTCAAGTTAGAAACCCACACCATCCCCTCCTCCTGGCGCAGGATTACTGTACATAGTTACAACAGGTCATCAGGAAGGGGAATGGAATGTTTTGTTTAGAGGGTTTTCAGTATGAGAGTTTGGAGTATATACCTGAGAGTAACGTGAGGAAGTGGTGGTGAGACCACCATATCTGGAGTAATGTGAGCAGTTTTGGTCCCTTTAGATAAGGAAATGTGTCACTTTGTTGGAGGCATTTCAGGGAAGATTCACTAGTAGAAAGTGCGGACTGCAGATGCTGGAGATCAGAGCTGAAAAATATGTTGCTGGAAAAGCGCAGCAGGTCAGGCAGCATCCAAGCAGAAGGAGAATCAACGTTTTGGGCATAAGCTGAAGAAGGGCGTATGCCCGAAACATTGATTCTCCTGCTCCTTGGATGCTGCCTGACCTGCTGTGCTTTTCCAGCAACACATTTTTCAGCAGGGAAGATTCACTGGGATGATCCCTGGTTTGGAGAGATTATCTTTTAAATAAAGGCTGAACAGGTTGGGACTCTACTCACTGAATTTTGGAGAAAGAGAGGTGATCTCATTGAGACAGATGGTATTCTTCAGGGGTTTGACAGGATAAATACTGAGTGGATGTTTCCGAGTGTTAATACTGAAAAGGGAGTCTGGAACCAGATTCTGGGTCAGTCGCGGAATCAAGGGTTCTGCTTCAGATTCGTCAAGTTTAAGGCGACACAGAGGCGGGTAAGGGGTTTCAGTAGCAATGGAGCTGGGGTGAGGAGGAGACAAACAATGTTTAAGAGATTGGAATTCCTGGTGTTTGGGATTGTGCAGATGTCTGATCAGAAGGTCACCTTGGGGTCAAATATAACAGCAATATTGTGAAGAACGTATTTCTGCCTCAGACAGTTACCAGGGAGAGGGAGAGGCTCAGCAGTAAGAGAAAGGAGTTTGGAATAACAACTGAAGGCAATGGGTTTAACCGTTACAATGTTTCATTGGAGGAAACTGCAGCTAATCAAGTAGTAGGAGCGTGGTAAGCAGTTTGGTAACTGAGTAACAGTGGAACAATGGAGAGGGATGGTGGGGAGGGAGAGCTGGGCAGTGTCAATGTACATGTGAAACCTAACATGGTGCTTTTTCACAATGTCAACTCCTGGCAGTATGTAGGTGAGATACAGGAGAGAGCAAGGATAGATACTGGAGGGACACCAAATGCAAGGAATTCAGAAAGGAAAGAGAGAGTGGAAATGGAGCAGAATTTTCCAAAAACCGTGAGGTCAAAAGGAAGTTTTTCAAAGAAGGGGAGAGAAGGGCATAACCAGAAAAGACAGACAGCCAGAACAAGGAACAATATCTGTGAATCGGTGAGGAGGAGGAGGAGACAGAGTGTTGGAAAGTCTGTGGTTTAGCAAGCTTTGGGTAAATTGTAAAGATGAGCTCTGATAAGGCTTAACAAGAGACTGGAGAACGATGTAGGTTTAGTACAAAAACCAGGAACACCACGTGAGGCAGTTTGGCTCAGTGGGCTAGTGGGAGGGAGGGAAGCAGCAGATCGGATTATCTCAGTCATGGTGACAGAGAAACTCCATGTGCTCCTCACTCATGTTATTGGAGGTGAGGATAGAGGAGACAGGATGATGGACAGTGTTTTACAAAGACACAAATCCAGGGTTAGTGATATTTAAAATGAGTGAACAAACCTGATGTGTTTAGCTTTTATCCAGAATATTAAAACAAACGACTGAAGTCCTGGTTCGAATCCCATCTTGGCAGATGGTGGAATCTGAATTCACGAAAAAATAACTGGAATTAGGAATCTCCTGATTTCCATGAAACCATTGTCAATGGTAAAAAAAATCCTGCCAACCTGACAGCAGCCCAGCCAGCTACTCACTGTACTAACCACTGCAAAGTCTCAACACAGGAATGAAACTGGATGGACCATGTGGCATCTAACAAGGCACTAGAAATTACAACCACAGAATCAGCCCTCTCGATGGTGCAACGTCCTCCTCACTAACATCTAATTTTTGATGCCAAAATGTGGAGAGCTGTACCTCAGACTAGTCAAGAAACAGCCTGACATAGTCATATTCACGGAATCATCCCTTACAGACAATGACCAGACACCACTTTCACCATCCTAGATATCGAGAGTGTGGTGCTGGAAAAGCACAACAGTCAGGCAGCATCAGAGGAGCAGGAGAATCGATGTTTTGATCCTCAGCCCTTCATCAGTCTGATCTGGTGTGCTTTTCCAGCACCACACTCTCGACTCTGACCTCCAGCATCTGCAGTCTTCAATTTCTCCTAAAATCTCTGGATATGTCCTGTCCCACCAGACCAGACAGAGGTGGTGGCACAGTGGTGTACAGACAGGGAGGATTTGCCCTGGGAGTCTCATGGCTCCTGCTGATTACACGTCCCGTCCTCCCTTGGCTGATTAATCACTTCTCCTTCATGTTGAACAACATTTGGAGGAGGCACTGAGGCAACAAAATGGTGTCAAACGTACTCTGGGTACAGGATTTCAATGTCCACAATCGAGACTAGCTCTGCAACAGAATTACTGACTGAGCTGGCCAGGTCCTCAAGGACATAGCTGCTCAACTGAGTCTGCAGCGGGTAGTGAGGGAACCAACAAGAGGGAAAAAAAAACATACTTGATCTCATTGTTATGAATTGACCAGCTGCAGATACGTCTGGGCATGACAGTATCGGTAAGAACGACCATCACATGTTCCTTTTGGAGACAATGCCTTGCCTTAAAGTTGAGAAAACCTCCACTGTGTTGAGTGGCACTATCACCGTTCTAAATGGGACAGACTTCAAAGAGATGTAGGATCTCAAACAGGGTATCTATGGAGGTACTGTGGGACATCAACAGCAGCAGAACTGTACTCCAGCACAATCTGTAATCTCATGGGTTTGTACATCCTGCACTCACCCATCACAATGGACAGTAAAGGAGGGCATGCCATGAGCAGCACCAGGCAGTCCTAAAAATGAAGTGCTAATCTGGTGAAGCTATCAAACAGAATTACCTGCATATCAAACAGCATCAGCAGCAAGCAACAGAGCTAAGTGATCCAACATCCAATGGAACAGATCGGAGCTCTGCAGTTCTCCCACAACCAGTTGTGAACGGTGATGGACAATTAAACAACTCACTGGAGGAAGCATCACAGATATCCCCACCCTTACTGATGGAGGGGCCTCACACATCCATGCACCAGATAAGATGACAGCATTTGCAGCAATCTTCAGCCAGAAGTGCAAAGTGGGATGATCCATCTCAGCCTTCTCCAGTGGTTTCTAACATCACAGATGTGAGTTTTAAGCCAGTTCGATTCAGTTTGAATAACATCAAGAAATGGTTAAGTAGTGCAAAGGCTACGGGCCCTGTCAATATTCTGGCAATCATACTGATGGCTTGTGCTCTAGAACTTGCCACCCACCAAGTCACGTACCGCTCCAGCACTGGCATCTACCGACAATGTGGAACATTGCCCAGGGATGTTCAACACAAAAACACAGGGCAATCCAACCCAGGCAATTTCCATCTATCAGTCCACACTCGATCAGCTGTAAAGTGATGGAAGATGCCATCACCAGGGCTACCAAGCAGCAGCTGCTCAGCAACAGCCAGCTGAGCGACACTCACTTTAGGTTCCACCAGGGCCACTCAGCTCCCGATTGTGTCACCGCCTGATTCACAACCTGACAACCAGCTGAATCCCAGAGGTGAGGTGAGGGTGATAGCTCAGTCCCACTCCAAGATCACTATTTCTAGCTGATTTCACCCTTGTCTCAGCTCATATACTTTCATCCACATTGTGTTATCTCTAGACTTCATTATCCAAATTCACTCCCTGGCCAGCTTCCCACATTCAACCTCCCTGTAATCTCAAGAACATCTAAATATCTGCTTGTTGATTCATCAAAAGTCTCCTATTCATAAGCAACAACACAGAGTCATAGAGATGTACAGCATGGAAACAGACCCTTCGTTCCAATCCGTCCATGCCAACCAGATATCCCAACCCAATCTAGTCTCACCTGCCAGCATGTGGCCAATATCCCTCAATTTAAATTTCTCACACTTGATTTAATTCCTGGCTGTGATAATCCCTAGCTCCCTGCACCACACACACTTTGAGACCTCGACAACCCATTTTCTTTGAGACTCATTACTTCATCTGTGTGACTGTTTCTACAGTTGCTGAAGCAGCATTGTCTGAAATTCGCAACCAAAATCTCACAGGTCTGCTTTCCACCTTTAAGACATCCCTCAAAACCTGCTTTTGGTCACCTGACCTAATATCTCCATCTCTGGCCTTATGTCTAAAGTTCTCAATAGTATTTTTGTGAAATTATAAGCATGATAATAAAAATACAAACTGTTGTTGATTTGACATTATTTTCAAATCATCACTGTTGCTGTAATGAATACTCTGTAATGTCTCTTACCCAACCACATTGTGAGAGTGTCTTCACCACACAAACTGCAGCTGTACAAGAAAGTCAAACATCACCCTCTCCACAAGCAACAGAGCTTTGGCATTAATCACTGGTATCTGTGAAAGGAGAAACACAGTTGATGTTTCAGGGACTACAAAATGGATTACAGGGAATGAAAATCGTGCAGAATTTGATAGTCAGAAATGGAAGGAAAATACACTTGCTTGTTGGAAAAAAGAATTCTTGACTGTCAAAAATATTCAAGAAAAAAGTAATCTGATAATCGAGCAGCACATGGTCAGGGGCTGGGCCGCAATGAAAAACTCATTTGCAAAGGGTCAATAAAAGTAATAATACAGTAGTAAACAGACCAAAAATGCACCCATGGTCCGAGACTGAGGAAGCTAGATATTGACAAAGTGGTGATGAGGGAGCCCAGAGGTGAATCAGAGCAGTATGGGCTGCTATGATCACAATGACTCTCTACCAGAGAAAGGCTGCACATGCGCCCGGCCGGACCTTGCCCCCTACAAAGATGGCGGCGGTGCACGTGCCCAGTGAATCGTTGTCCCGAATAAAGATGGCGGCGCTCACTCAGGCCTGCAGCCGCGCTGAGGCCATTCCTCATTTACTGCAAACACGGGACTGGGACGTTCAAAGTTGTGTTTTCCGACATGCACAATTTGTTTGTAAAACCTCTCCGCTCATAGCAACACATTTTTTCTCCCGTTTCCCTGTTTATTTCTTTCCTTACCGTATCCTTTCTCTCCATAACTTCCCGAACATTCATTACGGCGACTCTGCGCCGCGATCGAAGGTGATCACATGGTTTAGTTTAGCTCCGCCCACCGTCCTTTCATTGGCCCGGTGCTGACATCAATCACCCGGAGTCCCTGAGTTGGCTACAGCATGCGCAGTGTGTCCTGCTTTTGCTGATATGTTGGGTAATGTGATGGGAGAGTTTGCTGAGGGTAAGAATTCCCTTTGTGTGAGCTCTGCAGTAGATTTCCTTTATTCATGGAGGGAATTGCCTTCCTACTCATGACTGAATAGCTGTGATTGATGAATCAATGCCATCTGAATCAGTACATAAACACCACTTTTTCACAACATCTGAGATCTTTAGCACATTGTATCACGGTCTTCTTTGGAATAAAAAAACATGAAATGGAGCCTCAAGGAATCGGAGCAGGAGTAATGCATTCATCGCCTTCAGCTTGTTCCCTCATTCTATCAGATCATGGCTTGGCCAACCGAGACCTCAACACCTCTTTTATGCTTGATCCACATAGCCTTCAACTGCTCAATATTTCAAAAATCTATCTGCCCTCTTTTAAAATAATTTGAGATAGAATCATAGATTCCCTAATGTGTGGAAACAGTCCCTTCAGCCCAACAAGCCAGAACAACCCTCTGAAGAGTAACCCAACCATTCCCCTCCCACATTTAACTTTCACAATTGTTTGGGTGAGAAAATTCTAGCCATTCACTGAGAGAAAAAAATCTTTACTTTTTCTAAAATGAATGTTCCCTTATGTAATGTCCCCTGGTTTGAGACTTCCCTAGTGCTAGATCTAGTCAACATCTACCCTTTCAACCTCCTCAGAATCCTGTTTCCTTAAGATCACCCCTGCTTACCTATTCTTGATAGGTCAACCCTTTCGTCCTCGAAGCAGCTAAGTGAAACTTTTTTGAATGGTCTCCGATGTGGTTTATCCTTTATTGAATATGGGAGCTATCATTGTATACAGCACTGCAAGTGAGGACTCAGCAACAGCCAGTGTGCTTAACCAATCCCCAATCCATGCTAATACATTACGCCAATACCATGAGCTCCTAAATTGTGCAATTAACTTTTATGTAGCACCTTATCATTTGCATTTTTAAAATCCAAACACAGAACATCATTGGATTACCCTTTATCAGCCCTGCCTGTTATCTCCTCAATGAACTGTCGCAAATTTGTCAAATATAGTTTCTCTTTCACAAACCCCAGTCTACTATGTTTAATGATAAACTTTTCTAAATGTCCTGCAATTTCTTACTTTAATATTCGACTCTGTAGGTTCTTTCAGTAGATTTGCTAAGTATGATTCCCCTCTCTTAAATCCATGCGGACTCTGTCCAATCCTGTCACTGTTCAGTAAGAAACTTGATTGTATTCCAATATAGTTAGTAAATGTATCTGTATTTATTTTTAAAAATAGATTACTTATAAATGCTGGACCCATGCAATAATCAATGAATTTGTGACTCTGAATTTGGGTTATAATGTTTTTTTCTGTTAATTCCTTTTCATACTGTGTTATGCAGACAGCACCGAATGATCACTCTTAATTGTGAGTAACTTTGAAAATAATATATTTTAAAAATGACATCCCAAAATGCTGCCTCATTATTGTGCAAGGAGGATTTTGCATTCAATAATTTGCAGATAAAATTGAACAGCTTTTTGCTGCAATTTGGCCAGACTGAAGATTACACCAAAGTGGCAACTCTGCTCTCAACTTCTTACTTGACACTGCCCAAGGCGATACTAATGGGACTTTACTTTGCCATTCTTGTTCACCAGCTTTATTTCCAGGTTTAATCCTATAATCATTCTAGAGCTTGTAATTTTCGACAACTTCTCTTTTAGGTACATATATAAATATCAAACTGAAATGTTGCACTGAATGGTACCAAATCTGAAATTAGTCTCTAATCTGATAGTAACATGTTCTGACCCTTCTACGTATGTATTGGCATAAGTCTATGCCAGTTATTTTTCTGAAGCCTGTGTTTCCTGATGAAAGGCTTATGCCCGAAACATTAACTCTCCTGCTTCTATGATGCTGTCTGACTTGCTGTGCTTTTCCAGCATGACACTTTTCGATTCTGATGTCCAGCTTCTTTGGTTGTCACTTTCTTCTTTGAGTAGATTAAACCAAGAATATTTTTTGTTGATCAAAGTGCAATAGGAACCAATTCATGAAATTAAGATATCTCACATTTACCTTAACTATGTGAAGGCTAAGACATTACTAAATTATTGTCAGTAATTGAAACCGTGCTGACAAGGTTGTGCAGTATGAGTGCCTCACCTTTAGCGTGTTCCCAGATATCACGCAGCTGCAGTATTTTGTTTTGCACTCAGCTATATGTTGTTCTCACTTGTTTCTTTGTGAAAGATTACAAAACTAACTTGAATGAATGATTTCTTTAACCAATGTTGGGAGAAAAAAATGTCAGTATTTCAAGTGCTGATAAAGAAAAATAAACTGATAATCAGTTGAAAGGGTTTAAGATGGATATGGAACAAATGCTGGCAAATAGGACTAGATTAATTTTGGATATCTGATCAGCATGGGCAAGTTGGACTGAAGGGTCTGATTGTCTGATTGTGTGTTGTACAACTGTGACTTCATTCTCTCAATTATTCAAGACGTTAAATACTTCAAGGAGAAAAGGAGAATTTATGCAGAGAATGCACTTGAAATGATGATTGAGGTATATCAAACTCACATTGTTTCATGACCTTTTCCTCTGGGTTCTTCAATGAACAAACTTGTTTTGTTATCTGAATAACTATGTATCATGTGATTTGTTTTGCACAAAATATTTCGTTATGATCTAGTGAACTATTAAGAAGTGTTCATTTTTACAATTTAGGCAGCTTGATTATTAAGCAAGAAAGGGTTAGCGTTTTACTTCCATTGAATCATTGCTCTATAAAAAGTAACAAGCTTTTTATCTTTTCTGGACACTGAATACATGGAAGTCAATGCTGAAGGAAAAAATCCTCGTCAGTAATGTTCCCACATATGTGGAGTAATTGCTTCTGGTCACTCTTCAGGTTATAGAGCCTCAGAAAGAAATGAGTTGGACAAAGTTAGCAACATCGTTTGGATGGACTATGCTCATTGGGGAAACTTGCAGGATCTGTAGAAGGAACATGTGTTTCAGAGTGTATGCAATAAACCTGAACATTGTTATTTTTTTCACAGAGCTTGGGACCCGACTGGGGCAGCAATGAAGCTCGTATTGTTTTTTAAATTTCCGAGCTTGCCAAATTATTGTTGGTAAACGCAGGTGATGTTATCAAAGCACATTTCACACTCCCCAGCCAGGAATTTGATCCCAATTCTGTCAGTCCATCCATTCCTATGGATAAGAGGTATTTTAAATGTGAGCATTCCATTTAACTGTTTGAATTGAATACTTCAGTGGTTAAGTCCTCTTGGATTCTTAATTTCAAATTACTCAAATGTGATTTTTTGTCCCCCTTAAATTTGCCAAGCACTGGGCAGTTCTGAAATATTCCAAATATTTACAATAGATGCATTCACACTATTAAAGGAAACCTGGCAGATTTAAATACCATTCGGGTAGTCACCAACAATGCATAAGTAACTTTTTAAATTGCTTACTGTACACCAACACAAGCCAAGTACGACTGAAACCACAGATTGTCTCCCAAGGATTCTCAAATCTAAACGGTGCATTCCAGATATGCTCACTATCACCATCTGGGAGCAGTCTCCCAAAGTGCTCCCAGAATTTAGAAAGCACACACACTGCCTTCCAAAGCTAAATCTGCTGTCACAGGCTTCACTCTTATTGCATACAATGACATTTATTGTCCCGTTCTTTAACGTGACATGATTTTACAAACAATTTGTAGAAGTGAATGGAAAGTGTGATGTTTGTTTGACCTTTGGCTCTATGTATCAGACTGAACTGAACCTTTAGTAAGATGTGGGATCTTTCCCACAAACTTTGCTTAAAAAAAGCAAAGATTATGCTCTGAGATTTAAATGTTCAATCAGGTTTAATAAAAATCTTTCCAAAAATTGAGAGTTTGACTTCAGCTCCTTTAAAGAGACATGCTCTTGGCCTTCAATGTTGTGACATATGATCATTCTTTGGTAAAGGTGGCTGTGTGCAACACTGCAGGATGTTGTGCTGAAGTGCCTCATTGGGTTGATGAGCTTTATTACTGGTGTAACTTGGCTAATTTTGAGATGGAATGTTATTTTGAGTTAAATCTTGTTTTTAAACTGAGCTGTGCTTCTGTAACTCAAGTGTAGACACTATGCTCAAGTTTACAATGAACTTTTCACTTTTGCAGATTAGTATTTTCCAATCTGTTTTGTAAATAAAGTTCAGCATAAAAAGCACAATGTTGGAGAACCGCAGGTCCAGCAGCATATCTGAGGGGAATAAAACATTGTAAGTTCAAAGTCTCATGACCTTTTGTCCTTTCAGATGAAGAGTCAGTGAAGTTGAAATGTAACATTTTTTCCTCTTCACCGATGCCCTCAGAACTGCTAAGTTTCTCCAGCACTTTGTTTCTGGGGTTTAGATCTCCAGCACCTGCAGTTTATTGTTTTATTATACATCCTATGATTTGACCTGAGGAGCGAGAGGCAGCAACTGTGATCAAGGAGGATAAAACTCCCCAACCATGAAAAAAAACACAGTTCTTTATACTTTGCAAAACACGACTGTAAATAAGAAATGCAATTAAGCTAAGTGCAAGATGGCATCCCACCTGCCTTGTCTCAAACTTGCTACTCATCCTTGAGGACGAATCTGTCAGAATTGTGTTTGCTTGCTTCCTTTGAGATCACAGTCCACAAATGTCCCAGTTCCAGTTCCTGGGCCGGCCCCAGTTACCACATTGTAGTGGGGTGGGTAGCTTTGTGTCAGCCTGAAGATTTTGTTAATAACAACATTGCAGGTTGAAGTTGACGGTTTTGACTAATATTGTGTCATCAAACTTGGAGGAAATCCTTCCGAATGTATTGATTAACTGGACTGAGCCTGTTTACATGCAGCCCTGTTCGTCGTGCTGTAATATTCTAAGTTAAGAATCAGACAACATCAGGTTATAGTCCACCAGGTGTAATTGGAAGTACACTAGCTATCGGAGCGCCGCTCCTTCATCAGGTGATTGTGGAGGGCACAGTTCTACGGCACAGAATGTATAGCAAAAATTTATAGTGTGATGTAACTGAAATTATCCATTGAAAAATACCTTGATTACCTGTTGAGTCTTTCATCTGTTTGAATACCATGATAGTTTCATTTCTTTCATGCGTAAATCACAAAACCTTATTTTAAAAGTTGCATTCCTGACAACACTCAGCATTCCTGACAACACTCAACACTCCCACCAAATCACTCATTGTATTAATCACTGCACAGTCTCAAAAAAGGAATTAAACTTGATGGACCACATTACATCTACCAATGCACTGGAAAATACAACAACACAATCAGCCCTCTTGACCCTGCAACTTCCGCCTCACTGTGGGCCTAAACAGCAGCAGAACTGTACTCCAGCCCAATCTGAAATCTCATGGCCTGGTATAACCCCCACTCAACCATTAACATCAAGCCAGGGGATCAACCCTAGTTCAATTGAGAGTTCCACAGGGCATGCCAGGAGCAATACCAGGCATACCTAAAAATGTGGTGCTAACCTGGTGAAGCTACCCAACCTGCACGCCAAACAGTGTAAGCAACACCAAATAGAACTATGTGATCCAACAACCAATGGATCAGATCTGAGCTCTGCAGTTCTGCCACACCTAGTCAAGAATGGTGATGGGCAATTAAACAACTCACTGCAGGAAGCATCACAGATATCCCCACCCTTACTGATGGAGGGGTCTCACAAATCCATGCAACAGACAAGACAACAGCATTTACAGCAATCTTCAGCCAGCAGTGCCAAGTGGATGAGCCTTCTACATTGGTCCCTGACATCACAGATGTGAATCAAATTGGTTGAGAACGTATTTCAAATCAGATCAAGAAATGGAGAAGTAGTGTAAAGACTGTCAGCCATACTAACATTGTGGCAATAATACTGATGGCTGTGCTCCAGAAATTGCTGCCCACCAAGACAAGTACTGCTCCAGCTCTGGCACCTACTGACATTGTGGAACATTTCCCAGGGATGTTCAACACAAAAACGCAGGACAGAGCCAACCCAGCCAATTTCCCTCCATCAGTCGACACTCGCTCAGCAGTGAAGTGATGGAAGGTGTCATCAACAGTACTGTCACGCAGCTGCTCAGCAATAACCTTCTGTGACACCCAGTTTGGGTTTTGCCATGGCCACTCAGTTCCTGATCTTGTTGCAGACTTGATTCACAAACTGACAAACAGCTGAATTCCACAGGTGAGGTGAGGGTGATAGCCCAGTCCCACTCCAAGACCACTATTTCGACTTCAGTGATATTACCTGACCTCACCACAGTCTCAGCTCATTTACTGAAACTCTCATTCATTCATTTTGTTAACTCTAGATTTCATTATCTAAACCCACTCCTGGCCAGCATCCCACAATCACCCTCCCTATAATCTCCAGAATATTTAAAACTCTACCGCCCAAGTGCTCACTTGTACCAGAACTTGCTGATCCATCAAAAGGCTCCCATTTATAAGCAACAACAATTTACTTTCACATCCTTGACTTAATTCCTGGCTGTAATCATTCCTATATTCCTGCAACACACACCCTTTCATATCTCAATAACTCATTTTAGTTTAGACTCCCAATGATGTGTTTATTTTTGAGTTCAGCTGTGTGACTGTTTCTATAGATTCCAAGGCAACACGGTCTGGAATTCCCACCCTCTAAGATCTGCTTTCTTCCTTTAAGGCATTCCTGAAAAATTGCTTATTTGGCAATGGTTTTGGTCACTGGACACAATATTCTCCAGCTGTGGCCTTATGTCAAAAGTTCTCAATGTTTTTGTGAAATTAAAAACATGTTGATTTGTACAGATATTTTCTACTTTTCACTATCGCTGAGTGAATAATCTGTAATGTCTCTTACCCAACCACGTTGTGGGAGCGCCTTCACTATTCAAACTGCAGCTGTACAAGGAAGTCAAACATCACCCTCTCCACAAGCAACACGGCTTTGGCAATGATCACTGGTATCTGTGGAAGGAGAAATACACATCATGTTTCTGGGAGTGCAATATGAATTATAGGGAATGAAAACGGTGCAGAATTTGACTCTCAGAAATGGAAGAAAAATCCACTCACTATTGGCAAAAATTCTTGACAGTCAAAGATATTGTGGAAAAAATAACCTGATAATGGAGCAGCATACGGTCAGGAGTTGGGCAGCAGTGGACAATCCATTTACAAAAAGATCTGTGAACGTAGGAGTAAAATACTAAACATGGCAAAAATACACATGTCAGACTGAGGAAGCTAGATAATGAACAAGTGGACATCAAGGAGCCCAGAGGTGAATCAGAGCAGTGTTCACTTTTATGATCCCACAGTCAGAGATGTCTAGCACAAAAACAGACTCTTCAGTCCAACCCATCTATGCAAACCAGATATTCTAACCTAAACTATTCCCATTTGTCAGCACTTGACCGACATCCCTCTGAATCCTTCCTATTAAATGCCTTTTAAATGTTACAATTTTGGTTGCCCTTTAGGCTCCTTTTGAATTTTCCCCTCTCACCCTAAACCTATATTCTCTATTTCTGGGCTCCACCACCCAGGGTAAACACCTTGTCTATTTACGCTATCCATGCCCCTCACGATTTTATAAACCTCTTCAACATCACACCTCAGCCTATGACACTCCAGGGAAAATGGCCCCAGCCTATTATGCCTCTCCCTGCAACTCAAATATTCCAACCGTGGCAACATCCTTAAAAAATCAATTCTCAAACCTTTCACGTTTCAGTGCCTCTTGCTGATAAGAGGGAGACCAGAATTGCACACAATATCCCAAAAGTGGCCTAACCAATGTCCTGTACAGCTCCTTTATTCAATGCTCTGACCAACAAAGGGAAGAATCCAAAACAATTTCTTCACTATCCTATCTACCTGTGACTCTACTTTCAAGGAACTGTGAACATGCATTCCAAGGTCTCTTTGTTCAGCAATACACTCCAAGACCTTACAATTCAGTGTGAGTTCTGCTCTGATTTGCTTTTCTAAAATGCAGCACCTCACATTTATCTAAATTAAACCCTATCTGCCACTCCGCAGCCCATTGGCCCATCTGATCAATATCCCATTGTATTCTGAGACAACCTTTATGACTGTCCACAATACCTCCAATTTTGGTGTCATCTGCAAACTTACGAACCGTACCGGCTGTATTCACATCCAAATCATTTAAATGGATGAAGAAACAAATCCAGAAAAAAAACATCAATTTCTCTGGGTTTGAATGTGCTCTGTGTAAATTCTGCCTATGACTCTCTACCAGGGAGGGCTGCACATACACAACGCTCAACTTTGCCCCCGACAAAGCTGGCGGCCACACACGTGTCCAATGAATCTTTGCCCCGAATAAAGATGGCGGCGATCACACGATGAGGTTATTTTCCAGTTTACTGCAAAAACGGGACTGGAAGTTTCAAATTTGTATTTTCCGACGTGCACCAAATGTTTGTAAAACCTCTCAGCCCATACCAACAGCATTTCCCTCCCACTTCCTGCTGTTTATTTCTTTCCTGACCAACAGCTCTCCATCCACACGTCCCGCACACCCGCGCCCACCGTGAGGTTGATCACGTGGTATAGTCTAGTCCCGTCCCTCATTTACTCTGATTGGTCGGAGGACCAAATGCCCCGCCAGGTCCTCCAGCCGTGCCCCTGCCTTTCCATTAGTCTTCCGCTGACATCAACCACCAGGGGCCCATTGTTGCCTGGAGCATGCGCACTGCTTCATGGCTATTGTTGCTGTTTATCAGTTACAAGAGTGAGACACAAAGTTAAAAATCACACAACCACCTGATGAAGAAGCTGCAAAGCGAGTGTTTCCAAATAAACCTGTTGGACTATAACCTGGTGTTCTGTGAATTTTAATTTTGTTCATCCTAATCCAACACCAGCACCTGAAAGTCAAGAGTGCGGGAGGAATGCAAAATATAACAACAAAAGAACTAGGAACAGGAGAAGGCCGTCCTGCCCTTTGAGCTTGCTCTGCCATTCATTAAGATCATGGCTGATCATTTCGTGGACGCATAACCATTTACCAACGTTCTCACCATAATCTCTTAATTAATTAATTAATTAATTCTTTTAAATACCTTAGCTTTAAAAACGTTTACTGAACTAGCATCAACTACTTCCCTGGGCAATGAATTCCATAGAGATCAAGAAGTTCCTTCTCAATTCAGTCCTAAATTTGCTGCCTCTAATCTTAAGGTGATGCCTTTTTGTCCTGGCTTCATCTGCCAGTGGAAACATTCTCTCTACTTCTGTTTTATCCATTTCATTCATTATTTTATATGTTTCCCATTCTTCTGATTTCCAATGAATATAATCCCAATCCAATCAGTCTCTGTTAAGCCAACCCCTCAACTCCAGAATCAACCTCGTTAACCTCCTCTGCACTCCCTCTAGTGCCGGTACATCCTTGAGCAAGTGAGGAGACAGAAACTGCATGCAGTACTCCAGGTGTGGCCTCACCAGCACCTAATACAGCTGGAATATAGCCTCTGCTTTTAAACACAATCCTTCAGCAATGAAGGCCAAAATTCCATTTGCTTTCTGAATTGATTGTTTTACCTGGTGACCAACCTTCATGCAGAAGGTTACTCAGGAGCCCCTGCAACTTTTTAAAATTCAAGTAATAATCTCTTTTTTAATGTTACTCCAACCAAACAGTAGGACTTTACATTTATGAACATTCTATTCCAAATGCCAGACCATTGCCCACTCACTCAATGTGTTTATGTTCCTCTGCAAAGTTTCACAGTCCTCCGCACACTGTTTTCTGCAACTCATCTTAGTGTCATCTGCAAACTTTGACACCCTACATGTGGTCGCCAACTCCAAATCATCTGTATCAATTCTAAATAATCGCAGTCCAAACACTGATCCCTGAGGCACACTATTAGTCACTGATTGCCAGCCAGAGTAGTACTCATTTATCCCCACACTTTGCTTCCTATTAGTCAACCAATCTTTTATCCATGCTAATACTCTACTCCTAACGCCATGCACATTTATATTATGCAACAGCCTCTTGCACATCACCTTGTTGAAGGCCTTTTGGAAATCCAGGTACACCGCATCCACTGGGTCCCCGTTGTCCACCTTGCTCGAAATGTCTTCATAGAATTCCAAAAGATTTGTGAAGCATGACCTGCCCTACATGAACCCATGCTCTGTCTGTCCAATAGGACAATTTCTATTAAGATTCCCTGCTATTTCTTCCTTGATAATAGACCCAAGCATCTTTCCCACTACAGAGAATAAGCTAACTGGTGTATAATTCCCCACCTTTTGTCCACCTCCTTTTTAAAAAGCAGCATCACTTTTGCTGCTTTCCAATCTGCTGGGACTGCCACAGAGTCCAGTGAATTTTGGAAAATTACTGCCAGTGCATTTGCTATTTCTGCTGGCATCTCCTTTAGTAACATGGGATGCATTCTATAAGGGTCAGAAGACTTTTCTGTCGTTATCTCAAATACCTCCAACAGTCCAACACGAGCTGTTCCGTAATAATGATCGTTTCCAAATCCTCACCTATCTTTGTCTCTTTGCTAATTATTGGCAAGGTATTAGGGTCCTCCACTGTGATATCACATAATTAAATGTTCCTTCTCATTTTCCAAAGGACCAACATTTACTTTAGCCACTCTTTTCTCATTCAATATAAAATTTTGCTATCTGTCTTTATAAAATGTGCTAGTTTATTTTTTTCATGATTCGGAGATGCCGGTGTTGGACTGGGGTGTACAAAGTTAAAAATCACACAACACCAGGTTATAGTCCAACAGGTTTAATTGGAAGCGCACGAGCTTTCGGAGTGACGCTGATCAATCACCTGATGAAGGAGGCCTCCGCAGAGTTCCAGGGAGGTGGAAGAGAGGATTAGCAAAATTATTCTGGATAGGAGTGAAAGTAATAGGATGGTCATTATGGGGGACTTTAACTTCCCCAAAACTGACTGGAAATGCTATAACTCTAATACGTTGGATGAATCACCTCCAACACACTGCATCCACCTGGACACCCCGTGCTGGCCTATTACCTGCCCTCGACCTCTTCATTTCCAACTGCCGACGGGACATTAACCGCCTCAACCTGTCGACCCCTCTCCCACCTCTCACCGTCACAACACGCAGCCCTCCAATCCCTCTGCTCTAATCCCAACCTCACCATTTCACCAGCAGATAAAGGGGGTGCAGTGGTAATCTGGCGCACTGACCTCTACCCCGCTGAAGCCAAACGCCAACTGAAAGACACCTCTTCCTACTGCTCCCTTGACCATGACCCCACCCCCCATCACCAAACCATCATCTCACAGACCATGCAGAACCTCATCACCTCAGAAGATCTCCCACCCACAGCTTCCAACCTCACAGTCCGGGAACCCCACACTGCCCTGTTCTACCCCCTTCCCAAGATCCACAAGCCTAAGCACTCTGGCCGACCCATTGTCTCAGCATGCCCCTGCCCCACTGAACTCATCTCTACCTACCACGACACTGTCCTATCCCCCCAGTCCAGGAGCTCCCCAAATACGTTCGAGACACCACCCATGCCCTCCACCTCCTCCAAGACTTCCATTTCTCCGGCCCCCAATGCCTCATCTTCACCATGGATATCCAATCCCTCTACACCTCCATCCGCCATGACCAGGGCCTCCATGCCCTCCGTTTTTTCCTCTCCCGACGTCCCCAACAGTACCCTTCCACCGACACTCTCATTCATTTGGCCGAACTGGTCCTCACCCTTAACAATTTCTCCTTTGAATCCTCGCACATCCTCCAGACCAAAGGGGTAGTCATGGGCACAGGTATGGGCCCCAGCTATGCCTGTCTCTTTGTTGGCTATGTAAGACAGTCGATCTTCCGTAATTACACCGGCACCACTCCCGACCTCTTCCTCCGCTACATTGATGACTGCATTGGCACCACCTCGTGCTCCCGCGAGGAGGTTGAGCAATTCATCAACTTCACCAAAACATTCCACCCTGACCTTAAATTTACCTGGACCATCTCTGACACCACCCTCCCCTTTCTTGACCTCTCCATCTCCATTAATGACGACCGACTTGACACTGACATTTTTTACAAACCCACCGACTCCCACAGCTACTTGGATTACACCTCTTCCCACCCTATCTCTTGCAAAAATGCCATCCCGTATTCCCAATTCCTCCGCCTCCGCCGTATCTGCTCCCAGGAGGACCAGTTCCACCACAGAACACACCAGGTGGCCTCCTTCATTAGAGACCGCAATTTCTCTTCCCACGTGGTTAAAGATGCCCTCCAATGCATCTCGTCCACATCCCGCACCTCCGCAATCAGACCCCACCCCTCCAAGCGTAACAAGGACAGAATGCCCCTGGTGCTCACCTTCCACCCTACCAACCTTCGCATAAACCAAATCATCCGCCTACATTTCCGCCACCTCCAAACAGACCCCACCACCAGGGATATATTTCCCTCCCCACCCCTCTCCGCCTTCCGCAAAGACCGTTCCCTCCGTGACTACCTGGTCAGGTCCACGCCCCCCACAACCCACCCTCCCATCCTGGCACCTTCCCCTGCCACCGCTGGAATTGCAAAACCTGCACCCACACCTCCTCCCTCACCTCTATCCAAGGCATGAAAGGAGCCTTCCACATCCATCAAAATTTTACCTGCACATCCACTAATATCATTTATTGTATCCGTTGCTCCCGATGCGGTCTCCTCTACATTGGGGAGACTGAACACCTCCGAGCAGAGTGCTTTAGGGAACATCTCCGGGACACCCACACAAATCAACCACACCGCCCTGTGGCCCAACATTTCAACTCTCCCTCCCACTCTGCTGAGGACATGGAGGTCCTGGGCCTCCTTCACCGCTGCTCCCTCACCACCAGACGCCTGGAGGAAGAATGCCTCATCTTCTGCCTCGCAACACTTCAACCCCAGGGCATCAATGTGGACTTCAACAGTTTCCTCATTTCCCCTTCCCCCACCTCATCCCAGTTCCAAACTTCCAGCTCAGCACTGTCCCCCTGATTTGTCCTGACTTGTCCTACCTGCCTATCTTCTTTTCCACCTATCCACTCCATCTCCGACCTATCACCTTCATCCCCTCCCCCACTCACCCTATTGTACTCTATGCTACTTTCTCCCCACCTCCACCTTCCTCTAGCTTATCTCTCCACGCTTCAGGCTCTCTGCCTTTATTTCTGATGAAGGGCTTTTGCTCGAAACGTCCATTTTACTGCTCTTCGGATGCTGCCTGAACTGCTGTGCTCTTCTAGAACCACTAATCCAGAATCTGTACCCCACCACATCACTTTGCCCCACAATCGTGGTATCTGGCTGTGCACAAGGAGGAGTGGCTACAGTCTGTACTGGGATGCCCTGGGGCCCTGAAACACATGGTAAAGACTAAAATGACCAGAGCATTGAGAGCCCCACCACATTGTTTGCATATTCTATTGTTTTTACTCTGTTCCTGCCTTCCCTTGTTTTTTCTTAATAAAGCTGTGAAATGAACTCAGGCATCTCGATCCAAGATTCGGGATATTTTCACCACATCACAAGGCATCGACTCTAACTTCCCTTGTCCCTTAGCCTGCTGAGTCGCGACTGAATCAACTCCTCAATTGGGAGGAAGGGGCGGAACCGGAGGACTGAGCAGCGGCCGGTCCGCCAACCAGAGTGAGTGAGGAGCGGGGCCAACGCATTCTCGGGGAGTGAACGCTTCAGGATTGGTCAGAAAGCCAACTATTTTGCAGGATTGATCATTCTCACTACATAGTGGAGCATTAAACCTCTCCCATGAATCAATGTGAGATTTTTAAGAAATAGTTGAGATGTAAATCTGATAACGTACATTAGGGAGATTTAAACAATCCTTCGATAAACACATGGGTGATTTTGCAATAGTGTAGGGGACGAGCTGAGAATAATTCACAGGTCGGCGTGAATAATTCACAGGTCGGTTTATACAACTCGAGTAAGAAACTTATTTTCAAACTCCCAGAACGATTGGTAATTTACTTACCTGGCTAATATGGTTAAGTTGGACCGAATAATCTATTTGCATAGTAATCATCTCAATGACTGTAACTCGACAGAGCAATTGTTAATGACTTATATTTCACCCATGATCCTGTGCAGATATGAATATTCTCTATAAACTCACTGATAATCTCAGACGCACGCGCAGTTTAGTTTCCATGTGGAGCATGCGCAGTGTCACATTGATCAGGGCACAGAGAGAGAGAGCGACATGGAGCTGCTTTCTCCGGCAGCGGCTGCGATCGGCTTCAGAGAGCGGCGCTCAGAGCCGGTGTGTGGGAGCCTCGCTGGGAGAAAGAAGCGGAGAGATTTCACAAATCCCGGATACAGGTTAAAAATAACTCGATAAAGACCCTCCAGGCCTGGGTAAGGAGGCGGCGGTCTCTGATCAGGGAAGTGGCCCAGGGTCACGGCCGCCATTTGTTTGAGGGAAGAGGAAGCGCTCAGGGCCGCCATCTTGAGAAGGTCAAGGTGCAGGAGGGCGGGCTCTCGGGGTCTGTAGGACAATCAGAGGAAAGGGAAGACCCATTGTTACTGATTAATCCCACGGACACAGCGTCACTGGGCGGTCCCTCAGGAATATCCTCTCTCAGTCCTGCTGGGATGGTTCACCCAGTCAGAACCAGCAGCTCTCCTCCTCTCTCAGCTCCCCTTCTGTCCTTCCTGCAGCATCTGTCCCCTGGAACATTGAGCTGCCTGTCCTGTCCCTCCCTCAGCTGTGTTTCTGTAATACCTGTGCTATCCCAGTCCTATCTTAGATTACTTCACTAAAGACAGGAATGCACCCGAACGATTTTTCTTAACATCAGCAATTGTTTAATACTCACTTACAGGTTTTTAATTACATCTTTTTTGAAGCATTTGCTTCACATTCAATCATCTGCAATGGTGGGATCTGAACCTGTGTCCAGAGAACACTTGCTGAGTTTCTGGATAAATTTTCACACAATAATGCCACTAGGCCATCACTTCGCCTGCTCACAGTTTGTGTATCCCAGTGCAACATGAATCAAAACTCTTTCTTCCTGCACAATCGTTTGACCCGGCACTCTGGTGGTGTGACTCAGTCCCTCTCCATGTGGTATCCCTCACTGTATGGGTCTAATTGTCTCACTTTTGAAGCTACTCCAGATCATGAGCCAACAGAATTCTCCACTCCAGAGAGATGAGGCAGCACAGGTCAGGAATGGAGACTGGGATTTTCCAGATCTCTGTGGGCTCAGTGCCATTCTATATGTGTAACCCTCAAAGCATTAGTCTACTTTCCCATTCTGCCTATTTCTGTGTCTTCTACAGGTACTCATGGAGTTCCTGACTCAATAGACTTGCCAACTGCTGGTTGGGACGATGGTTGGTCAGCCAGAAAGACAAAGTCAGGGAGGTCGGGAGTCTTCAATAAATCCTGGTCCCAGGTAAGATCATTCCAGTGCACAGAGCAGAAAGTAATAAGGGGGGATCGAAACATCAGCTAACAAGACATGACACAGAGAAAGTGCTGGAGGGGGAGCACAGTACAGACACACCCCAGGCTCAATCACCACGCCTGCTGCAAGTTTTGTTGTAATGAGACAGCGTCGGGAGTTGTCAGTTATCAGTCCATGCCTGTGCTTTCTTAGGGAGCATCAGAACAACTGAGGGGAAAGCAGGCCTCCCACGAGAGGGTGGTAATGCTGCCTGGGATCTTTCTGTTCCCTATTCCCTCTCCAACACTGTATCAATGGCTTGTATTGAGGACCAGTGTCTTCAATCATTCTAATTCCTATAACAGTTCCTATCTCTGTCATCCCCTCCCCTCTCACCAATTATTTCACATATTTGAAACCTCCAGTGACCATCCTTATCGCTGTAACTTGCTTCAGTCTCTACAACATGCCTAGTCTCGATAGTCTCCTCCTCCAACAACTGGAGTAATGGGTTCTGTTTCTGTGCAGCATGACTCTTCGGCCAAGGTTCCCTAAATGGAATGAGTTGCGTTTGCCTGTGTTTGGCCCATATCCCTTCAAACCTTCTCCTCTCCATGTACCTGCCCGAGTGTCTTTTCCATGTTGTAATTGTACTTGGTTTTTACCATTTTCTCTGGCAGTCCATTCCGTCTATGCACCATCCTCTGTGGATAATATTGCCCCCCAGCTCCCTCTTTAAATCCTTGCTGTCACACCTCACATTTATGCCTCTAGCTTTGGACTCACCTACCCTTGGCAATTCACCTTACCTCGGCCCTACATGGTTTCATAAACCTTTATAACGTCACCCTGTGGCCTCCTCTGCCCAGGAGAAATATTGACAACAGTGTTACCAATTTCTCCAACTCATATACTCAATGCTCTGACCAATGAAGACAAGTGTGCCAATTGCCGCTTTCAACACCCTGTCGCCCTGTGATGCCAGTCCAAGGAACAATGTAACTGCACCCCTTGGTGTCTCTCTTTTCTACAACACTGTCCAGGGCCCAACCATTAACTGTGTTAGTCCTCCCTGGTTTGTCTGAACTAAATACAACACCTAAATTAATCTCCATCTTTCATTCATTGGCCCACTGGCCCAGTTGATTAACATCCCCTTCGATAACTATATTCCCTGCCCATTTTTCCACTAATCTTGGTATCCACAAACATACTAACAGGGACTGCTATCTTTTCACTCAGATTGTTTATGTAAATGGTGCACAACAGTGGTCCCAGCACCAATCCTTACAGCACACTGCTGGTCAGAGGCCTCCAGTCTGAACAACAACCCTCTCCCACCACCCTCTGTCTCCAACTGTCATCCCATTTTGTATCCAGTTGGCAAGCTCTCCCTGATCCTTTGTTATCTACTGTTACTAACCAATGTATCATGCTACACCCTGAACAAGGGTTTGCGGAAGCCAGAAACAGTGTCTGTTGCCCTGCCTTCGTCTATCTTTTTGGTCATATCTTGAGCAAACTCCAGTCAAGTTTGTGGGACATGTTATCCCATGCACAAAGCCATGCTGGCTGTCCGTAATCAGGCCTTATCTTTCCAAATGCATGTAAGGTCTACCTCTCAGAATGATCTCCAACAACTGACCCACCCTGATGTCTCGCTCATCAGTCTGTTGTTCCCTGGTTTTCTCTTGCAGCCTTTCTTAATTAATGACACAACATTATAATCATAGTCAGAGAGTCATACCGCACTGTTTGGTTAACGCTAACCGCACTCTAAAACGGATCTCATCCCACCTGCCTGTTCCTCGATCATATCCCTTCAAACCTTTCCTATTCCTGTACTATTCCAAATGTCTTTTAAACATTGTAATTGTCCCCATGTTCACCCCTTCCTTCGGAAGTTCATTCCACACACAACCCACCCTCTGTGAAACAATGTGCCTCTCATGTCTTTTTTTATATATATCTCTCCTCTGAACTTAAAAATGTAGTGCCTTGTCTTGAAACTCCCCTGTCCATGGGAAAAGACAACTCCCGTTAACTCTATCTATCCCCCTCATGATTTTATAAACTTTTATGAGGTCATCTGTCAACATTCAAGTTTCTGTGAAAAATACCAACCTATTCAGCCTTTCTTTATACTGAAGCCTTTCGTACCGAATCACATCCCAGTAAATCTCCTCCCAACCCTTTCCAGCTTAATAATATCCTTCCTATAACTGTTCGACCAGAACTGGACACAGTATTCCAGAAGAGGACTCACCAATGGCCTGTATAATCTCAATATGACTTCCCAACTCCTACATCCAAAGGACTGAGCGATGAAAGCAAGTGAGGCAAACACCTTTTTTTAAACCCTCCTGTCTCTCCATTTGCAAACTTCAAAGAACTATGTAGCTGAACCCTGAGGTCCCTCTGTTCAACAACACTACCGTAGGTCTTGCCATTAATTGTATAATTCCTGCCCGTGCTTGTTGTACCAAATGCATTACCTCGCATTTATTCAGATTGAACTCCATCTACAGTTTTTCAGCCGTTCACACATTTCATCAGGATCCCTTTGTAAACACCTTTTATCGGTTAACTCCTCAGCTTCCCATGTTCAACTGAAAACATTCCCAGCCTATTCAGGCTTTTCCCTGAAGCGCAAACCCTCCAACCCTGGCAACATCTTTGGTCATTTCTTCTGAACCATTTCATGTTTCACGACATCCTTCCGATGGCATTGAGACCAGAATTGCACACAGTATTCCAATAGTAGTCAGGCCAAACACTGTTTAGTTCCCAGAGCGCCCCAGTCTTTATCCACAGTAAGTTCCAAAGTGAAATATTTGTTTTGGATCTTGTAGTTTCACACATCGTTTGCTTCATTGATCATTAAGGATACCGGTTTTGTCCCGAGCTCTTCTTTTGCTCTTAATACACTTGTAGAGTCTCTTTGGATTCTCCTTAACTTTCTCTGCCAAATCTAACTCGTGTCTCCTTTTTGCATTCCTGATTTCCATCCAAAGTGTATTTCTACAGCCCCGATTCTCGTAAAGGGATTCCCTTGAGTCAGCCAGTTATCTGACATGTGACCCCTTTTTTCTTGACCACAGCCTCGAAACCCAGCCAGTGTTTCCGAATTCAGTCAGCATTGAGCTGCACACTAACAGGAACACGCTGGCACTGAACGCTCCTTTTATCTTGGTTTTAAAATATTCCTACTTGCCAGACTTCCCTTTATCTGCAAATAGCCTCCCCAGATCTACTTTAAAAATTCCTGTCTAATACTATCTTGCTCCATTGAATAACTTTAACTTGTGGACCAGGCCGTCCTTTTCCATCGCTATTTTCAAACTAATACA
Source organism: Chiloscyllium plagiosum (assembly GCF_037043375.1). Taxonomy (NCBI): domain Eukaryota; kingdom Metazoa; phylum Chordata; class Chondrichthyes; order Orectolobiformes; family Hemiscylliidae; genus Chiloscyllium; species Chiloscyllium plagiosum. The sequence continues at coordinate 9,728,056 of NW_028270189.1, read as the reverse complement.
ATTGTGGTAACTTTCCAAAGTGCTCCCCCACTAACACCTCAGTCCCGTTCCCGACCTTGTTTCCCAAGGGGAGGTCAGGTTTAGCCCCATTCTCCAGTTGGGCCACTTACATAATGACTGGGAGTTTTCGGAACACACTTAACAAATTCCTTCCATCCAAATGCTTAACTTAGTAGCAATCCCAGTCCAGGTTTGGAACGGTTAAGATCCCCTATCATTACAACCCTATTATTCTAAGAGATATCTGAAACCTCCTGACATATTTGCTCCTTCATCTCCCATTGCCTATCGCTGTAGTCCGACCATAGAAAACTAATGACCAATTTTTTTCTCAGTTCCACTGATATCGCTGAACTGGGCGATCCTGCATGAATACTCCCTCTAGGTACTGCTGGGATGTTTCCCCCAATCAAAACCACCAGCTCTCCTCCTGTTTTATCCTTCCTGTAGCATCTGTCTCCGGAACATTGTGCTCCTGGTCCTGTTGCTCCCTCAGTTTCTGTAATACCGATGGTATCCCAATCCCATGTTCCCACCCATGCTCTGGGTTCATCTGTTTTATCTGTCCAGCCCTTTGCATTGAAATAACTACAGTTTAATCCACCAGTTTTCCCTAATTGTCTGCTATGTTCTTGCCTGCTTTGTCTACTTATATTGCTCTCTTGAACATTTGTACCAGCCTCAACTTTCTTTCTGGCTGTACGACTCTTTGGGGTCACACAGCCCTGCCAGACGAGTTTGAATCCTCTCGAGTAGCTCCAGTAACGTTCCCCACCAGGATGTGGGTCCCCCTCCTGCTCCCAGTTCAGGTGTATTCCCCACCCTGTCTACCTGTGCTGACACCTTCAGACATCCAGGGACTTGCCCACCAAGGTCCCTGTATTCCTCAGTACTCCAAGAGGACCTACCATTCATGATGTATATCATTCGTTTATTAGACTTGCCATAGTGCATTACCTCACAGTGATCAGAAGTAAACTCTGTCTGCCATTATTCTGCTCAGTTTATCATCTGATCGATATCAGACTGCAGCCTGAGTCCATCCCCCTCACTGTAGACAACACCCTCACCTTTCATGTTATCTGCAAACCTACTAATGATTCCTTCTTGTTTGACATCCAAGTTATTAATGTACGTAACAGCCAGCAATGGCTCCAGCACAGATCTCTGTGGTACATCCGCTGGACAATGGCTTTCAATCACAAAACCAACCCTCCACCAATTGTGGAGCCAATTTACCAACTTACCTTGGATCCCATGGGCTGTTCCCTTTTGGACCAGCATTCCGTGTGGGACCTTGTCAAAGACCTTAATGAACTCCATATAAACCACATCATCTGCACGGCCCTCATCAATATCAGAGGACAGTCGTCTAGCAAATCCATACAGGCAATCCCTAATGAAATTGCGCGGGTATCCGTTTTTGGTGAATACATTGTATAGGTGTTCTTCTTCCTCTTTTTGCAGTTCTGGTGTCCTGCAGTGTGTTGTGGCCCTTTTGAACAGTGTCTTGATGCAACGTCTTTTGTGTGTGTTGGGGTGGTTGCTTTCGTAGTTTAGGACTTGGTCTGTGTGTGTGGCTTTCCTGTATACCTTTGTGGTGAATTCTCCGTTCGGTGTTTTCTGTACCATCACGTCTAGGAATGGGAGTTGGGTGTCCTTTTCTTCCTCTCTAGTGAATCGGATTCCTGTGAGTGTGGAGTTGATGATCCGGTGTGTGTTCTCTATTTCTGTGTTTTTAATGATTACAAAGGTGTCATCCACATATCTGACCCAGAGTTTGGGTTGAATTTGCGGTAAGACTGTTTGTTCTAATCTTTGCATTACTGCTTCTGCTATGAGTCCAGAGATGGGTGAGCCCCTGGGTGTGCCGTTGATTTGTTCATATATTTGGTTGTTGAATGTGAAGTGTGTTGTGAGGTACAGGTCCGGTAGTTTGAGTATGCCGTCTTTGTTGATAGTTTCCCCGTCTTGTTGTCTGTTCTGTATGTCCAGAAGTTTGGCTATTGTTTCTCTGGCTAGGGTTTTGTCGATAGAGGTGAACAGTGCCGTGACATCGAATGAGACCATAGTTTATTCCTTGTCTATGAGTATATTTCTGATGATGTCCAAGAATTCCTGTGTTGACTGTATAGAGTGGCTGGATCCGCTGATCAGGTGTTTCAGTTTCTGCTGTAGTTCTTTAGCCAGTTTGTGTGATGGTGTCCCTGGTAGTGATACTATGGGTCTGAGTGGGATGCCTGGTTTGTGCACTTTAGGTAGTCCATAGAATCTGAGGGTGTTGTTGCTTTTAGGTTTCATTCTCTGTAGGTCAAACCTGGTTATCTGTCGGTTTTTTGTAGGTTTCTCAGTGTGTTGTTTATCCTATTGGTGAGCTGCGGGGTGGGGTCAAACTCCACGCAATTTCATCCACAGATGCCTCAGGGAAAGACAACGGAATGAAGACATGCCACGACCCAAAGGACTAGCCACACTAACATACATCAAGAACATTTCGGAACTGACAGCCAGACTACTGCAACCACTAGGACTCATAACAGCACACAAACCAACAGCCACTCTCAGACAACAACTCACCAGGACGATGGACCTGACACCCAGCATGAGCAAAGCCATCGTAGTGTACAAAATCCCATGCAAGGACTGCTCAAAACACTACATAGGACATACAGGAAGACAGCTAACGATCCACATCCATGAACACCAACTAGCCACGAAACGACACGACCAACTATCCTAAGTAGCCACACACGCAGATGACAAGCAACGTGAGTTCGACTGGGACAACACTACTATTATAGGACAAGCCAAACAGAGAACAGCCAGGGAATTCCTAGAGGCATGGCACTCATCCACAGAGTCAATTAATAAGCACATCGACCTGGACCCAATCGAC